>NC_061814.1:32246763-32556207 GCF_021462225.1 Girardinichthys multiradiatus | reverse complement strand
TTCATTTGGCGAGCTGATTAACTCCTCTCTGTGACCAGCGATAATTTACAGTATTTCATGGCCCATTTCAGAATTAGCTTGCCTTTGTAGGCTGACAGCAATCTTTGCTTGCAGCAGGAATTGTACTATGCAGCAATGGCTGCTCTCTGTTTTCTTCAAAGTGCCATGCAAGGCAATAAGGCCAGATACGTAAACAGTTGTAATTGCAGTCATTCATGGCTGTCTTACTGGATAGAAACTGGGGCGACTGCACCTCTTTTGTTTGAGCTAAATGTGGCTGCATTTAGTGCCATTGTTAAACCACCTTTTGATTCAGTTCCAGCATTCAGGCACCTAACAGTTATGTTAATGATACTGAATCTGATTACCTTGAAATTCAGAATTTTGCATTCCTAAGCTTAAACAGCCTGAAAGAGTTAAAAAAAGAGGTTCAAATAGATAAAAATGATGACATATTACCAACTAATAATGGTTTGCATTTTTCCGAAGAAAACATTCAGGCCTCTCATTTATTTCACACGAAACTGGCATTTTACTGGAGCTGTATACACTGTACGTTCAGTTCCAAAATGTATACATAAATGTGTGGCTATATAAAAACAGACCATACAGAAAAAAAGAATTAATTTAATTATAAATAATTCATGTTTAGTATTTTGATCTCTCTTCTTTTTGAAGGGAGTCACATGGTGCTTTAGACTTTGATGGCCTCCTTTGTGTTAGAAGATGAAAAATATCATCTGCATTGCTGTAATATGCCGTCTAAATATCTGGCATCTCCTACCCAAGCTTAATCTTTATCAATACCAAATCTAAATTGATTTAGATATTTCTTTAAAGTTGTAAGAGTTTAGTGTGTCAAGTCTGTTATATGGCATGTCAGTAATTCTTTCAGGATTGATCTTTTATTTAAATTTAATTTGAAAAATTCTGCAAGGGAAATAAAGACTGGCAGAGCATTTTCCAGAGGCTTTATCTGGTGTTCTGGATGGCTCCAGTGAGTTTACATGTGGTAAGAGTTAGGAGGGTGAACCTAATGCTGCCCACTGAACAATGACTGAAACATACATGTGTTCCTGTAGGGGAACTGGAGGGGGAGACGGTGGAGAAAAAGGTATGCGTTTTTTAAGCTGCCAATTTTTTATCTTTATTAAAACACCATCACGCTTTTATTGAATTAAACATCTTTAAGGCAGAGGCAAATAAAGGCTGCTGGAGCTCAGTCTGTCAGATAATGATCTTTGTTCACATTTTCATGCAAAATGTGGCTTTCTTGTATGGGTGTGTGTTTGCCCCCGCCTGAGTGGCTGAGAACATATGTTGGAAGATTTTATTTATTTCCCTCATGCAGGAGGCTTTTCACTGTAGCTTTACTGCTATTTGTTGGTATTTTTGAAGGTGTTATCTGTGAACCCCTACGTTGGCACTCCATTACATTCTCACTCTGTATCTAATAATCTTGTCATTTTCCACCACATTTCCTCCACTAAGCAGTCAATTAGTGATGCAATACTTAGCTGCCTTCAGAATCCTTTGAAAATTGTGTCTAAAAAGGTTAATGTAATTTTAAAAGCATAAAGTGGAAGGAATAGTCTGGTCATAAGTGTGTCTCCATCGTTAAAGTACTTCTCCACACCCACTATCCCGGACTGCAATCTGATGGAAATCGGGCATTTTGAGGAGTTGAGCTAAGCTAGACGAGATAGCGGCTGCTCTATGCATAATTTATGTTCAGAGAGACACTGATTTGGGGATTTAAAAACTATAGAATTAAACTGTAGATTATATCTACGTTTGTTTTAGTTAACCTGTAGCTGACACCTTCACATTTCAATATAGTGTGTTATAGTTGCAGTCATGTAAAATAAATGTTATATGATATAAGAGAGTCATCATCTCTAAAAGAGCACATTCCTTAGCATGGTGATGTCCCTACTATTACAGCTCACAAGAAAATCTCTGAATGCCAGGGAATCTATGTATGTATTTTCCAAATGTTACAGTTGCTTTAAATTGATTATTTTCAGATTTCCGCTACCAAACAGAAAATAAATGTTAATTCTTTTCCAAAAAATTTGTTTTATAATAAATATTCAAACATATTTGGTAGGTGTCAGAAAATTCAGGAGATTATACAATTTTGTTTGGTTTTACTTTGGCCTTTTAATTATTTTTTTCCTCTGGCTGGATTGATTTTACCACCTACAAATGCACTAATGTGTACAAACAAGAATAGGGTTCCAAAGTAAAAATTTTTTAGGGATTTTCTTTAATCCACATATGGTCAAAAATTATACATACTGGCTCAGGTTTATAAATACAGTTTGGTTTAATCTAATTTAGGAAGTTGCATCTCAACAGTGCTTCTTGTATTCTACCAACTAGCTTCTGCCATACTTCTGTCTGAACATTTGACCACTCTTATACCAAATCTGGTAAAGGGTAATTTAAACTTGATTCTTGGCACATAGTCAGCTTTTGGGCAAAGTCCATACATTTGTATTTGGGTTTGAGGTCAGATCTTTTCATAAGCTTAAAGTTAGCCTTCTTTGTCTTATCAAATGTGTTTCTGGGATTATTTTTCTTTCCTTGCCTTACTTTCAACCATCTAGCTGTTGTTTTGAGGTATGTTTGAATAATGTGGTGGTGGTCTCCTTTCTCATGATGATTTGTAATGCACCAGTACCTCAGGTAGCAAAACACAACCTTGTTTGCTGTACTATTCATGGCAGATGGTATAACAGTTCCAGTTCTGAAAGCCTCATCTTCATTACGTCAAACATACTTCTTGTCTTTGCAGCTGTACCTCAGTCTTTGACTATAGGATTTTTTCAAGAAGATATTTGGCTCGTCCTTGTGGACAGCTGCAAACCTGTATTAACCTTTAAGGTGTCCATTTTAGAGTAGGGGTTTCATTCATGTATGAGTTTCCAGAGTTTCCAGCTCATGGCAGGATTTAACCATGGGAGTTTCTGGGTTGTTCCTGAAGATCCTAGCTAATTTCTGCTAATTTGATGGTGACAGTTTGGGTCAGATGGCTCCTACTTGGATGTTCCAAAAGGATAGGGATCCTGAACGCAAAACATTAAAACCAAAACTAGTTTTTTGGAATAGATGAAGCAGCCTAAACTTAAAGCTGCATGAGGTAACTTTTGAAAAAAATTTTTTTTTAACAAATTTGTTAAAACTGTCCCTATGTCTTGACAGTATGAATGATATAATCTGTGAAATAATCTATTGTGCTGCAGCTGTGCTAATGGCGCTGTGCTAACGATGTGACAACCAAGTTGGTAATCAATGTAAAGCCTACCAGTTAATGTGGCATAGCTGTTTATCCGCCATCACTAGTGTCCCTGCTTACTAGCCTGCGCATTGACAGTAGCCTCTGCTGTGAAGGGAGGGCTGTAGTACAGCAGAGAGCAAGGGGGGGGACCTGTATGGTGTTCTTGTTCACACTTTCAAGCTAAGTCTGCAGGCTACTCAGAACCCCCTACCGCAGCTTTAAGCTCTTGGCATAACCTGGACTTAAACCTTTTTTTAAATGTGTGGACTAGAATTGAAAACCAAATCAGTGCAAGGAAACTAACCAGTTTAACTGAGCATCACCCATTCAACCAAGAAGAGTGGTCAAATATATTATTAGTGGGGTGATGTATATGTCTGTATGTTCATTTTTGACCGTGTGGGGATTAAAGAAAATCTGCAATAAATTCACATTTTTGCACCCAATTCTTGTTTTTAAGGCTCATTTAAGTTGTATGTTGTGCAGTCATTTCACTAAAAATAAGGGTTAAAAGAAATCATTCATAGCAACATATACATATGCATTTCATATCATTTTTGCACTATTTCAGCCTCTTAAGGTTGTGAGCCACCCATTTAAATAGTGCTTGCTGGAATATTTAGTGCGTGGACAGATAGACTGAATGAATAAAACCACATAAGCTCCCAGCTGCACATATTTAAATCAGCTTTCCCTACAATCCACTTCTAAGGACTGCGCTTGCGGCCATCTCTTAGAGAAATGGTTTCTGAGTTGTGTCATAAAGGAGCGATCTGAAGGACAACTTCTCTGCTAGAGACCCAGAGCAGATCCAGAATCACCCCCGTAATCTTCAGAGTCACTGGTTTATGTCTAAAAGTGACAGGTTGCAAAGCCGGGACTGAAGTTGGTCACAGCATCCAGGCCATGTTATTATCAGCACTGATCTATCTCCAGTGTGCGCTTTTGTACTCCTCCTGAACGTTCATTGGTTCAAGCAAACAGCGCATTATCCACTGCTAGAAAGTGAATAAATATTTTCTCCCCCTGGGCTTGCATGTACATTCAAAAAGTAGAGATAACAGCACAACATTTGTGATAGATTTATATAGCTTCAGACAAAAAAATAACTGATAATAAAACAAATTTGTATTTGGCACATTCCTAATGCATCTTGAACCTCTGGCTCTTTGTAGCTCTTTCTCCATTCTTCTCTCACTGGAGAATAGCGATAAGATGTCTCATTTCCGTTTACTTTCAGCATTATTCATTGTTCTGGAGGAGTTACGTGGTTTTGTTCTCAATGCAGCCTCCATATTTCTATGCTCAAGGATTTAGATTCACACATCTTAGCCTGAGAAAGACACATTTTCTTTTAAATTAGGTAATTTTGCTTAATAACATACTATAAGATGACATGTCAGAGTAGAGCATTGTGGATAGGAGGGCACTCTGTAACACTCAGTTTGTTGCTGAGGCAAGGGTTTCTCATTGAGGTTTGAGTTTCATGCAGATGTTTGATGCGGTTTGATTTTAAATAGCTGTCAGCCAGAAATGGTGACTTGAGTTTCAGACCCTGACTTGAGTCCTCTCAAAGTTCAAAAAGTAAATACTTCAGAATTTACCTAGACTTACACCAGACTTAACAACTTGACCTAGACTCGTGGTCCAGGACTTGAGTCTCATTATCAGTTTCTCTCATGTAATCAGAAATGAAAACTAGCCAATATATAGGCTATAGGACACAGCTCTGACAAGTGTTGTGGTTAATCTGTTATTACAAGAACAACAACAACAACATTTTCATTAAAAAATTGGCATTAACAGATGCTAATCTCCTTCTAGTAGTTTTCTCTGAATTTAAATGCATAATTATGTTTATAATGGGGTAAATATCAAGTTTTAACAATTTTCAAAATAGGTTATTGATCAAAAGTCTTTCAGAGGTAAAATTAAATTTTACAAGAAATAAGACCTTGTTGAAAAGTGTTAAAACATTACAAGATATTTGTTTAATGCTCATGTGTTAAATTAGGCTTAAAGACTAGTCTAGGTTTTATATTCCAAACTGTAGGGTTGAAGGAAGACTAGATGACAAGTATTTGATGAAAAATGTTTATTTCACTCATTAGATATTTAAACCTTGAATTGGTCTTGCCCCTCAGAGACTCGAGATTTAAATGTGCACTTCATAGACTTAAAAGTTGATTTGGACAAGCCCATCAAAGACTTGAGGTTGTCTTGGACATTGAAAAAAACATATCTGCTGTCTGACGGGGGTGGGTCTGTACAGACCATGCTTCATCCTGCCCGTCTTGTGGACATTTTGTTCAGTTTCGAAAATTTAGGTGTTTAAGTAATTTTTTGTAATCAACAATTAGAACATGTGGTTGCATGACATCTACCAGCAGGAGGTTACTTACATGTGTTCGGGTTTTGAACAGGGTTCATATTTCATCACAATCAGTTGTCTAAAACAGGGATCAAACCACAGTCAGTGGCAATAGGGTGACATATGTTGTGATTATGAAAATGAATATATTATTTAATAGTAATACTTTAATATTTTATTAAATAATATTTTGGTCTGTTAAGGGTTGTCCTGTGAATACCAGCCCAATAAGGCGGTGGTATGAGGACAAAATTGAAAGGGATGGGCCAAGCTCTGACATTATTGAACAGCAAAACTCTGCACACACAGAGAATGAATTCACACAATTTCTAAAAATACAAGAATTTCTCAGCAAAAATAAGTAAACTCAAAGTCAAACATATTTAAATCAACAAAATCATTGCTATGCTAAAACAACCCAACAAAACTACCAAGCAGAAGTAAAGAATAAGGAAGACTAATGGGCTATGTACAATATAAACAAGTTGATTAAAGATGATTGAAATAATGACCAAAAGAGTGATGCAACATTACCATGCAATATTCATGTTCAAGAACCAAGGATTATCTTGAAAAATCTGGAAATGAAGTTAAGTTAGTCTTGAAACTAACTTAGGCAATAATTTGTATACCTTCAAACAGCCATTCACAATGTGAGATCAGATAAAACATCATTTTAATAAAATAAAATTTTAAAGAATGATTTGCTGAATAAAACCAACCTTCTGGAAGACTAATTCTCAATAACATTTAATGAAATATTGTTTTGAATAAGAACCGAACCTTTTTGGGTAAATATATCTTAATGGTGTTTAATTAGTTATCACATGTAGTAAAATAATATTTCCTAGATTGGAAACTAACAACCTTTCTGGATAAATGATCTTCAGCTGACTCATAAAGTGGGCAAACACGTGTTCTTAGCTGTTAGCAGTTGGAGCTAACAAAATAAGCTTATAGCTTGTCATCAGAATCAAACACATACCTTTAAAATACCACTAATAAAAGGGTTGAAATGCATAAGCGTGGAAGGTGCGTTATGGCCAATCTGTGTTTAAAAACCACCCTTTAAATAAAGCTTGTCTTAACTTTAAAAACACAACACAGAACACATCATCAGCTGAGTTTCTCAGCACTAACAAAATATAATTAAACAAACATTATTTAGATTATTTAACTCTAAATTAATCTTCTCCGCCCAAACACTACCTCTTATGTGAACCGTGCTGAGGAGAAGTTGTTCTGGGAGTTGTAGAAAACATCCCATTGTGGGTATACAAACGGTTAGCTTGCACCTAACCTCCGTAGCTGTGGGGTGAGGCGGCTCGTTCTACCGGGCCGAACTGTATGCGGACTGGCGCACTGTGTTGCAGTACCTTTGTCCTTCCTTCAGACCGGAAAACCGCTCCACTTGGCGTTGTAGAGACAGGATCTCTGCTGGGAACTCTCTGGAGCACAGTTTGCTTTTGTAGATCTCAGAAAGAAAAGTTATTACAGGCTTGCACCTTAATTACCCTGTTCATGAATGAATAGCGGATACACAAACAGCAATTCATTCCTGCTTAACTTTGTGCATTTGATCGCGTCATCATATGACACTCTTGGATCCAGTTTGAAGAGTTATGTCTGCTTGCCAGCAAGGAGACATATGCTCGCATGCCTCTCCTGTCCGGTTCCCGTGGGGATCCGCATGGAGAGATCTGTTTGTTGGAATGCACGGTTTTTATTCAAACAGTGACGTCAACAGAGTAGTCTGCTGTTACCCCTCATGTTCCTGGCTGTGCTGGAAGTAGGTTATTGCGATTTATTTTGAAAGTTCCAGAAAAGTTCTTACTTGCCTTTAATGTTGTTACCCATGGTTGGGTCCCAACAAATATAAAGTTTAGTTGATAGCATACAAACAAAATGCATGATATGTGATATTTTAGCATTTTTATTTAATTTATATTTGATACCTAATATCCAAGAAAATCTTTTATGCGTGGTTAAGTATATAGGTACCAAATGGCAACATTTATGTGCTAAAATGTGATAGTAATTGATAAGTTGATTAAATTAAAACATCATAAACAGCAGTGAACTTGGTAACATGGGTTATTGGGTTGGGCATGGGATCTACTTGAGGTTCAAGTTTCCTGGAGTTGTTTTTGTAAGGGTATTGCTCTTTTCTTCCATTCACCGTTTTATATCTCAGTAGTTTTCATCACTTTATAGCCTGTTTTTGGGAAGGGGTGTTGGGAAATGAGGCATCAGCTACATGTCCATGTATTTTATATCCACCTTGGAGATCTTTTATACCTCTTTGACCAGTAAAATAATTTTAGTAATAATTGTCTAACAGAAGGAGGGAATTTACTGTAATAGCTCACGTTTTATGAGTCAACTGGCCCAAATGGTAAACAGAACCGCTGTTAATTGCAATAGGATTACACATAAACGTTTTAGAAAATAAAATAATATAAAATAATAGGTCAGATGATTACTTTTTAAAATATTATTTGTATAATTCATCAAAAAGCTTTAAATGGAAATAAACCTTTATGCAGTGGTTAACATGGGTACAAAATGCTTTTCTTTACAGGTATGAAATGTTTAAATAGGCAACATGCTGGTGTGATATAAAGGTACGAATTGGCCAAGGCCGTAGAGGAAAGTTGCTGAATTTTTGGTTTGAGAGACTGGCTTCCTAATGAGTTCCCCGATGTGTTGGTGTCCAAGCAGATGAAAGCGGCGATACCTTGTCCTAAAGTAGCACATACCCAAATTCACATTGCCAGTGACAGTTTTATAAGCACAGTAGATGTGGTTGGAATTTCATCCTATTAGTATTTTTTTCTCAGATTGGTGAGAAACTTCAAAAAGAAGTACCCTCTTGATCTCATTCCTTAATGTAGTAAATCATTGAAGCAGACATATGGGACTTGCTCTCTCCTCAGCAGAGCAGTTAAAACCAATGTAACATCTATGAGGCTTATAAACTGATTTAAGACTGGAGCCCATTCCACACCACCCAATTAGTTACCAGATTAGTTTACGAAGGCTTCACAGTGGACGTGTGATTGATGTGATCCTGGCTCTGACCCGTGGCCCTTTAAGCCTGAGACCGTTTTGGGGGACGTCTGCTGTAGATATGATGTCTTCCACTCATCAGCCAAAACAGCCAATCAGTGGAAACTAACCTCCATCCGCTGCAGTCTGGTTTGCCTTATGCTGAAACAGCACGATAGTGCTTTTATTAGCTTTTAACGGATTATAATTGTGTGCTAAGTAATCATCTGTCAGTCACACAGATGGAAGTTGAACCTTAATCCTCATTCTGGAAGATTTCCTGCAGTATTAGGTAGTTAGGTTTTCATGCCTGTCTTGCTTTTTTCAGTGAAACTTCAAAATCTTTCCCCTCACAAAGAGTTCAGAAATTCAGTAAATGTTTCCTGACACCTGGATAGCTGGACCTTCCTATAACAAACCATAACCTTGAGTGTTTTAATGATACTGTCTAAAGCACATCAACCATCGACTCCCCAAATGTGTAACAGATGTTAGATTTTTTTTTCTTCCCTTTCCTTCCTCTTATCTCACGGGAATCTCAGCAGCCCAATCCACTAAACTGTAAACCTGAACTACTCTGAAGTGTAAAACATGTGAGAAGATTTATTATTCCTACTACACATACACAGTCTCACGTATGGGCCCTAGCCTTGGGACGTCCACAGCTCTCTACTCTTAATCCTAGTTTCTCATATAAACCAGCTAATTAGAAATAGCGTGACTACACTTAAGCTTGTGAAAAGCATATCATGGATGTTTATGCAGTGCATAATTGGCACCATAAAAGAATACATATTCATAAACACACATTCATTGACTGCTTCAAGCTGCTTTATACAGAATGTCAGAATTAATTGGAGTGTGCAGACAGAGAGGTTTGCCTGCTGATTTAAAGTTTTGTCCAGTGGGATTCTGGCATGTGTCACAATTACTTCGGTATACTTTTATTATTAACAATAGATGTAGCCTCAGTAGTACTTATGGCATATACAGTTATTTTTACAACCTTCCCTTTTTCATCCTGTTCGCGCGTATGTGGTTCTATGTTCCCTTTAAACTTCGAAATCCAGAAATATGTTTGAAACATTTTTGAAAGAAAGCAAGCAAAAGACCGCTGAGAATGAAGCCGAAAGTTGTGGAATGGGGATGTTATTAACTACAGAACACCAAACAAAACCCAGTGGCCACCCTAGAAGATGGTAGTGATAGTAGTAATTACCTTAAACAACTGGTTCACCAGAACAGCTTTTGCTTGCAAACTGTCCAGTGGTTTTGCAAAGAAGCAGCATTAACGAAAGCAGCTGAACATCTCACTTTTTCAACATATAAACAGTCTGTGTTTTACGTTTTGTGGTTTAAGTGCACTACGGTGCCACACTACTCACATTCACAATACCTTGGCTCGGCATTAAAAAGACTCTTCAAGCTAATTCCACACATCCGATGGTTCGAAGGAAAGAGTCACCATTTTTTTGGCTCAGAAACTGAGCATAAACAAGTTGCTGCTTTACCTAAGTATTGTTGGTAAACAAACAGGACAAAGATTTGGAGCAAGTGGTTATTGTTTCAACTTAATAATAAAATCCACTGACATCAAAAGAGTTTTCTTACTGACAGAGGACACACAAAGTGAACAAACCAGAGTAAAACAATATTTTTTCCTATTCGAAATCTTTATGCTAGCAAACATCAGCGGTGGTCTGGCTGCTGGCCCACTGCTTGAATTACCTGTCGACATCCTAGGCCTTTGACTTCACTTCCCCTGAAGCCAATATTTAAATTGTTTCATAATCCCACCTGGTAGAGAGTGTTTGATAGACAATAAGTCTTCTTTTTACTGTAATTTTTCCTTTCGAAGAAAGTAAAAATGCTCAATGCATCCTTTTTTGTCCCCAATAAGCAGCCACCCATCCCCCCCCCGAAAACCAAGGCAGTCTGAATGTAATTTTAAAAACCAGAGTGGAAACAATTTTGTCTCTCCTGTTTCAACAACAAATTTCAGTAACTTGCAACACGAAACAGCAGGTCTTCAATATCTTAATTAGAAAAATAGAAACAAAAGTGATATAAACTATGCAAAAACACTTCCAGGCTGTGTCAGATAAAACAAGCAAGTGTCAGGAATAAAAGGCCTGTCAGATTCTGTGCCTTATCTAGAGAAGTGAAAGCCAGAGAGATATTCCTCGTGGGTCTGCACTCCTCCCGTACTGCTCTGATCTTTTCTCAACTACTTTCTCAATGTCTCAATGATAAGAGCGACCTGCTCTCTTCATGCGAGCGCAGCACAGAACAGACTTCGGCAGCAAATCTGTCTGTTGACCTCGCCGACCTGCAGGCACCACAAAGCATGACGTATTAGAACCTTCTTACAACCTCCCGTCTGCCTCTATTTCTTAAGCTGCACCTCATCCTACAAACACAAACCTTTCCTCGCACATAACACCTTTGGACAATAGCCAAAACAAACTGAGCATACAATGCATGAATAAAAGATTTTATTCATGCGCAGACAGGATACTCATGGGACACCGCAGTGACTGCACTATTGTCAACATGAGTCCCTGAATGTTTAGGTCGCAAAGACAGTAGGACACCGATACATTGCTTGTCAGAACAGAGCCACAGATACACATCCCTTTGGAGAGAAGAATATCACAGCACACCAGTGTTACTCTGAGTTATGCGTACACCTGAGGATTAGAAATAAGTGTGGCACTAAAATTGTTTGATGCCTTTTGCTTTTTTGCTTTTAAAAAATAAAATAGTTTTTACTTGTTAAATGTCATCAAAACCATTTTGGGATTAAACAAAATTTACATCAAAAATCCCACCGACATTATACTGACAATAGAACAGGTAGGAAATGACTAATATTTATAAACATGACATTAAGAAATTAATATGATTAATTACCAATGAAGATATATATGTAATAAGAAATTAATTGTGGGTGTGTGCATCAAATTTGTTTAAAAAATAATATTCATCATTTGTATTGTCATATAATTTCAGAAAGACAGATAGATGCAAATATTTATGTATATATTAAATACATTACTTACGTTACTAGCGAATGTACATGTACTATAGAACAAAGTAAAAGATTTTATGTATAGACAGGGACAAAAATGTAGACATTGTTCAAATGCACTGTTTTTGTGAAAGAGAAAACTTGATGAATTATTTGAAAACTTTGAATTGGAAAACTGAATATAGTGTCTAGAGCTGGTAATAAGTTCATCCACCCTGACAAAAATCCCAGCTCAATCTGAATAAGTATGATGCTGCCACCACCATGTTTCAGTGTTGTTTATGATAGTGTTGGTTTTGTGCCAGACCAACCTTTTAAATGGCCTAAAAGTCATAAAATAGATTTATTTTAAGACCATATTGCGTTCCCCCACAAAGCCTTTGTAGATTTTTGCCTAGCATTTAGAGAATACAGCAGACAGTTGTCACATGAAGAAGAAAAGAAGTGTTTGTTGGGAATTCCTGTTGGTCCTTTATTGTAGCTGTTGGCCTCCATAACAAGTTGTTGTTTTGTCTTTCAATAATTCAGGAGACACATTCAGTTTGTAAAGTCTCTGTTGTATTTTTTCCAGTTACCAATGGCTGTCCTTATTGTGACAGGGTATATAAACTATCCTGTTGTGCTTTTTGCTGCTCCTAACTCATACCTTTGCATAACAAAATCCTTTTGATCCTTTGTAACCTCTGTTAACAGGGTTTAAAAGGGTTTAGCTAAATAATGCAAATGTGGAAAAGTCACTTAAACCAGGACAGCTGAACTTTGTTACCCACA
This sequence comes from Girardinichthys multiradiatus, assembly GCF_021462225.1. Taxonomy (NCBI): domain Eukaryota; kingdom Metazoa; phylum Chordata; class Actinopteri; order Cyprinodontiformes; family Goodeidae; genus Girardinichthys; species Girardinichthys multiradiatus. The sequence continues at coordinate 32,543,703 of NC_061814.1, read as the reverse complement.
TTCAGTATTTAATTGATTGAAGGTGTGAACTTGACAAGACTTGATGCTGGAAATGAATCAGAAAGTGCTTCGGCAAAAGATTAGTTTAAGAGTGTGAAAATGTATGCAACCAGTTTAATTGTACAGGATAAATGTCACATTATATTAATCTTTTGCAACCACTACCAACACCAACATTTATGATTTGTCATTACCATTATGATATCCTGTTTAGTTTACTTTTCAAGAAACCTTAGTTTTTAATTATCAAAATGTTGTAAGAATTAATAGTCAGGTTACTAGAAAGATGAGCACATCTGATTTGGTATGCAAAATAAAACAAAACCATTCCAGGAGCAACAAAAAATACGTTTTTGAGACTAAACAAACATTTGGGGAAATTATTCCATTGTCTGAGCATACAAAGATAAAGTGAGGGAGTGCTCAGACTACAAATTAGTCATAGCCCTCTCATTAGCTTGCCACAGTTCCAGTAAGTATCTTAATTAGATTATTGGAGACGTACAGGGAACCGGTAGCTCTGTTTGCCTTGTGGCTCTTGACTTTTGATTACAGACTGTTTCCTTCTAATTGTTTTGTTTGGTTGCTAAATCAGAGTGGCTGACTACTATGATATGGCCTCCTCTGTGGTCACTTGAAAAAGAGGATAATTTTCTTTTTTGTTTGATGTACTTATATGAATGTAGTAGTTTCTATTTCTGGAGGGACTGAAGGAGGAATGTAGACAACGCCCACTGAGCTGCAGCAGGAAAGTGGCATGGGGGTTGATGAGGGAGATGAAACTGGTTTTTCAGTCTTTCCAGAAGCCCCTCGTCATCTGTCACCTTCTTAGCTCTAAGAGTCTCACAAGATGAAATCTGGAACCTTAAAGGTCATGGTCTTTGTGTGGTTTTAACAGTCCTTATCTGCAGCTGAAAAAACTTTACTTTCAAAACTTGTTTTTTATGGTTTTATGATTTGTTGTTTTTTTGCTACACTGTTCTGTTTTTGACTTAAAGTAAATCATGTTTTACTTGTGATGAATCTTGAGATTCTACTTAATCACAGGGTGTGTAAATCTTGGAGAAAGTAAAGCTAAGAAGCCTTCGTTGTAACCATTGACCAGGCATTACAGGGCCTAGCAAAAGTACTTCTACTCTTCAAACTTTTTACATTTTGCAACAGCCACAAACTTCTGTGTATTTTCTGGAATTTCATGTGACAGGCAAAGTTGTGCATGGTTGTGACATTTAAAAAAATAAATTGTTATGTACTCTAAAGTCTTTTGCAGCCTCTAATAGGTTTTTGTCTGAACTAACCTGAATCCCCCTTGTCTACGTATTATTAACTTCCCTGAGTCTGTTTAAGGAAAGAATCCCTACCAACTACTGTTAGTTTAGGTGGATGGTCATGTCTTTATAGGTCTGCAGTTGTGCCATATTCTATCTGTTTTTAGATGATGGGTTGAACAGAACTCTGTGAAGTGTTCAGAGCTTGTGATATTGTTTTTTGATCTCACCTGTCTTTGAACTCTCCACAAATTTAACTGGCTGCCGTCGTCATTATGCTGGTTGTTTACTAACGTTCTCTTAGAAACCTCTGAGGCCTTCACAGTACAGCAGTGTTTGGTTTACAGATGAACTCTATTAGCTCAATTTGAATTCTGAAGGCAGTTGGTAACACTGGATTTTATTTAAGGGTGTCAGAATAAAGGAGACTGAATAGTTATGCACATTATCATTTTTAGAGTTCTGTTTGTAAAACCACGTATCATTTTCCCTTCACCTTACAATTACATTCTACCTTGTCACTTTGTCAAATGAAACCCCAATAAAATGCATTGATTTTTGTGGTTGTGGCATTGCAAAATGTGGAAAGGTTTAAGGGCTACAAATCCTTTTGCATGCCACTGTATTCGTGTATGTATTTAATCCATTGAAGCACAGACCTAACACAAGCTGATGAAACTTTCAAAAGCTCCTAAAAACCATTTTCACCTCTCAGTGCAGCCAAGCGATAGACTTCCTTTTCAGAGATCCTTTAAACCAGTCATGCCTAAAATGCCTTTCCAAGCACTGAGCGAAGGAGCTCGGGAGTTTAGGCAAGAGTTTCGTTCGTCACGCTGCAGGTAGAACAGTTGTGGTATGGAGAGCAGTGATAAATATGATTCTTTTAATACAATAGCTTTGTAGGTCAGTCTCTAGAGGGGTGAGGAGCATTCGCTCAGTCAGCTTCCCCCAGCAGAGCCTGCGCAGCCCACAGACACAGGAACACGCAACCTTTAAAGAGGGATTTGAAAAGGTCAAAGCACAGGCATGGAGAATGGTAATATAGAGTGCACTTCCAGAGGTTACAGGGTCAATACAGGCTTTATGCCTTTATATTGCTCTCCAAGAGATTGCTGTAGGGTATATGTAAAGGCCTTAAAGGATTAGTTTTTCTCTTTTTTTGCAGTGGTTGCAAATGCTTTTCATCATAGCATCAGTGGCAATTCCATTAAGTTCTGCTTTTTAAGAATTTTTGTCCCTCTCTGAGCCTGATCTAATTAATCTCTGAGATGTTGACCCGGTGAGAAATGTGATTTGTATGCACAGAGGGCTGGGAATTTAATTTAAGTATTTGACAGATCGGGAGAAATATGGAAAGAGAAAATGAATGATAGAAAAATATAGTTATTTCTAAAGTCCCAGACATCTATGAATTTATCGGTTGTTATATCTGTCTATATGTACGTCCATCTATCTGTCTGTCCATCCATCAAATCATCCACCACATAAATTCAAAGTCAACGATTCTATGAAATTTGCTTTAAAATTTGGCTGAGAACTGAAAATGCTGAAAGAAGGAACCCTGTGCAGGAAACCTGGTGTAAATGCACCACAATAACATTTTCACACCTTCAAAACCCTTGTTGCTGCTTGTCTTTTCTGTGGGTCTTCAGTAATTATATTACCCTGTGGCTTCCTCTTCATGAAGGAATTGCTTCAGTACTGAACCAGTTTGGTCCCTGCCACATGAGAGAGTTTGTGCCCTTTCTTTTAGCTTCATAGTCCCATGTGATATTGCTGCATGTTTAGTGACTCTTCTTTCTGTGATCTAATTAGTCCCTTGACACCTCTTTAACGGACTGTATTTATCAGGAACATTAATTAGGACCTAGACTGTGGATTACTTTGAAGGCTCTAAATGTCTTGGTTTATTAAAGTATTAACAGTAGAAGGAAATACTCTTGATTATCCCTCGTATTAGTCACTTGGTAAGTTTGCTCATAGATAATAGCCTTTTTCCCGTGTGCTTTCTTCTCCTACTTATCCTTGTTTGTCTATTTCTAGGTGCATATGAAAAGTGATTAGCATAATTAAAAACAGCCCAATGTGGCTCAGTTACTGTAGTAACAAAACATCACCTTTCTTGTTTGGGTAGTTACAGCAGTGTTGGGCTGAGAGGCAACAAGCTTTTTCTTTGCTTCCATTCAAGGATGATTAGAAGAGACAGATTGGAAAACAGTTAGCTAGAATTGAGGATGCCATTGATTTTCCAAAACAGACACTTTTATTGATTGTGGACTTCCTCAAGATACATTTTATAAACTGGAGGCGAGTTGGGAAGCTGGAAAACACTCTTCTGTTTAGCGGTGCTGTATGACCATTCATCATAAGTGACAGAGACTTCTGTCCCTTAGCACTTTCAGATAATTTTGCTGCTCTGTAGAATAAAGCATCATCTGCTATCTACCTCTTTTTTCTCCATTTTTGCTTAAAGTTATGTTTTAAGCTATAGTGCTGCAAAAGTCCCAAAGTGACAAAAAATAGACTTGTTCTATAAATAATAGCTAATGTCTTATTATTTATTATCTACATTTATCCCTCCCACATCATCGTGTAATTAGCTGGATTTAAGATTTGATGTTTTTATTTTATCAGCAATGAAGTCTAATGGTTTTATTCATATTCAAAGCTTGAACTTTCCTTTTCTTACCATACTAATTAGGCCCACTGTAGCAATTGCTGTATTGCCCAAGAGTCTCCTGTATGCTGTTTTTGCTTTGGATTGATGTTTCAAAAGTGGAGCTTACCTAATTTAGTAACACTCGACTTTTACAAACTCTTTGATCAAACAGAAGGAATTGTGTCATAAATCCATCTCTTGGAAACCTGGATAATTCATGTACAGGCATCAATCACATCAACATTTTTATCAATAAATAATGTTTCTACAGGGACATCAGACATGAAATTAACACCGGATGCCAGCTACAAACCAAATATTTCACACATACAAATACATAATTATAATTAAAAACGTATTTAAGTTATGGGTCAGAACTTAGAACAAAACAGGGAATAAGTATTTTGCCCATGAAAAAAAGAAGCTGCACACAGGCATAGAAAGCCAAGGGACCATCTGAAATCTGACAGTATTTGGAAAGCAATCATGGCACATTAATATCTAACAAGGTTGTAGAGGTACAAATGCAAGTATGAGACTAGAAAAATCATGGTGCAGTATATATTTAATGAAGAAAACAAAGCAACTTTGTGCAATAATAATTATAAGGTAAGACCATAACTGAAGAAGAACTGGGGTAGAGCCCACGAGGAAAAACCAAGAACAAAGCTGAGGGGGAAAAAAACCCACAAAAAAAAAACTTTTGTCTATATACTAAGGTGGTGGTTGATGCACAACAGGTGAGTGTAATTATTAACAGGCCACAGCTGTGGGAACTGGAGAGGACAGATGGAAAACTTATTTTCAAATGATTAAAATGTTGAGAGGAATCATTGATAAACAAAAAAGGGAAACACAAGGAAGTAACAACTAAACAGTGCACAACCGAACAGACTACAGCCAAAGGATAATGTCAATATAATGCTGATTCAGTCCTAATTGAAGACCTACAAAAGTTGTTTTTTTTTATTACGAAGGTATTACATAGGCAGGCTGTCATGATGGTCAAACCACAGGGCTCTCAAAACCTTCACTGGCTTATTGCTTTAAAACTTAAAATATTGATTGTACTGGAAAAATAACTATTTCTAAAATTTCTAATGTGCCATTGACCACCACTAGGGTCATAATCTGGGAAGGGGAAAATAACATTATTTTAAAATAAACCAGTCAAGACCTCCACAAGTTTTCTTGCAAACAAGTCAAAAGAACAATCAGCATAGTTGTTTAAGGATCTAAGGACCACTAACAGAGCTTCAGAAAGACCTGGAGTTAGCAGGAACAGTTTCTCCATTAAAAACAGTAAGTAATGCACTCAACTGCAATGGCCTCTATGCAGTCTCGCTGTGCAAGACTCCACTGCTGAAAAAAAAAAAGAATGGATCTGCAGAATAAAGAAAAAACATATTTAAGCTCATTTAGAGTTTGGCACAGAACATTTGGACAGGGCACTGAGGGGCAATAGTTTGGATATTTAAGACCAGAATTTAACTCTTTGGATTTCATTGTAGACAACATGTTTAGAAGAGAAATGGCACTGCATGTTATGCCAATAATATCCAAGCAGTGAAATTTACAAGTAGGATCATCAATTTTTAAAGCATATGCGACTTTCAGACTGCATATAATCAGAGGATGAGTAGAGAAATGTACTTAAATGTTTTTGATAAGAATCTGAAGATGAAATGAGAGAATTTTTCCCTTAGACAATCTTCCCAAGACGCAGCTGAGAAAACTCAGTTGGTTTCAGAGAAAGAAATTACAGCTTCTAGAGTGACCCAGTCAATTATCTTACTTGAATCAAAGAGGCCCCAGAACCTTCAAGATGTGAATTAATTAATAATTTATGAATGTCTTTGTACGTGTGGATTACTTGGGTAGTTACTGACTTCTGATGTGAGTTTTCATGTCAGAAGCTCTATTAGAAATATAATTACCGTATTTTCCGCACTATAAGGCGCACTTAAAAACCTTTAATTTTTTCAAAAAATGACAGTGCGCCTTGTAATCCGGAGCACTTTATATATGGATCAATTGGTTAATTGGTTGATCCATACTGGTTGTACACGGCGCTCTGTAAAAATGTTTCAGTACGACTGGTAAACTACAAAGCCACACCACTTGCAGCATTACGGCTACCGTAGTCAGGGGTGTCGCCGAAGTAATAGCGGTAAACACCTGTACTGTGCTTACTCCTAGTCCAACACCAGTTGTGTGTGTATAACGTTTGAATGTACTGTTGCAGGAATTGCCTGAACTATATGTGATTAGAAGCTCAGTGTGTGGGGTGTATGTTTCGTGTGTGTGTATGGAAGATGTTGACATTACTCCTCCGGACAGAGGTGGCGCTGTGTGCTGCCGTAGCTGAGAATCAAGAGTGAAGGAGTGACGTCGGTATTATTGTGTGTGTGGGGTGGGTAGAGACGGCGACCGGAGCAGCGGTGTATGAGTCTGTAAGCCCTGTGTTTTTACGTGCTGCAAAGTCATTAAAAAGAACCCCGAATCTCGTCAACAACTCAGTGTTTTGATGCTGTTTCTTCATGCTCAACTCAGCAACGTATGAGTGAGGGAGTTAACCCCGAGGAAACTAGTAACTTCGGCCCTGGAGAAAGCGTCTCCCTTGTGTCATCAGACTACGGTCAGGGGACAGAAACAGGAAAGGTTAACAGTACTAACGTTTGATTTAGTGCATCAAACTGTTTCTTTTACGTATTTACTGACTCAGGGAAAAGTTCCCTTTCACGTTTTAACTAACGTTTGATTTCAACTTCAACTTCATAGACTCCAATGCATTCCTAACGTGCGGTTGGCTCTATTCAATAGAATTCTATGTAGAGGAGACCTTACCATGAGAGTGAATGGAGTTATCAGAACGCTGGTTTGTAGTGTATTAATAAAGTTTGACTGACTGACTTATCTGACTGTTTTGTTGACATTCTCTTTAGCACAGCTCCATCTAGTGGATGCATAACGCAACCCCAGTCAAACGTTTGACTGCAGTAGCTTCTATTCTATGCGCCTTATAATCCGGTGCGCCCTATATATGAAAAAAGTTCTAAAATAGGCCATTCATTGAAGGTGCGCCTTATAATCCGGTGCGCCTTATAGTGCGGAAAATACGGTAGTGAGAAAAAAATATCAACGGGTTCAGTACTTAGACAGTTTTTTCCGTTTTATGTTTGTGTATTCTGTTTGCATATTGGTAATTATATTGTTGTACAAACAAGAAAATACATAAAGAAATGTAAATTACTATGTGAACAAGAGTATGTATAACTGGAACCAAATACTTACACCAACGTGTGAATAAGCAAGCTGTCGCTCTGCCCTGAGGTGCAGCTCAGCATGCAAACATGCATACAGTAACTGACACTAATGCAGATGTATTACTCTGAGAGAAACCATGCAGATCGAGGAGACCAGAGAAAAACCCATCATATACCCTATTCCCACTGCAGTGCTATGACTGCAATCTTTCTGGATTTATTCAGTGATTAGTTTTGGGAGGCTTTCATAATGCTGGATTTTGTTTAAAGTAAACACAATTATACATTTTTGTCATGCACTGTAGTCAACAAAGCCATTTTTGGATCTTATAAATATTTGTTTTGTTTAATTGTTTTAGTTGTTTCTTTTTTGGAACCATTCACACCCCTGTTACATTTACATTTAAAATTATTACATTTGTTTCTGATAGAAAATGAGACAGGCATTGCTTAGAATATACTAGAACTAGAACTAGATATACTCTTATTCTGGTCCAAAAACTTTCACCTAACTAACAAGCACTATTCTACACAAAGGGGATAAAAATGACTACCTAACAATAATAATAAAAGAAAAATATATGCTCATTGAGTGTCTATAAAGATCAAACCATAAATTTTATGGACAAAATCTGTACTTTAGGTTAAATGGAAAGACAAATCCTCCTGGTGGGCTGATGTCTCGATTGCAGCGATCAGCTGATAAATGGTAGGGCCACTCCCCTTTAGCCTCTATCAGCTGATTGCCCCAAATCTTGAACAAAGAGTCATAAAACTCTGAGGCGGGAACTCAATGGAAAAACTACAGTAATAAAACTGGAACAAAGGAGTGGTCAGGCGAGGCCCAGACCACAGTTGCTTTGAATGAAAAAAGTCCAACTTCTAACTCCTGGCTGATTTGGGATCAGCCGGACAAAACACGAACACGCACGATTCAGCAGTGCTTGCACAGCAAATCAAAACACAGCTCAGCATAAAACACTTCAATCAGTATTGCATGCAACAAGTTCATACCTTGGATTAACTACTGGTTATTCTAAATCACCTTCACTATCCCTCATCCTGCCCAGACCTCTAAATGCACCTATCCGATTTAATATGAAAAGAACGAAATTACTTTGATGTTGATTTCTTCTCTCCACCGGTTGAGGATGGGTGAGGTCTGAAGAAAAACAAGTGGGGGGGGGGATCACGCGTCTGTGATCACCTCAAGAAAAAAAAAAAGGTAAACTTCTCATCCGTCCAAGAGGGGAAGGTATGAAGAACCGTTTAGTCGACTGAATCAACAAGGAGGAAACTCATCTCCTTGGAAATAAAACCTCTGAGGGTTTTTGACCTGCGCCGGGTGTCGGTGAGGTCTTCGATCTGCGTATGAATCTTCTGACCTTCTTGTATCAGACAGATTTCCAGCTTTCAAGCTATTCCAGGAATGGCCTTGTGGAACAAAAGTTCGCCTTCGAGCTTTTGTCTCTCCAGATATGCGCCTCTGTTGCGTCGTCCTGTGAGACACGCTGGAAATGGCAACGAAGGTTTGTTTTCCGTGGGTTTTATAATCCCGGGTGACGTCAGAGCTGCGATGTCTGTTGAGCTGCCCATGTTCAACTGTGCGACCAAATTGGATGACTCCAACAAGGGTAAATGGTGTTATTTTATGGGTCTGTATAACTTAGGACATTTTTAAGGTATGTTTTGACATAAATCAACAAAACCGAGCATTTCCATGGGCTTGTTTTTGAAGAGTCGGAAATACAGTTCCAGTCTGGGAGCTTCTGCATTTCCAGCAAGATCAAAGGTACAGTTTATATAAAGCAAATAAAGTCACTTCAACTTTGGTCCTCTGCAACTAGCATTTATTTATGAGATTCAGTCCTTTGTCATAATCAGTGCGCTCTGTCCTCCTCCTTGGTACTAGACACACAGAGAGAGCACTTATAGTAAATGAGGAAGTGTGCTTCAGCTCCATTTACTAAAGTCTGGGAGAAAAACACAGCAAAGAGCTTCTCTTGCTGGGTTGTTCTGGATTTCCTTGCAGCTTCCAACCTCATTTGATCAGTTCTGAGAAAACCTGACCAACCAAAAATATTCATCACTGCTTGGCTCACCTTGAAGGAACTACCAATTTACTCATAATTTAAAATAAAGCACTTCTTTGTTTAGTCCTTAGCCTGTCATAGCAGTGAAAATGGCACTTATGGGATTTGAGAAACCATTCATGAGGTTTTTTAATGTCAAGATCAACTATCCCAACAAAATCCAGATCGGATCTTAATTCCACTTTGCAAGTTGAATTGAATGGCACCTCGGCCATTAGACCTGCTTTCCTGTTTGATGTTGCCCACACAGCCATATGGTATTGCTCTCAGGATCAGTTACATTCATCCCGTGCTTCACTCGGCAGTGTGTAAATCTGCCAGAGCCCCTCGATGGCTTTCCTGGCATTTTTTAGCAAAAAAAAAAAACCTTTTCAGAGTAACAAACGTTTGTTTACAATGTTCAATGTTGTTAAATTTTTATCACAGGTTAATTTTTGTGTTACCCTTTAAGCTGCTGAGATGTAACTAAATTATTTCTGACATACATACATGGGTTTGGTTATATACTGAGATGTTTTATATTTTGACTTTACAGGAAATAGTTCTCACTGAAAAACAGATTTTCCTGAACACTGTGTAGACATCATAAATGGACCTTGTTATGAAAGTAATAACACAATTGATTGCTTTAGCTAGAAGAAAATGCATATGAAGTAAAGTACTTTCAAATGAGTGTTCATCCTGACCTTGTGACATTAAAATTCAAATTAGGGGTAGGAGAAACACCATATGCGGGGAACAAAACAGAGAACAGGCAAAAATTATTTGCATTTCTTTGCAGCATGGGAGAATGCAGCTCCCCATCTGCATTAGCATCCGACTGAATTATAAGACCTGGGAGACCTGTTAATAAGAATACACTTAGACAGAATGTGAACTGGAGTAGTCCGTCCACACCCCTATAGAAATATCGGTATGTTTGTGAGACAAACTGAAGATCACAAGTGCCTCCTTTGTACCTCTTTCCGGTCAGTGTAGTCTTTGTACAGTTCATGGCAGCCACAACCGAGCTCAGATGCAGCTGGGGGAATTTTTCCCACCAGGAGATATGATTGGATTTCCATTCATCTGCCAGCTTTTGTATAATACTCAAAGTGGAGAGAACCTGGCTGGACCACTGCACGTGTTTTTCTCCAAGGAGACCGTCTCAGAACCAGCCAGATCTAGCAATGAGCAAACATGCTGCGATAAAGCAGAAGCTGGACCCCCTGAGCAGTTGCTCTGAGACATGCTGAAACAATTGATCTGAAAACCAAAATATATTTGTTTTATTTCCCTTAGTGTAAATCTGTATTTTTTATTTGTTAGTGATCATGTTTCTCCTGGTGTTGCTGCACTATCAGGGCTCCAAACTGACTTCTTGGTGCACTTAACTTTTACAATCAGGTGCATAGCTACAAATGTCAAAAGCACACATTTTCTCCTTTACCAGCACAATATTACAATAAATTAAACCTACACTTGGATAAAGGGGAACATGTGAACTTGGTGACATTTACAGGACATAGTTAACAAATATTAGTCACATTGCTCTGTTAATAACAATCATGCTGGTAATATCATTTGGCAGTTAAGAAATAGTTAAAAAAAAACTACATCAAAAAAATGATGACAGAGAACCTTGTGACAAATCAGAAAAGTACACATACAATTGTACAATGGTCAGGACTACGCTTCTCAATATTAGAATTTCCAGTAAAGCAATATAGTAGAAAAGATGACACTGGCAAGACATGTTAATACCTTTGATGGAAGTATGTACTTTGGATATAGATTAATAAGTAAGTAAAAACAGGCTTTTTAGAAGTAAATATGGGTCTGTGATCAACTACAGGTAACAGGACAGGTTGCTACTGGTTCTGACTGGTTTCTGGTCAACCTTTGTCAACTTTGGTCTGAATTTAAACATCTGTTGTAAGTCATAAAATTGTTAACTTTTTGTTAATAAAAATGTTCCTTCTCTAGTGATCCTAGGGGTAACGGGGGGATGATGATCATTTTGCCCTTTCATCATTTCTTAACTTTGTAGTTTCGGTCATCTCGTACTTGAAAGATCTTTCCGTCATGCTGACCTCGCAATAACTCACACCTGGAGGGAGTGACGCTCTAATGGGACAAAGAACAAGTTGCTAATATTCTAGCAATATTTATTATGCCATAATGCAGACTAAATATAGTACTTAACAACTGTAGCTATGGGAGCTTTCCTGACCTTTTTTGAATTTTTCATAAACATCAAGGTTTTTCTCTTTAGAATGTTTTGCCAAACTTTTGCAGTTAATCGACTCTAAAGCTACCTCCAGTAGTCACAGCTTGCATAAGGGCTCATCAACATCCATTGGCTTCTCTCAGTTGTCTTCCTCAGAAGCAAAATAGCTTCAAACAATTCTGCTTTTGCTTTTGGCTTTTTGGCTAGAGTCACAAAGGCTCTCTTCCAGCAATCCTGTCACATTACAAGAGTTTAAAACCTCCAACAGTCTTCACTGTTACAAGTAAACTCCTGCAGTGAAAATGAGGGGCTAAGAGACTGTGTGTCTGCAGTCTCTTAGCCCTGCAGTTCTAACTTTTGAAATTAATTGTTGGCAGCACTGTTTAGGATTTAACCCACATGCCATACAAGTGTCTTCAGGAAAATTCAGCATGAGCTGAACTGCGCTCGACTGATGGTTCTAAAAACTCTTTTCACAGTTTTAGTTTCACTCATTGCATTTCTGTTTCCAAACAGTACTAAGTCACCACAAAGGCAGCCGAAGATCACTACAGCTGTTCAATATTAAATATAAGTTTCAGCATTCATACAAACAGATCAGATTTTCCTGTACAAGCAGTTATATTATCTAGACTTCATTTAGAAACCTGCCTTTTTATAACCATTGCTTTATGAATGCTCTTGCTTCTTACATGCATCTCAGTGTATCAGTTCACCTTCAGATTCCTAATTTCCTCCAATGCTTGTATGTTGGTTTTTGCTCCTCTAATTGTGTTAAACCCCAAGAAGACCTGAAACTGTATCCGTCTTTTTGATATTGTGTAGTCCTAACAGAGTAGATTTGCTTCATGCTCATGTAAGTAAAGGTTCTGTGTTACTCTGTCCTTTTGAAGGTTTTTGTTGGTAGAGCACCAATCTTTACACTTAAACACGTTTAAACACAGCTTCCAAAAACGTCCTGTTTGATAAGGCTTCTACATGCAATGTAACATAATATTTTATGCCAAGTATGGTAAATATGAACCAATATATTCAACATGTCTATTGCTTGCAAAGCACATTTTTCAAAATGTAAACAAAACAATATATATTGTTATAAACAAAGGTTTGCATTACTCTGAACTGAAAGTTTGTAGCTCTCCCTGTTTTTGAAGATAGACTTTTTTGTTGCTCCACAGGTACCCAGTAACTAAAATATTAAAAGAGGAGTTGTTGAGTTTCTCCCACAGCATCTTTGAGAAATACTACCAGAAAAGAACAAATACATTTCTCTGAGTATTACTCAAAATTTGAGTTCTGCATTTCTGTTTTCAAACATGAAACATAAACTTTGGCCCCTTTAGATTTTATATGCATTTGCACACTTAATCCCAACATTTTATAAGCAGAATATCTTTTAGACCATTGGGTGTCCAGAAGTCAGATCATTACCATTGCATGCAGGAATTATGTGCACAGGCCTTACTATGAGTGTTCACCTATGACCTCCTCTGGAGCTGAACTACCTTTGTGAATAGAAAAACCAACAACCCTCTCCTTCCTTCATTTACACTGTTTCCTTAAAGCAGTATGCAACAACTTTATTTTTGTAATTATTTGTCAGTGGAATCTGTAGCACTTTAGCTAATGCTAGAGCTATGTGACTATGTGCAGAGATTTACTAGAGAAGCACCATCTGAGAAATTTGAGGCTGTCTTATCATCACCAAAATTGTATTGCTCTGAGCCGCTTTTAGCTGATTCCAATAACTCTTAAGAACCATAAATAAACACAAAATACTGATTTCTACTTTCTGCATAAATTGAAAATTTAACTGGTTTAACATTGAAATGTTTATAGTAAAATAATGCAGACTTTCTCAAAAACAGCCCAATGTTACAGAGTTCTCCCTGTATCAGAGAAAATGTACAAATACAGTAAAACCTTTCAGTTTATGGCACAGAGATGTCTATAAAAAACACAACTAAAAAGAATAACAGCAAATCTCATTTACTCCACTGCAAGACAGATTATAGCTCAATAACTTTCTTTTTTTTCAACCCACCTAAAAATGTTATTTCCACCATATTACAACATATACAGTTTCATTTTTTTTAACGAGATCCATCAAAAATGAGTGGAAATGTTTCCTATTTACCTTTCTTACCATGCAATATTTTATTTAAATGAACAAAGCAGTCAGATTTTGTAGAAAACGTATCTTTTAATCATTTAGTTAGAAAGAGTAAAAAGATCTGAAACATGAAAATGGTCTTCTACATTTGCCTCAGTAAAAGAAAGGCATATTATTTCCTACATTTCTTTTTTAGTTTGACGGTTTAATTTTTCATGGATTAGAAAAAAAGTCTGTTCCCATATCTCATCGAGAATAGGGTCTGGGTCACTTTTTGAAAACACTTGCTCTATTTAGCCAACTTTAAAGAGTGGGTCCTTCCATATCTGCATTTGGTCCTAATCACTATATAATTAAAATGAAAGCATAAAGCATGGTTAATAAACAGTGAATACTTTGTATTGTACCTAATATTGAGCCTAACATCGTCCATTTTAAAACATTTCAATTTGTCAGTTATAATCCACCCTGGAACAATTGTCCATCTGCATCAACTACCTGTGTTGATGGGCCAAATGTGTACCTTTCTTGAATTGTGGTGATGGGGCTGTACAAAATCATTCTAAGGGCCGCATATGGCCAGTGGACCACACTTTGAACACCCCTGGTCTGGAAAGCAGAGTTGACATCATCCCGCATCTGCTTGTATGAACTGCTTATCACTGTTACACAGCTCTGCAGATACAGATTACCGCAGTTTGCAGATTTCTACCTTAACTATGAGATTTGCAAAAGACTGCCAACGTTTTCTAATTCAACACATTCTACAGTAGACAGAATTGGACTCTTTAAAGGATATAATAGAGAAACTCTGCTGTAATATGTTCAGCTTGCTGTTTTTGCTGAGCCCCTGTTCATTTTATAAACACCTCTCCTCCTTTTTTTCACTCTGTAACAACTTCCACACTAAAGAGTGTAGTTGTCATCACAGCTTAATAGTTTTTGTGTATGATAGGAAAATGATAGGAAATTGATTGCATTTTTAGTTTCCAGCTGTGGGATCAACAATCAGGCCATCTCCAGCATAAATTTGACTAGTTTGATTACCAGGCCATTTCAAACTGTCTCTAGTATTTATTGAGCATGTTTTTGGAGGAAGACATTGTCAGGTTTTTGTGAAAATTTAGCTTTTATCAATTTCTCTGTCTAAAGAAATCATTTATCATGTTGTTGTTTTCTTGTGGACCATGAGTCTGTTGAATAAAGTATTCATATTTTTGTTTTGGGGAAAACATTTAATTTTAGAATTTTAAAATTTCAAATCCTTGCTGCCTGGCCTGTTTTTGATAAAAGATAATAAATGAAGGTCATTAGAGTTAAGAATAAAATTCAGGGTTTAAATTGTGAGATTTTCTGCAAAAGCCTGTCTTTTTTCTTTTTCAATCCTCGATAACAAAGCACTTCTGCTGCTTGGAGAGGGAGTTGGCAGGAATGGCTCAAAGCCTGTGAAAATCAAATGCTGTCTCTTTTAGTTTGAGAGAACAATTTTTGAAAATGTGAGCTAAAATACTAGATCCCTCAAGCATACTGCACTCAAATTTCCAGTCCCATGCAGGAGCAAAACCCGAATAATACAGTTGGATCTATTTGTTCAGCTCTAATGTGTAGTATATTTGAACCTCATGCAGCATCTGTCAAATTAATTCAATTCAATTCCATTCAGTTTATTTATATAGCGCCAATTCACAACACATGTTGTCTCAAGGCACTTCACAACAGTCAGGTACATACATTCCAATTAATCCTAACAATTGAACAGTGCAGTCGGATTTAGCTTTTTATTCAAATTGGAAAAAAAGTTTTTCTATCTAAGGAAACCCAGCAGATTGCATCCAGTCAGTGACTTGCAGCATTCCCTCCTCCCGGATGAGCATGTAGAGACAGTGGACAGTCACTGGCGTTGACTTTGCAGCAATCCCTCATACTGAGCATGCAAGTAGCGACAGTGGAGAGGAAAAACTCAATTTTTAATAGGAAGAAACCTCCAGCAGAACCAGGCTCAGTGTGAGCGGCCATCTGGCACGACCGACTGGGGGTTTGAGAGAACAGAGCAGAGACACAAAAAGAACACAGAAGCACTGATCTAGGAGTCCTTTCTATGGGAAGGAAAAGTAAATGTTAATGGATGTAGCTCCTTTAGTCGTTTCACCTAGAAAGAAAGAACAGATAAACTTTGAGCCAGTTTTCAAGGTTAGAGTCTGAAAGAGAACACATATAATTAGTTACAGTAAACGTTCAGTCAATTTCCATGTCTAGGAGAGAGAAAGGGTTAAACACTAAAAGACAGGGCTATGTGGATCATCGGTAGAGGGTGAGCATTAAGTTGTTGCCAGCAGAAGCTCGGACGATTCCCCTCTCCAGAAAGGTGTCACAGGTAGACACAGAGCCAGGCCATGTGTAGCTTCTAGGATGAGAATAGAGAGAACAAGATTAAAAGCTGAAATAACAGCAAACAATTCAAAATTGGAGAGTAGTGTGAGAATGTAGCGAAGAGGGTGAAAGTGGTCGTTATGTCCTCCAGCAGCCTAAGGATATAGCAGCATAACTACACAGATAGTTTCAGTTCAGATTATTTAGTTAAACGGCGCTTATTTACAACAGTGTCGTCTCAAGGCACCCCACAAAAAGTCCCATTGATGGTCATTGTTATACTAAAAACCACAAGGATTGGAATACCTCCCTCTGTCAGACTGATTATAACCATTGGAAAAGAGAAGGGGTCATAGAGGTAGCAGAAATGGAGGGTGTGTTTGCACCTCAACCATAACTGAGCCGGTTTAGGCTAAACCTGAGTCCCCCTTACTCCAACCAACAAGGAGGGAAGAAGACGGAGGTAAAAAATAAGGAAGATAGCTCAGGATAAACTAACCCACTCTAACTATAAGCTTTATCAAAAAGGAAAGTTTTAAGCCTAGCCTTAAAAGTAGACAGGGTGTCTGCCTCACGGACCAAAACCGGGAGCTGGTTCCACAGGAGAGGAGCCTGATAACTAAAGGATCTGCCTCCCATTCTACTTCTAGAGACTCTAGGAACCACCAGGAAACCTGCAGTCTGAGAACAAAGTGCTCTGTTAGGAACATATGGAACAATCAGATCTCTGATGTATGATGGAGCTAGATCATTAAGGACTTTATATGTGAGGAGGAGAATTTTAAATTCTATTCTGGACTTAACAGAGAGCCAATGAAGGGAAGCTAAAATAGGAGAAATATGATCTCTCTTTTTAATTTTCATCAGAACACTTGCTGCAGCATTTTGAATCAGCTGAAGGCTTTTAACTGCATTTTGTGGACATCCTGATAGTAACAAATTACAATAGTCCAGCCTTGAAGTAACAAATGCATGAACTAGTTTTTCAGCGTCACTCCTAGATAGGATATTTCTAATTTTGGCAATGTTCCAGAGATGAAAGAAGGAAATCCTAGAAACCTGTTTAATATGGGATTTAAATGACATGTCCTGGTCAAAAATAACACCAAGGTTTTTTACTTTATTATCAGAGGTCAATTTAATGCCATCCAGGTTAAGTGATTGACTAAGCAGTTTCTTTTTTAAAGACTCCGGTCCAAAGACGACAACTTCTGTCTTGTCTGAATTTAGAAGCAAAAGATTTAACGTCATCCAAGTTTTTATATCTTCAAGACATGCTTGTAGTCTATCTAACTGGTTGGGCTCATCAGGATTTATGGATAAGTAAACCTGAGTATCATCAGCGTAACACTGAATATTTATCCCATGCTGCCTAATAATTTGACCTATTGGAAGCATATATATAGTAAAGAGAATTGGCCCAAGTACTGAAACCTTGTGGTACTTCACAATTAACCCTGGAGTTTAAAGATGATTTATCATTTACATGAACAAACTGGAATCTGTCAGACAGATACGATTTAAACCAGCCTAGCGCTGTTCCCCTGATCCCTACAGCATATTCCAGCCTTTCTAAGAGAATTTTGTGATCGACCGTATCAAATGCAGCACTGAGATCTAACAGAACCAGTACAGACACAAGTCCATTATCTGAGGCCATAAGAATATCATTAGTGACTTTCAGCAGAGCTGTTTCAGTGCTATGATGAGCTCTGAAACCTGACTGAAACTCTTCAAACAGGTCATTGCTGTATAAATGCTCACACATTTGATTAGCAACTATTTTCTCAAGAATTTTAGATAAGAATGAAAGATTGGATATAGGTCTGTAATTTTTCAAGTCACCTCGATCAAGCGACGGTTTCTTAAGTAAAGGTTTAATTACAGCTACCTTGAAAGCTTGTGGTACATATCCATTTACTAAAGATAGATTAATCATACCTAAAATGGGGCTGGTAATCAGAGGGAACACTTCCTTAAATAATTTGGTTGGGATTGGGTCTAACATACAAGTTGAAGGTTTAGATGAAGCATACAAATTGATGATATATTATCTCATGGACTTTTCCATATCTAGCTGTACAGCACTTTCCTGACAAAATTTCTTTTTTTAAACTCAGCTTCTCATGATGTCTTAGAATTTAACACTGTGATGAAATAACCAGGCAGCTCACCAAAGTTTTTTCACTTCTGTTTAGAACCATTCCAACCACTCATGAATAATTGTGCTCATAAGAATTTACCATAATTTGTTTTAAAAAAAAATTTGCTGTATCCATTGATTATTCTCTCCTATGAAAAAGGGTGTGCCTCTTAAGCTGACCGGCTTCTGGCTTTGAGAGCTAAGAACTTTAGCTCATCTCTTTCCCTCGAGCTTTCGGTCATAACCAAGCCTTCGCAAAGAGCAGTGTCAAGCTTTTCCTTTGATGTATGGATGGAGGCGTTTTGTTCAAAGGGATAACCTTTTCTGGGCACTTCTTTGAAATGATAATTCTCCAACTTGCTGCAGGTGGAACTGGAGCTCTCTCAGCAGAGAGGTCAATCAAAGTCAAATGAAGCGGCTGCTCACAAGTTCACCTCAGTACCAGGTGCCAGTTCCTGGCTGCTGCTGCTGTCAGCTCTGCTGCTGGCCTAATCTCTACTTTTGGTAAAAGGAGAGGACACAGGGGATGTCACTGTGACAAGTATATTTCAAGCAGCAGATAGTAAACCAAGAAGCTGTGCAGTTATGGTCATAAATGATCTGAGGATGTCTGTGTGGCTGAGTGTTTTCACAGCTTTGATTTTTTATATCAAACCCAACCTGACTTTTTCTTTTCCAAGATACAAGTTCTGTGCCTGTAGACCCGTTAAAGGGACGCAGCTGTGTGTAATTACATCAGTAATAAAGCCTGGATACGGTCCACCTGCCACACAATGAACCCTTTATCCAATCTTGTGCTTCTGACAACAAAGAAGATGAGTCCTCACTGGTAATAGCTTTGATAATGCAGCTAGGAGGCTGTGTTTTATGAGAAAATATTTCTAGCTCAAGAAAAAATTTCCAGTATTGTCTAATCCATCTTTAGCAATGGTATATTCTATATTCTCAAAGCAGAGCTATAATCACTATTTTTTGCAGATTTTTTACTTCCACTTTTCGCTTTTTTTCTGCACTGGATTCACAAATTAGTATGCACTAAATACATGTAGATGCAAACATGCCTAGCAAATTCAGCAGGTGGAAGCAGTTTGAATCTATTTCTGCAAATGGTTGCAATTCTTCAGTCACAAACATGTGGGTGCAGTGAAATGATGGAGAATAGAGAAAAGTCTTTACTTATCAACATTCATACATTCATTTATTTATCTTCTATACCACTTATTTTATAGTGGGTCACGGGGGAGCTGGTGCCTATCTCCTGCAGTCGACGGGCAAGAGGCAGGGCACGCCCTGGACAGGTGGCCAATCCATTGGAGGGTATCGCAGAGACGTACAGGACAACCAACCATGCACACACTCATTCACACCTCAGGGCAATTTAGAAAGACCAATTAACCTAACAGTCATGTTTTTTGACTGTGGGAGGAAGCCGGAGTATCCAGAGAGAACCCGTGCATGCACGGGAAGAACATGCAAACTCCATGCAGAAAGACCCCCGGCCGGGAGTTGAACCCAGGACCTATTTACCTTCCAAACCATCTCCCCTGTGTTGAAGTATGAGTGTTCTTTCAAGATTGGAGAGGAGGTGACGAAGGCAATGGACAACCACAAGTGCCAGTTTGTGGTGAATTGGGACAATAATAATTTGGTGTGTGTTCAGAAAGGAGAGGACTCACTGGATTCAGGGGGACGAGCTTCATCTGGATCTAATCTGTGAAGCTCAGGTTTGCAAGCAAGTCTTCAAAAGGATGACATAACCCTGCTTTTTTTAAGACGACGTGATACTTTATTAATCAACATTTGAAATAAAATACGTAGATGTCAATAAATACAGTCAGAGCCCCACAGATAAAATTTTAGCTCAAAAAATTGTTTTATAACACATGCAGATTGGGGAACTAAGTTACACAACTTTGAAAAGTGACACAAAAACAAAACAGAGAGGACTTCCAGCTCTCATCAAACTCATAAAATCTAATTAATATCAGAAATGGAAAAGAAAAAAAAATCATACATTTGTATTTCTTTTTTTTCGATTGAAGCATACGGAAAACGTATTGAACTGTGATTTTAAAACACAAATATGTACTGAACCGTAACATTTAGTCTACTGTTACTGTCCTATTAGATACCTCAAGTAGTGCAGTTCTTCTGAGCAGTACATGATAAATGCATTTAATTATATTTTCAAGTATATTAATATTTATTGATGATGATCTCATGGCATAGATAAGTAATGCAAAACAAGTAGTGCAGACAGTAAAAGTAACAGTCCCTGCTGCCATGTAAGTCTTTGGGGTTTATCATTTTCACAATAAATCAGAATTCTTATCATAATACTTTTTTTTGCCCTTGGACGATAAACAGTAGAGTAATTGCTCATTCTTAAAATGCATGTATAATTTCTCAATTAAATGTGTGCAAACTTTGTCAGTGCAGAAAGATTTACTTTTTGAAGTTGTTTTATTTGCAGGCCTGGTTTTGGGTCTAGTTTCACATCTATAAGGACACGCTAACTTAGGTTCGCAGTCATTAAGTATCTGCATATAACTTTGCATTTGCTCTCCTTTGTATAATAACAGACATAACAATCACATATGTTGTGGACAGTTAATTACAAAAACAAAGTAGCTTTATATACATTGTATATATTATAAATTTGCTGAGCCATTAAAACAGATTCAGTCTACTAGGTAGCCATACAGTTCATGTTGGGGTTTATTCACCACAGTAGCAGACATAGAGAATGTGAATTCAACAAAAGCAAAAAAATGCTTTTAGCCAGTAATAACATGCTATTTTATATCCGAATTCCTAATGCTGTTGTCCATCTAGATGCAGCCATACTGTATAGGTTCCTGCATCAGCTGTATAAAGTATAAAGGCAGTGCAGCACAAGCAGAGATCTCCCGTGGGTTTGGGCTCCAGCTGGAACAGCCATGCTAGGCCAACGTTTCCCTATTATTGTTTGTGACAGAATCAAAAAGGACATGCAAGTAAAAGAAAAAAAAGAAAGAAAAGAAATGCATGTGCTGAGCCTGTGCGTTGGGTTCTTCTGCAAGTGCCCCCGATGTAATTATGGGCATGGGTGGCCAGCAATGACAGCTCATCTGTTAGCCAGCCAGCAGGAGTGTACAGCACCTGGTGAGCCTTGCACCAGAACGATGAGCCATGAACACACAAGTTCATAATCAGATGCTTTCTTTTTATACGATACAAGAAAAATAAGTATTGACACTGATTATCAACATAAACTGAGATTTATTACGCACATTTTGTTTCACTGTAGGTCATTTACTTGCAAATTAGCTGTGAATGCGCATGTTGAACCAGTGTCATTATCATTTCAATTAGCCTCATCTTGTCATATATTCACAGCTCAATAACAATCAGGAGCCTTATGTTTGAATTAATTATAGTAGATGAAATAATTCAGATGGGATCTTTAACTCTTGTTATTAAACATCTTACAACACAGCAGCAGCGCTAACGTCTGGATAAAAAATTACCATCTTCAAAGGTAAAATATGTAATAAAATGTTTCGTACTACATTGTTGATCATGGACTTCATAACTGTGATTTGTCTCAGGTTAGAGACAAATCACATCAGTGAGAAATTATTAGTTAAAATGTTTTCTGTTTTATTTGTTTTTTGTTAGTGTGCAATGCTTCTTGTGAAAATTGGTAATATAATGCTGTGCATAGTGGCAGAAAAATTCAACTTTATTAAAATAGAAACAGAAACGTTTCTCAAAAAAGTAAACATGAAGAATCTTTTTTTGGTGTTGTTTTTTTCTGATATGGCAGGATTTTTAGTAACTTCAGCTCATAAAATGACTGGTCAAACCAATTATTACACCAAATCATACATTTTTATCAATTTGACCATCTCTCCTTTTGTGCCACCAAGGGATTCAATCATTTTGTGCTTCCCCTTTGGCAAAGCCCCTCCAATCAGGAATGAGTAATGACTGGATAGGTTGGCATGCAGTGATCCCAGCTTTCTAATTAGTCTTCCATTAACTTGTTCAACCTTGGAAACTGCAGGGTGCTCACGCAACATACATACTTTGCAGCTTCAGACTAAATATCGGACCTCCATTTTAAAGTCAAAGACCAGAAGTGAGGTTATTGGGTGCATTTTCTACTCTATAGTCATCATTTCACTCATGCTTGATTTTGCTCTAATTGACCAGAGGATATTTTTTTGTATTTTTGTATTTATATACAGTAATTTTTTTTCTTTCGAGCTTTGCAATTCTGAACGTTTGCCCTGAGACTGAACGTTTGCCCATTATTCTTTTCAAAATAGCTCAAGTGCAGTCAGATTGGATGGAGAGCATCTGTGAACACTGATTTTCAAGATTTGCCACAGATTCTCATTTGGATTTAGGTCTGGACTTTGACTAGGCTACCATAACAAATTGATATACTTTAATTAAAATCATTCCATTGTAGCTCTGACTGTATGTTTAGGATTGTTGTCCTGCTGAAAGGTAAACCTTGGTCCCACCTCTAAATCTTTTACCCTGTACTTACCTCCATCCATTGACTGTGACCAGCTTTCCTGCCCATGCTGAAGAAAGGTACAGACGAGGAGAAGAGTGGTGTGTTGACGTTGATTAACAGTGCTTTGCATGTTGGCCAAAAAAGTTTAATTTTGGTCTTATCTGAACAAAGCACCTTCTTCCACATGTTTGTCGATTCCTCTACATTGCTTGTGGCAAGTTGCAAAAGTGATTTCATACATTTTTCGAAGCTGTTTTAATCAACTGCACCACCATGTGCTACTTCGTGGTGGCCTATTACAGAAAAATCCCTGTAAAATGCATTGAGGTCTGTGGTTATAATGTAATAAAAGGTGAAAAAGTTAAAAGTGCATTAATACTGTTTAAGAGACATTTTTTTTCAACATTTCTCCACCATCCCTCTTTTACTTTAACTTTTGCAAACCATCATTATAACACAGCAGGAATAGAAAAGGGATTTCGCATGCCATTGTGAATCAACATAAATCGAGTATTTTAAAGGATGTGAGATCAAAAATGTCCCTTGCATGTAATCTTTTAGATTTGTATTGCTTTTTGACACTAAGGGAAGAGGTACGTTCATGCTGGTACCATGCACACTTTGAAAAAAGGGAAAAAATGGACAGCACCTTCTCTGTTCTGTCTGACTCATTTTGGGGTCCTACGAATTCTCGGCTGATTAATGTTTGCTTTGATACAAACAGAATGTCAATGCTCTACGCCCACATTCCTGTTTTGTGTGTTTTGGTCTGGTTGATATATGTCAAAGTCCATTCAATGTGTTTCTGATCTTTGGAATAAAAGGACTCGCCTGAGCCTTGTGCTGAATACAATGCAATTCCACATACTGCTTTAGGGGCACGGAGGATAACAGGAGCTGGAAAAATATACATGACATGGATGCAGCAGATCTCACTCCACTCAGAGTATTAACACCATTAAACATTAACACCATAGCATAGAGATAAATGACATCAGACAGTGTGTGCGCCTATTTCCACACATGGATCTTTCTGTATGATGTAAAACATCAATCCACGCTTCATCCCCTATCACAGTTGGCGGTCGCTTTTAGAATAGAGTGCCACCAAACTATGATAGAAATTCCCAGGCAGCTGCTGTCGTTTGGCTTCTCAGCACCCAGTAGTGTGTTCTTTCTTGGTGCATTATCGTTTTTTTTTTTTCTTGTTTGTTAGCAAGCCCTTGCCCTCAAAAAAGACTGGAAGCTTTCTTTCATTTCTTATCAAGGTTGAAAGGTGGGGAGATTAAGTCTACCGACTGCGAGCAAACCCCCATCAAGACAACCAGTAACATAAAATGTTTGTGTCCTGATTAAAATCCATTACATTCACTCAAAACCCCAGTCACAAAGTATTAATGGGTATACTGTACATGTGCATAAGCACCAGTTTGGTGCTTCTTTGAAATTGATCCAAGTGTCAGGCAGTGTTGGGAAATGAGGCTTTTAGTTTCAGTTTGGAGGACGATGGCGTGCAGATATTGTGGCCCTTGTGAAAAATCACCATTATTCAGTCAAGTAATGATGTGCTGCCTGGTGTTAAATGCTTCTTTGTGACTGATGCCTGCACATGCAGCGGAGACGGGTGAAAGTGAAAGAGGTGACCTCCTTCTCTGCAGTCTTGATAGTTGCTTGTGTGTCTGCTTTTAGCCCCATTATTACGGTGTGAGGCAGGGGGGAAGGGGGGTATTGGTCTGCTGGAAATCTTTACACTGTATCAGCATTTTTAAATTAATTCTTACAAATGGCAAATTAGAATTTTTTACTAAATTAGTTACTTATTTACTCTTGATCCAGTGTTTCATTTTCAGCCATATGCAAAGGCAAATGTAGACTGATTAAAACAATTCAAGTTTTCAATTTAGCTTAGAAGGGATTTTATTTCCCAGTGGGTAAAAAACAAAATGGTAATCAAATTTACCAACACTAAAGTAAAATTGCTGGATGTTATTATATTTTAATTTGTAATTATAAAGTATTTGTCTGATATGAAATCTACAAGTAAACTGTTTTCAGGAAGCATTTTAGAAGTGCTGGACTGATGTTTGATCTCATTAGTGAACAAACAAAACCCTGTTTTCTAGTCCCCCACAGTACTGGTGGGTGATGCAGCAAAGTCCCTGTGAATTGTGTCTTTAGCAACAAATTATTGCAGCCCCTGTTGTGCTACATCCAAAGAAAACTTTGAGCTAAATGTAAATATTTAAATTTAAATACACTGCCTGGCCAAAAACAAAAGTCGCCACCAAAAAAAAAAAAAAAAGGTCACACTCTAATATTTCTTTGGACCACCTTTAGTTTTGATTATGGCACGCATTCACTGTGGCATTGCTTCCGATGTCTCTGCTTCCTGAGCCCATCTTTCACAATTCGTGCCCGATTAATCCTGGCATTGTCATCTTGGAATATGCCATCAGGAAAGAAAAAATCTATTGATGGACTAACCTGGTCATTCAGTATATTCTGGTCATTCAGTATATTCAGGTAGTCAGCTGACCTCATTCTTTGAACACATACTGTTGCTGAACCCAGACCTGACCAACTGCTGCAACCCCAGATCATAGCACCACAGGCTTGTACAATAGGTAGTAGGCATGATGGGAGCATCACTTCACCTGCCTCTCTTCTTACCCTGATGTGCCCATCACTCTGGAACAGGGTAGATCTGGACTCATCAGACCATTTGACCTTCTTCCATTGCTCTAAGGTCCAATCTTTATGCTCCCAAGCAAACTGAAGAATTTTCTTCCGGTTAGCCTCACTGATTAGTGCTTTTCTTAAGGCCACAAAGCTGTTCAGTCCCAATCCCTTCAGTTCCCTTCGCATTGTGTGTGTGGAAATGCTCTTACTTTCACAATTAAACATAGCCTATAATTCTACTGTTGTTTTTCTTCGATGTGATTTCACCAACCATTTAAGTGATCGCTGATAACGATCATTTAGGATTTTTTTCCGGCCACATTTCTTCCCCGAAGACGATGGGTCCCCACTATCCTTCCAGTTTTTAATAATGTGTTGCACAGTTTTTAACCCAAAAGTAGTAGTTTCTGCAATCTCCTTAGATGTTTTCTCTGCTTGATGCATGCCAATGATTTGACCCTACTGAAACAGACTGACATCTTTTCCACAACCACAGGATGTGTCTTTCGACATGGTTGTTTAAAAAAATGAGAAGCAACTCATTACACAAGTTGGGGTTAAATATCTATACATAATCGCCCATACAGTAATTATCCAATGGGAGGCTCATACCTGTTTGCTTAGTTAAATCCAGGTGGCGACTTTTTTTTTTTTGGCCAGGCAGTGTAGATGCTTAATTTAATAATTAAGCATCTAGAAGTTCTAGATGCTTGAAAAGTCTCTGACAACAGCAGTATGTTTGTGGGTGAAATATTATTTATTTAATTTGTTCTGAATTTTGTACCGTCCTCACAAGCATTGACATCTAAATTTTACATTGGACGTTACATGTTCCATGCTATACTAATTTACAAGCATGGTGGTGTTGTCATGGCAGGGGGATTTTCCTGCCAATTGTTCTGGTGCATTGGACAAAACGGAGGAATAATAAAGGATGGCTCAAATTCAAATCAACACACTGGAAAAATGCCCTTCAAAAATAAGATATTAAATAAAAAATTTAAATGAGATTTTTTGGCTTGAAATAAGCAAAAAAGTCTGCCAGTGGAACAAGTGAAAATTAACTTGACAAGATTTCTAGAAGTAAGACATTGCATTAAAGCCTCACAAGGTATAGAGAATCTTGAAACTAGCCACAAAAACTCATTCTGAGCAGTATTTTACTACGATCAAATGTCAGTCTTGACTCAGTGGTGAGTCTGGGTATTTGGACCAAACAATGTTTTAGAGCATTGCCAATTACTGTAGTATAGAACAGTATTTGTACTCATTACCTTTGGAATAATATGCTGGAATCTGTCCAGAGTGCAACAGAACAGAGAATGAAATATTATTTTAGCTGTCTTTTTTCCAAATCACTTGCATGTTTGGTTTGACAGAAATGTATTGAAAATAGCTACACTTATAGAATGTTTTGTAATGCACTGTGAGCTGGGCATGTTGTTGATATTGTTGTTGATTATCAATAAAGCAGATTTGTCTTAATTCAATAAAAAAAAATTTCTTGAAACAAGACTTTATGTTTTACAAACCTGACAGGAACTTCAAACTCGTCTGAAATGTCAAAAAAAAAATTTCATTCAAGAAATTACTCAAAACAAGAAGTTTTCAAGACTATTTCATTTATCAAGGTTTTCAAGATGCATTGTCTCAAAACAAGTTGTTATATCTTATATATAACACTTATATATCTTATATATATAAGTGTGATGAGAGGTTTTGACTAAAAGTTAGAAAAATATACTTGGTAAGATTTTCCTTTTTTGCAGTGCGTCTACACGGTTGAAACTTGGATGAAAATAAATTTGCGGACTATGCTTGAAAGTCTGGTTATATTTTATTAATTGCAGTATTGCTATTTACTTTGACTTATTTGTTCTAAACCCAAACAATATTGATAAATGTATCAAGCTTCATCTTAAACTGTCCTAAAATCTTAACTGATGGACAAAATGGTCTGTATCAAATGTGGTTCTTGCATTATATTATTGTTCTCATCATTTAATTATGGTTTTATAATCTTTAGTTATATGAAACAAACTGCAGGTACATACAGTCCCTTCACAGATTCATTAAGACTTTAGCTGCTGTTGTTAGAATATTCTTCATTTAGAAGGTAATTTGATGGTTTTTGTTTTGCTGCTGTTAAAGACCGAATGCTTTCAACATGTGTAAAACTGTCTAGTTTCCTGCTATGTAATTCACAAGAAAATGTATTTTTGAGTTGCTTTTTACAGTAATGACTCATTTGTCTTTCTTATTTTAATACTTTGCAGATCACACGGGTCATTTTTTGTGTCTTCCTTGAGACCGATTTTGCCATCTACAAGAAGAAAATGGCCATCCTCTTTGAAGGTATGGATGTTTATTTCCCATGGATAACATTTTGCTTTGTTTTGCTTTTGTTACCCATGTTTCCTTTGGGTAAAACAGATCAACTAACTGATTACAGTGGTAATATACTATTTGGAAAGCATGGGATATCTTTGCAACTATTAATCAGTACAGCGTTAGAGAGAATTTGTGCATCTATGTTTTTTTTTTCTGGAAACAGAGTTTTAAAGACCTGCCAGACTTGAGTGACATCTTCAAATGTTAAAGCATGAAACTCACTGAAGATTTATGATGAAAGTTGTCAAATTAAATGCCAAGTGCACTACACGTTGCTTAAATATGATTATGATAGTTGAACGTCTTTTTCAGTTTAACTGCAAGCTGGTCTTTTCTACAGTTTTAAATATCTGAGTGAGATGTAAATGAGAGATTCTTCACAGTGTAATAATTACTTGGATTTCTCCAGAAAGAGCTAAAACCATTCAGGAATACATATGCTTAGCAACATATCATCCCTGGTTACTGCTCCACAGTTCTACTTGTGGAATAAACAAACATCCATTATCTCCTACTCCCACTCTCTTTTCTGTCCCTCTCTCCATTCACTCTCCCCTTTTCATGCTATCATCTTTTTACTGGGACAGGGAGCAGTCACCAGCTCTGATGGGGGCTCCGCAGAGGACTGAGCTGAATAGCTAGGGAGCTGAAAGAGCCTGGCTGGCTTCGCCAGCGTAGCATTACCTCCCATTTACCTCACTTTTCCCTCTTCACCTCCCCAGCGGAATACCGGCTCTCAGGCCTTCATCTGGCTGTTCCCAGATGGAGAGTGTTTTGTTCTCCCTGCTCTCCCGTCATCTCCCCCGCCCCTCCGCCCAGGCTTGCCTGAAAGATTACATTCTGAGGAGAGACCTTAATTATGCCTGCTTGCCCTCCTGCACCCAGCACCCGTCTCATCATATTAGTGTTTTCAGATGAGAATCTGGTGCTGTTGTTCTCCAGTTATCTCTCGCCATTTAAAAGCGCTGTCAGGGGATAAATGCTCTGTATCTCTCTGGAACGGGGGACAGGGATAAAATAAAACGACAGGCGTCAAGTGTGTGTGGCACAAAGAGCAAATAATGGCAAAAAATCTGAATATATTTATTTATATACTGGTAAATTCATCAAAGTTCTACTAAGAGGGAGAACCATGCCCTGCAGAAGTATTCATACTGCTTAAACTTTTTTTTATCCTTTGTCACATTACAACCAAACATGTTATTGTATTTTGATGGAAAGTGCATTACTGTGAAGAAGAAACATACGGTTGGATGGCTTTCAGACTTTTTCTCTACAAATAAAAAAATCCAAAATTCGAGGTAAATTTCTGTTCAGCCCCCAGAGTCACTACTTTGTAAATCCCCCTTTCAATGCAAGCTTTGTTCATCTAGAAACTAAAAGTTTACCTATTATTTTCAAAACAGCACACGCTCAGTCAGAATGGACTACGTCTTGCCACAAATTCTGGGTTGCAATTAGATCTGGACTTTCATTGGGCCATTATGAAATGTTAAACCCAGTGCAATCAATTGTCTTCAGAAGTCATGTAATTAGTAAATAAAGATGACTACTGAAGGTAATTGGTTACACTGGGTTTATTTAGGGGTATCAGAGTAAAGGGAATTTAATACAAAAGCACTGCACACCTTTCAGATTTTTATTTGTAACTGATAATGAATAAAAAGGATGATTCATTTTCTTTCTGGTGAACAATTAGGCATTGATTTGTGTTGGTCTGTTGCATAAAATCCCTCTAGAATAGAATGAAAAGTTAGGGTATAACATGAAAAAGTATTAAAACGTTTGCACAGCACAGTAAATTGGAAAGCAGAAAGCAGACTTTAAATTAATATCTGCACCATATACCATGATGTGCCTCACCAGTCATCTGTCCTTTGACCCCTGGCTTCAGGGCCACATTCATCTCTGCTCTGCGAACATGTGTGGGCAGGAGAGAATAAGTAAGTGTGACTTTTCCACTCTGGATCAACGTCAGCGGTGAGCCAGACATTTTTACTCCACTCTCACCTACACCTGTTCTAATCTTTCACCTCATGTGCAAGATCAAAGCATTTACCACATCCACAATGAAAACTAAAGCTCTTTCAACTTATTCAGTCAGGGAGAACAGATACATGAAATTAAGTATGTTGTGAATGTAGACTACATCCTGATAAATGGAGAGTGAATTCATACGGCTGATCCAGCTAGGTTGTACCACGTAAATGTGTTGCAAAGGTCGTGGAAAGGTTTGCTGTAAAGAAAGAAATGCTGATTGGTATGATTGCACCATGTATCTAATGCATATCCCCTAAGAGTGAAAAGACTTTCATTTTGCCTGTGCAGAATGGTAGAAGTGAATCAGAGGCTGTGAATTAGCTCTGCAGGTGTGCTTGAGCACTTTCTGAACATCTCATCATCCTCACTGCCAGTGGAAGACAGTGGTGTGGATCCTGCAGCAGCGCTAAAAGGCACACACATAGAGGCTTAAGATCATTCTGTCTCTTGCAGCTTGCTCGCTTTCAATAACCCTCCGTTATATCGACCAGCGTTTTTTTCTCTTCCTCTCCTTACTTCCTCTCACTTACGCCTCTCCTTGTTCACTTGCCCATTACCTTATTCCCCCACATTCTATCATTCTTTCGTATTGCTTCAAGGAGGGACTTCTCCATTTCCTCTTCTATCAGCAAGCTGCTGCAGAGCTGCAGTGATTGGTGTCCCTTTGTGCTCTTTTTATTATTTGTACGTGTGTGTGTGTTTTTGTGTGGTTGTGAGGGGGGGTCATGTTAAAAGTCTGGACCTTTCCCCGTCTCATCAGTTTTACGAATGCTTGAGCTACAGCGGGCAGAATAGATTTTTATTTTGAGGTCTTGCTAGTCCCGTTTTTCATTGTATGGCCGCTCTCCTCGTATTCAAGCAATCTGTCAAGTGACAATGACTGGAGCAAGAATGTGTAAACAGGACATTTGCATACAGGAAATTGCTTTATTACAATGTGAATCTCCACAAGCTGTCAGTGTGAGGGAGCCAAAATATGGTTCCTTGTCTGCAGATGGAGAAAACTGAAAAATAGCCTCTGCTGACAATAATAATCGTGCACACCATCCCAGCGCACACTGGAAACGGGTAGTTAGACCATGTAGAGTATTGAATTTCCCACTACTGACATGCTAACAAATGACTGCACGTTCTGCTTTGCACTGGTATGTTATTTGTGTTCAAGCAGGCTCGTTTAATGAGTACTGATACAATCAGACAAAGGTCTTTTATGTATCACCAGCTCAAGGAGCACTTCATGGATTCAGAGTCATGAGGCCTCCCAAGCACACAAAGACTGAAATATACAAATACACAAACAGGCTTGTGCACACCTCTGCTATCTTTTACCTGCATAGCAACAGTCACTATCGATGACCTGGCTCATTAACAGGGTTTCTAAGCACTGATATATTGGCCTAATCATTATGTTACCTATTCCTGTCCTGTTAGAACAACCATCAGTTGTTCGTACTGCTTAAAGAAATTTGATCTGAACCACAAGTTTACATGGCTGTGTTTTTAAAAAAAAGAACGTACAATCAGGGTTAGATTTACAGTGCCTTACCCAGTCTTCCACATTTTGTCACATTACTTGAGTGTAATTTCTTGGTATTTCACGTGACAGACCAACACCAAGAAAAGCATCATTGTGAAATTAAAGGAAAATTATATAAACATTTTTGCAAATAAAAGTCTGGAAAGTGTGGCCTACATTTGAATTCCTTCCCTCTGTGTCCACACAGAACCATGTTGTCCTACTGGAAGACGATCTGCGCCCCATTCACAACCATTTGCAGACTCTAATGAATTTTCTTACAGCATTTAGCTCCGTCAATCTTCCTATCAACTCTGACCAGCTTTCCAGTCCCTGCTGATGAAAAGCATCCCCCCTCATGATACTGCCCCAAACATGTTTCACCATGGGTGTGTTCAGGGTGATGAACAGTTTAATTTTTATTCCAAAAACAGTGTTTTGCTTGTAGGCTAAAAAGATAAATTTTACTCCCATTTTATAAGAGAACCTTCTTCAGCAGGCCTATTGTGTCCCCCCACATGGCTATTTTCAAAAATGACTTTCCGCTTGTCGCTCTAACTATTATATCTATATAATAGTTATATCTAACTATTACTTCTCCTGACGACAGGTTCTTCCACCTGAGCTGTGAATTTCCACAGCTCCTCTAGAGTTACCATGGTCCTCTTGACTACTTCTCTGATTACTGCTCTCTTAGCTCACCCTGCAAGTTTATGTTGACAGCCATGTTTAGTCTACTTGCAGTTCATTTTTCATTCATTCATAAAATTTTAGATGGTTAATTGAGCTGCACTTTATTAGATGTTAAAAGCTTGCTTCATAGCCTAAATCTGCTAGATATTTAATGCGTTCCTTGGTCTTCATAATGCTGTTTGTTCGAAAAGGTTCTTTAACAAACCTCTGAGGCCTTTATAGAACAGCTGGATTAATAGCGAGATTAAATTATATGCAGGTGGAATTTATTTAATATTTAGGTGACTTCTGAAGGTATTTGATTGTTTAGCATTTTTTGGGGGCTATCAGACTAAACGGTGATCAATTCTGATGGACACTTTTCAGATGTTTTCTGTTATTTTGAAAACGAATCACTTTTCTTCCACTTCAGTACCATTTACTACTTTGTGTTTTTTATCACATAAAACCCAATGAAAAAATGTTTTTGGTTGTGACCAAACAAAAAGCAAAAAAAAGTTCAAAAGTGTGTGTGAAAACGTTAAATGTACACACTCATTTTAGTTAATTTATTTCATCATGTGATTCTATTCTGATTCTGATTGTCGTGTCTTACCACATACTTGTCTTGACTCATATTATATGCGGGTATGGAAGCATTCAGCCAGCTGTGGTTGTAGAGAGTAAAAAGCATGTAGAAATTGATTCTGGGTACACTCCTCTCCTAATATGATCTGGGTGGCTGCCCACAAGCTGGGCTCCATCTCCTCTTCTCCTCAATCAGCCACGGTGCTGACAATATTAACACAACTCACAGATCTGCAGAGGCTGCTACATTCTCTCCAACTGTTTCGCCGACTTTCCAATTGACATTTATTTACATGGTTCTTAATACACTCCATGTTCTTAGCATTTTAACACACACACATGCCTCAAAATGTCCCAGCTATCCCACTGCTTTGGAAGAAGTAAAGCTATGGTATGCACATGCTTTTATCATACACATGTAATTTGTTGAGGGAGGGTATGAAGAGCTACAGGAACCCTGTGAGGGGTGAAAATGAAGTCTGTGTTGGTTCCACAAAACTGTTCCTCAGGTTTGGTAAATGAGGAAACCATGGTGTGTTAGTGATGTGATTGTGAGAAAGCACAGGCTCAGACTCTTCATGCTTTGGCAGCATGAACATTCAGCTTCAGCTCAGGATCAGTGAAAAATGTTTATGTTTGTGCATAAATCAGACATGTAGAGAAAACACCCTGAGTATTTGCTTATCAACATTTCACTGATGTGTTGACATGGTTACTTACTGGCTCTGCTTGGCTTTGGTACAGTTCAGCTTTAGCATATACAGTTTGAACCATTGCTTGTAACATTTCTCAATCTGAGTAGAAACATTACCAAAGAAAAATATTTTATAGTGAATCCTTTGTAATGGAGGTTTATTTGATGCGTGATTTAATATCACAGTGTTATATAGTATGTAATATCACATTCTGTGTAAGTCTAATATATTGATTGCATATGTTTTAAAAGCTTAAAATTCTTATAAAATATTAATTCTCTCTGGGACCTTAGAATGAGCTCTGTTTGCATTTTTGACACTTTTGTCTGGGAAAGGGTGGAGGGGGGTAGCCTTTAAAATGGCAAGTTTAAACGAGGACATTTAAAATATGGAGTTATAAGCCTTCCCTGCAATTATGCTCATTTTCTCCTTCAAAAAAAGGTTACAATCACAACAGCTGCAGTGTCTTGCAATAGCATTCATACCCATTTAATTGTTCAGCATTTTGTGACATTACAACAATATTCTTTTTGTGTTTCTGTGTCCTGTCATAGCAGCTTTGGCAAACATGTTGGTGGGTTTGGGTGCATTGCAATGTGAGGTCAGATTTGTTCTATAACTGCTAAATCGACTTTATTGATATGAAGGGACTATAGAGCATATCTGATTCAAGCTACAAAGTGGACAGGCCACAACAACCACAAGTAGGCAATGATGGCAGCATTAGCTAAGAAAACAACAGTCATAAAAACAGTGACCAAAAAAGACTCAATTTGGTCAATTCGCCCCTTCACCAATTCATCCTCTCATTTTGTACCTAGGCATTGCCATTTTGTCTAGTCTTACTTCCATTTCACCTTTAAACATCCATTTTGTACCTATGTATGTAACCAATAACGTAAGAGTTAATTAGAACTTTGCATAACACTATATTCCTGCTGAGTGTGTTTCTGGTAAACCATGACATATGTTCACCTCTGAATCAAAGCAAAATCGAGCGATTATGCTTTGGTGGCCTCCTGCGGCAGATACTATATAATACATGAGCGAGCACAAAATAGAAAATTCTTTTAAACCATCCCATGTCAAAGCGGGTATGAAACTTTTAGGTGGTGCGT
This sequence comes from Girardinichthys multiradiatus, assembly GCF_021462225.1. Taxonomy (NCBI): domain Eukaryota; kingdom Metazoa; phylum Chordata; class Actinopteri; order Cyprinodontiformes; family Goodeidae; genus Girardinichthys; species Girardinichthys multiradiatus. Next base: position 32,509,373 of record NC_061814.1, on the reverse strand, counting down.
ACAAATTGACGCATGATCCATACAGAATTTTCCGCTGTAGATAACACCATTAGTACCATTTAGAAGAAAGTTGGTTGGGAAGCCAACACAAGTCAAAAGGTACGGCATCACCAAAAGGTACGGCATCACCAGCCCCTGTGACCAATGAAAAAAAAGAACAATAATTAAGAAAGACCAAATAACTAAATAAGAAACCTAAAGACTAAAAACCTACAAATTCAAACAATGTGAATACTTGACAAGATGCTGTATTTCAATGTCTAATATGTTATATTGCAGTGTAGTCACAATAATTGTCAGTCACTTTAAAAATAAAGTAAGCTTCAATCCTGACAAGCATTGTCATATAGGATCATGTTCATGTAAAAGGAATCTACAACAGCATTATTTAAGGCATGTCCCACTTTGTAGGCTAATATTTAAACTACTAACCCTTGTGAATTAACGGTCAGTGGGTAGGGGTAGAACATTGGTATCCAAAGTCGTTTCTTAAGGGCTGGTGTCCTGCATGGTTAAGATGTTTCTCTGGTTTGACAGATCAGACTTAAAGGGGACATATCATGCAAAATCAACTTTCTTTTTGCCTTTAAGTACATTTTGTTGTGTACTTGGAGTCTGCAGGGGTGCAGAAAAATTTAATTTAGTCCCTCCGTGTGTTGCGGAGATATCTTTGTATTCTCTTTGGGTCATATTTTTCAGTCCGTTCCGTTTTCTCTGTTACGTTTTTTTGAACTGTTAGGTTACTGTATTTGCTGCGGAACAGCTAAATAATTCTCACTGCAATTTTGTAGTGCAAGCTCAAGTATGCCTACACTGCAAGAGGATAAGTTCGGTTCGGATGATGGGTGTATTAACCCACACAGTTTATGGCACCGGAGGTCGAGAGATATCGACTAGAAATAGTTGGGCTCACCTCCACGCACTACGTGGGCTCTGGAACCCATCTCCTCAAAAGGAGCTGGACTCTCTTCTACTCTGGAGTGGCCCACAGGGAGAAGCAGCGGGCTGGGATGGGTTTGTTTGTTGCCCCCCAGCTAATCAGTCTTGTGTTGGGGTTTACCTAGGTGGATGAGAGGGTCGCATCCCTGCGCCTTCGGGTTGGGGACAGGTCTCCGACTGTCGTTTCGGCCTACAGGCCGAGCGGTAGTGCGGTGTACCCGGCCTTCTTGGAGTCCCTGTCGGGGGTGCTGCATAGTGCCCCTCCAGGGACTCCATTATTCTGCTGGGAAACTTCAACGCCCATGTGGGAAACGAAAGTGACACCTGGAGAGGCGTGATCCCCGATCTGAATCCAAGTGGTGTTTCGTTATTGGACTTCTGTGCTAGTCATGGATTGTCCATAGTGAACACCGTGTTCAAGCATAAGGGTGTTCATCAGTGAACTTGGCACCAGGACACCCTTGGCAGGAGCTCGATGATTGACTTTGTTGTGTCGTCAGACCTTCGGCCGCATGTTTTGGACACTTGGGTGAAGAGAGAGGCTGAGCTGTCCACTGATCACCACCTGGTGGTGAGTTGGATCCGCTGGAAGAGGAGAAAGCCGGACAGACTTGGCAGGCCCAGGCGCATAGTGAGGTTCTGCCAACTCCCACCTCCGGGAGAGCTTTGACCAGATTCCGGGGGATGCTGGAGACATAGAGTCTGAGTGGACCATGTTCTCCGCATCTATTGTCGATGCTGCTGCCCGTAGCTGTGGTCGTAAGGTCTGCGGTGCCTGTTGTGGCGGCAATCACCAAATCCGGTGGAGGACACCGGCAGTAAGGGATGCTGTCAAGCTGAAGAATGAGTCCTATCGGCTGTGGTTAGCTTGTAGGACTCCTGAGACGGCTGACGGGTACCGTGAGGCCAAGCGTGCCGCGGCCTTGGCTGTGGCAGAGGCAAAAACTCCATAGAAGTCCTCATAAGTCCCTCCAACTGCATCATTTTGTTGGTACAGTAACCGAACCACTTCTAAATTTCTGACCTATCCAGCAATATTGGTCAGACATGATAAAATAAAAAATGTGCTGAGAATTTGTGTCAAGAACAAGCAGCAAGAACTTTCCAACCAGGCCGCAAGAACAGAATGATGTAATTTTGTTGTTGTAGCCCTGGAAAAGAGAAAAAATTAATCTGTTCTTGTGGAGTACAAGTTGACCTTCAATGTACTGATCAAGAACTTCAAGAAGAAAGGTTCAACTGCTGTAAAGATGCTTCAGGATATTGTAAGAAAATTCAGCAAGAGTTAGAACCACCTCCTAAAGAGGAATCAACTAAGCAAGTTAGTGGCCACCAGTGCAGAGCTTGCCTGGATTGGCTAGGCTGAAGGCAGGTGGGCATAATCTGCACGTGATGTGGATGGAAATACCAGGACTGACTGGGGTGATGTCATTTTATCCAGTGAATCCCTTTTCAAACATTTTGGGACATCTAGAGAAAGGAATTTGCAGAGAAGGAAAGGTGAACGCTGTCAGGTGTCCTGTGTCATGCTGACAATGAGGCATCCTGTTATTAAATGGAGTAGGCTGACTCAGAATTCTACCCAGAAAATGCTGCCATGAAGAACAGGATAGAAACATCCTCTAAGAGCAATATTTACCAACAATCGAGGAATGTTTGATGATAAACAATGCTTTTTTCATCAGGAATGGAGCATTTAATACTAGGCAAAAGTCTCAAGAATCAGAATACTCACACATTGGCTCCCTGGCCTCAATGAATCCCTTTGTAATAATAAAATGTTAAAAATTCTGCTTTAGCATACCATAAGAATGTCTGACAAAACGTTCTACCAACACTGAAGCAGTAGTGTTTCTGTCAATCTCAACACTTTGTTCCACGACTATAAAAGCAAGTTTGCTGGAATGATTGGTGAAACAAGAAGAAATAGGGGACAAAGCAAAGGCGTCACGTACTGTTATTCATGACCATGGCACACATATTTCCTGCCTGGACAAGCGTTTGGCTTGTGTAACCATGCTATAGTATTTGGCAGTAGTTGACGCACCCTGTGTTTCTATTCTTGCTCTCTTGTTACTGTATCAGTGGGCCTTCCTTTGTTTCCCCGAACAGGGTTAGATTAATGCACTGTACCCTTTTATTCTGTGTTATACAAAAGAAAAGTCTGTCGCAGAATCCTTAGGGAGCTCTGATGGTTGCACTTCTACAGAACAGATGACAACAGCCTTTCATCAAAGCGAACACATTCTTTTGGTTGTTAACCACAGCACAATAATTTTCCTGAGTCATTTCCAGCCATATATACATATATAATCATGAATATTCCCTCACAAAAAGCGAGTACTTCTCTCATATGAACTGTACTTAGAAAAAGCATGCATACAAGCTGTTGTGGCATGACACAACACACCCTGAAGCATGCTGTGCTGCATAAGATCTGAGTGTAGGAATGTATTTGGAAGGAACCAGGAGCTTCGTCTCTCGCTCAGCAGTTCCTCAAGAAGCAGCTTCCAAAGCCTGCTTCTGATATCCCGCTGTGCAACTCAACTTATTCATCTAAAGACACCTTTAACCCACTTCAAAGTCTGTCTCTCACAGCAGAGTTAGAAGGAATCAAAGGGAAAAATAATTGTTTTAATTGTCCAGGCCGACCTGCAGTTCTTGTAATTTCAAGACATAGGTTTTGTGTCATTTGTGTAGAGTTTTCCAGAATGAACTTAATTGAAAAATAATCTCGCTAGAATATGACCCTCTTAAATACATACCCACATAGTCAGTACTGTAATAAGAGGCTCTAATGAAAGCTGATGGGAAATGGAGGTGGGTTATTAGGGGTAGTTTGGATTTTTGCTTTGCATTGAATGTAATGAAGAAAAAGAGGGGTTTTTAAAAGGTTTTTAGACACGTGAATTAAAATTAAGTATGGCATGTATTACAAGAAAAGCAAAAAGAGAAGAAAGCTGCATAGTGGCAAATACCTTTTCACAGCACTGTATGCCAACTAATAGTTGCAACCATAGACTAAAGAAAAACAGCATGAGCTTATTGTTTGGAAGACATGAAGTAAACACACTGGGCAGTATTGAAATACTCTTTACAGGGTAATCAGTTTATGATGACAGGTTGTATTGTACATCATAAAACCGCCTGCTTTAACACATTCATTTCCCTTCTCTTCCAGACAATGACATTGAGGTTATGGAGGAGCAGCCGAAGGGAGGTGAGTGACAGAATATTTCATGGTTGCCTTTTCACCTTAACACCTCCATTAAAGCAGACAGAGGGTGAGTGAGCACCGTAGCTTTGGCTTGTGACAGTGATTTGCCAGGTTTTATGCGGCAGACGAAATTGAATGTTTATGCATCTGCTGACAAGCCGAATCCCTGGCCTGAGTCATCCTGGCAAAAAAAATATGTCAGGTACAGGAACTGTTATCCAGAGCTAATTCCCCGACAACATTCCTTTCATCCGGCTTGCAGCCAGAATGCCTTTAGACCACCTAAAATGAGTGACTGCGGATTGACATCCCTCCACAGCATAAGCCAGATGATAGCACAAACACAACTGACAGCGCATTATGCTTTTATCCACCACATCATGTGGCACATAGCCCAAAACTCCCAGATGTTACTTATCGGGATAAACTATTGACATTCATCCGTGCACTGATGTCCTGAATAAGCAATGGCACAAACAAAATGCCTCATGGAATTGTGTGTGTGGTTAAACAATAGATACAGCATAGTTTAGCCACGGGTTTTGTTGTCACAGCTACAAAGATTTATTTCTATGAAAAGCAGCTGCCTGTCTGCAGCAGTTTGCTCTCTGGGGTACGTTGCACCTGATGACGTTTTCTCTTATAAGAGAGAACATCCAAATTTGACCGCTGCTGATGCTTTTAAAAATCTCACACATGAACCCAACTAAGCAGAGAACACCATTAGTTTTACTGTGTGTTGGAGAAAGTGGCCACATTACAGTTAATGTAGAGCTTGGGGTGCTATCAAAATGTTTTTCTTCCCAAAGTCACTCCCATGATTTGCCAATTACACGCATCTGTGTTTTCAAAGGGAATCCATTTTGGGGCAAACATAAAAGAGCTGTTTTATAAGTGCACTGTAAAATGTGATATTTCGAAGTGAAACTGTGTGCACGTAATGGCTGCATCATAAAGATTTGGCTCAGACCAAATGCATTTGAGATTTTTTGTCCAGACAGGCTACATTATTTCTATAGAGCTCCTCACCAGCTGGTTAAACTGCATACTCCATAATAACATACCATCAGACTGTAAGAAGCCAGCTGAAACAATTCCTGATAATTCCTAGCTCTCTTGTATTATCATACCATTCTTGTCCTGGTCCAGTTTGGCCTTGTTTGATTTCCCTCTTTGTGGGTGCCAAGAACTGGCCTTTTATTTCACTCCATCAGCCAGAGTTTGAATCACTCAGCCTGGAACCAACTCAAAGCTTCGAATGACTTTTATGCTAACATGGAAAGGTGCTTTTGGCTCACACAGTAGTCTGGAGATGGTCTCAAAGCCTCACATTCTTCCCTCCTCTCCCTCTGGAGGCTATCATTTTATGTTGTTTTTTCAGGTAGGTAACAAAACCACAGAGAGCTTAACAGTTTCCTCAGAGACATACCTAACTTAGGCAGCCAAGACAGTGTTGCTCTCAAAACTCTTGTTTTAGTATGTGAGGCTTTTTATAATCTAAATAAAACCATAATGCAATACAATAATTTGCAAACTGTTCAACATGATTACTATCTTTGGTTCTTTTTATTTAGATTTATTTTAAAGTAATTTTGATTATATTGAATTGACAACTTTACAGCAAACCCTCACTTGCTTGCTCAGCATGAGGGATTGCTGCAAAATTAATGACTTGGTGCAATTGGTTGAACCTCCTTTTGACCTATTGGCTTTATAAGTTGAATTAGATTGTATTTTATTACATTTAGAGAAAGACTGTACAGTATGTCCTTGAATCTTATCTGTACTTTTGTTTGGATTGTGTTGATTTGGACCCGTTTGTCTTGGAAGGTGCCTTGAATTAACATTTGTTGTGAATTCACCTTATATAAATAAACTGAACTGCATGTAATTTAGATGCCAAGAACACATTATAATCCCTGGCAAGAAATTATACTTACAGGAGTTTTGCATTATAATGTATTTAATCCACAACTCACGAATGATTTAAAACTAATGGGATCAATTTTGTAATTTTTTAAGTTTTTATAAGGGGCAGAAAGTCAGGATCAAATGTAAGCAGTTTTCACCCAGGGTTTATTCTGGTTTAACATTGTGTCTAGCCTTTCTGATAAGAACATCTTCAATGGTTGTTGGGATTAGTTACCTAGAGCGCCAGCTACTGAAGGGGGCGCTGTTGCAGTAGCTCTCAAAAGAAATAATAGCAACCATGAGCAGCCTTGACTGGCGACTATTTCTCATACTCAGTGGAAATAAATTAGTTCATGTTTAAATGAATTTGCTGTGTTTGAGAGTGATTGCTAACCCTTCTAACATGTTGTTAGGTTGCTATTGAGCAAAATAACGTTAGCATGTTTTGCTGTTGTCGTTACAAGCTGTAGTTAGCATAGTAGCTTTTGAAGAAGTTCTTTCTCTTAATGGTAGAATTGTAGGCTACCAACCTAGCTTCATTGTTGTGTTTGTCATCTTGTGAACTAATGTTAGATCAGCTTTATATAAGTTTAGCAGTTGAATGGTTGTTTGACAGCACTTCCTCCTGTGAGTAGGCTAAGGAGAGGCCATATCAAGTCGAAAATAATCAATAATAATATATTTTTACACCATATCAGACCCATCATTATTTATAGTTTACATCATCTTGTTGCACCAAAAGCCAACAGTTTTATTATTTTAATTTTGAATTTATGTGAAGTTGCTAGATGTGAACATGTGTGTCTGTCACTTAATTTGCTTTATGTGCTCCTTTTTTTTTACATAGAGGTACAGTGTCCCCGTTTTAAATGATAAGATGAAGGATAAGATGAAGCTTTTCACCTTCTCTCTTACCAAATTATCTTAAATATATTTCACAAAATAATCACATTGCCATGTTCTTAGCGTAACAGGTAGTACCACAGGGTGTCACACTTTCCCCTTAGTCTAGGCTTCTATAAAAGGGAAGCTGGCTGTGTTGCTTAGAAGTGCCAAAATTCGGTGTGTAGCCAGGTGTTTGCTGGGACCATGCGCTCTGTGGCATGAGCGATTGTGGCAGGCTTTAAGGGTCAATAATATTAATAAAAATAACATTCCAAGTCACTGCTAATCTTAAGTATCTGAAACCTGATCCTGTTTGGATTGTTACCTTTTGTGGTGTTTACAAGAGTGCAGTGAGAGTGCAGTGAGCAACCGTAGTGTTTCCACGCGGGTTTGTCCGCCTTACATGATATTATGAATTTGGGTTTACATGTTATTCGGATAACAGTGAATGGATTATATGGAAATAAATATTGCTAATTGCTTTATTTCTGAGTTGTTGATTATTTATCCCATGCAACATTAGTGTTCACAGAACAGCACCACAAAGCTTTAAAAGAAAGGTAAAGAACGTTATTTTTTGCCACCATATATACATTCTGCAGAAAGTAATTGACAGATAAATGCCTAATAATGCTACTGCCGATACCATAGGTGCTGTGTAACAATATATGTGGTGTAACCTTCTTTAGAAACAAAAACAATATCTCAACTAAACAATGTCACATTGAATACATCAAGTAGTCTGCCTGCTGCACGATTGAGCAGCAGTTTGTGCTGTTCGACAACAGTCTGTCTTGGACAGATGCGCTGAAGAGTTTTTTGCTACATCTGTCCACACATGATGGCTCAAAAAGCCGGTTTTTACTGTGCCAATAAAATCGCTAAACCTTGAAACTTTTCCAAACCTCCATAGAGACTGAAAATGATGTAAACTGTAGCTTTAACTGAAGCAGATTCTAATTGTCCTTTTAATGTAGGTTTGCCACATATTTGACCTTCTCTGAAGGACACAATTTGAGAAAACCAACAGTATACATAATAAAAAACTGTCTTACAACTTTCTATTATGCTAAAAGCTGTTAAAGAAAATATATTTGCTGGTAAGTATAGTTTACACAAGGAACACAGCCTGTCGGCATAATTAAACCTTTAGTCAGTACATACAATTTTGGGTGGATGGTGGGCACAAAAATGGCAAGAGTTGGCTCTGGTCGTATATCCTCTGTTGTGATGGAGAGGTTACAGATTTGCATATCTATATATATTGTATCCCCAAGCATATCATTGATTGGGACTTCTGGGGAGTATTGGTATTATAATGAGAATTATTTTTCCTCTTACCCTTGAAGGTGCCATGTTGATGATTCCTAAATATGATCTTAAAATTCGGAGTTAAAAGCCCAGAGATTTGTTCTTTTCAGCCTAAATACAGCCTAAATTTCCTTGCGGCCTCCTCTTCTTTATAATTCGTGATACAAAAATAAATTTTTCTTTACAGCTTGACGGTAACTATAACCACTTTTACATTCTTGAATAACAGCAGGGATGTGAAAACACACATGTACCAATGCAAAAATCTAGATCCATTACCTTATAAATGTTTCTACTGGTAAAGTCTAAAACAGAATCTGCTTCAGTATTGATTTTCAAAATCTTGAACAGCCTTCTAAAGATTTCCATGCAGAACTTTGCCAACTTGATACAGAGCAAAAACACAGACATGTTTTGCCTGTGATCCTTCTGATACTTTTATCACACTTTGCAAATATATCTGAAAACAGCTTATGGAGTTTAGATTTTAAATAGTTAAGTCTGTGGAAAACACAAAGCCAAATATTAAAGAATTTTGTTTTAGCATTTCAGGATAAGTTGTATGTACTCATTCCAAGTCACTTGACAGTTTCTATCAACAAGACCTGACAAAATCTTTTTGCATTTTGCGGATAGAGATGCATCAGTCCCACATCACTGAAGCACCATCTCTCATTGTTTATTTACAGACAGCACACCTCCGTCGACAACATCCACAACCAAGGAAGAGACTGAGGACAGCAAAAAGGGTGAGCTTGTTACTAAAGCTCTATGTCTGCATGTATCTGTTTGTTTTCTACTGCAATTCTTTTAATGTTGAGCATGCCAAGCGACATTACTGGTAGTGGGAGCATTTTACACTGCTATGTGTTTACAGAAAAAAATTCCCAGCATGTATAAATTAATGGAATGTGTTTTTGTTCTTGCTTTCTGATGCCTAGCTCCTCTTTGGGGAAATGAATAGTGGATGAAGCTTGGTCCTTTTTTAAAGGAATGCTTTCTTTCAGGCAAACCAGTTTAAGAAGCCATTATCTGGCTATTCTGCAGCTTCAGCCCCTTTGGATATGTAATGTTGAAACAATTATAGGCTTCTCCAATACGATGGACCAAAGATAATTAGATTCTTACACTGGACGGTGTTAGTAAGCAATTAAAATCTTACACCGTCCATTTTTCTTGAAGCCTTAAGGTTGAGGGAAGTTTTTGAAGATAAGTCATGCTTGTTTTCTTTGTGGAAACCTGTTTCACTCGATCCTCTCAGATGCTGGACTAGATATCGCAGTCAGTTGAAGGGAGCCAACACAATTTATGCTGTAAAACAAAGCATGAGAAGTCATTTCTCTCTGCAAGATACCTTTCCTCTAATCCATAGCGGTAATTCAGGATGATTCAAAAATTCAATCACCAGTATTAGAAGGGCATAAGTATTTTGTAATAATCTTTAGAAATCCTAATTTATCAGGCCCCGCAGCTTAATAGTAACTAATCCATTCACAAAAGGCCTTGGCGCAGCTTTCCAGCTTGGGAACAGTCAGTCCTTCAGACAACCTCTCTCAGAGGAAGGGAATGAAATGATTTTGTTCTGCCTGCACTGTAAAGGTTAGGTGTGGTTCAATGTGGCACATTGGAGGGATTAATCATAGCGAATGCTCAGATGTCAAGATACCACAGAGCAGAGGAAAAGTGAGCTGGAAAACCACACTGTCAGCTGTGTGAGACGGGCACCATGAGATGCTTGAGAACAACAGAGAAAGAGCTTCCTTCTTTGAAAACACACAGTTGTCCCCTACTGTGTCAATTCTGTAGGTGGGTTTTGACTTAGTGTCATCAATCTAGGGGTTGATTTCCTTTTTATTTTGGAATGAATTTTACACTGCAGCAAAGCTGGCACCTGTCAGTATATCTTAGTGGATCTACAAACCCAATTCCAATGAAGTTGGGATGTTGTGTAAAATATAAATAGAAACAGAAGACAACGATTTGCAAACCTGTTCCACCTATATGCAATAAAATACACTACAAACACATATTTAATGTTCAAACTGATACAATTTATAGTTTATTTTGCGAATATTCACTCTTTTCTAACTTTGATGCTTGCAACATGTTCCAAAAAAGCTGGGACAGGGGCAACAAAAGACTGGGATAGTTGAGGAATGCTCAAAACACACATGTTTGGATCATTCCACAGGTGAATAGGTTAATTGCAAACAGGTGAGGGTCATGATTGGGTATAAAAGGAGCATCCCATAAATGCTCAGTCATTCACAAGCAAGGATGGGGTGAGGTTCACCACTTTGTAAACAACTGTGTTTAAGAACAAAGTTTCTCAATGTACATTTGCAAGGAATTTAGGGATTTAATCATCTACAGTCCATAATATTATCAAAAGATTCTAGCTCATCTGAGATGGACTGACGCAAAGTAGAAAAGTGTGCTGTGGTGTGATGGGTGCACATTTCAAATTGTTTTTGGAAATCATGGACGTTGTATCCTCTGAGCCAAAGAGACACTGGACATTCCGGATTGTTATCAGCAAGTTCAAAAATTTACATCTGTGATGGTATGAGTGAGCATGGGGTGGGTAACTTTTATCTGTTAAGGCACCATTAATGCTAAAAGGTACACACAGGTTTTGGGGCAGGTTGCGCTGCCATCCAAACCAAGTATTTTTAAAGGACATCTTTGCAGCAAGATAAAGCTAAGAAGGGCTGCACGATACTGGAAAAAACTGCCATTGCAATTTTTCTAACCCTGTGAAATATATTGCGATACAAAAAAATACAGGAATTATCAACAGATGACTTGAATAAGACTTTATGTTATGCTGCCATCCTCTCATCTTGTTGAACATTACCTTGCACGGATCTTGCCTCTTTTTTGTGTATGTTACAGGTATACTATTTTCCTGTATTTGAGAGTTATTCTTGTTATCTTTTACTGGTCCCAGATTTTATTGTGCTGCAACCTGAGTACATGTTTCGTTCTATCATGTGCAAACGTGAATTGCGTTTTACCACAAAGGTTTGTTTATTGCCATTGAACCTTTATGCTCTCCATCTTAAAATGGAAAATTCTAGCTTCATGATTACTTTAAGTAACTAACAATGAGTGACAAAGGGGTCATTCAACCTTTTAATAAACACCTAAAGTCGGCAAAACTAAACATCAGCAGCTCTAGATTCCTGGGCAATTTACAGCCCCCTTTTTCATCTAGTAAAAAATAACTAAACAAAACTTTATAAAATGTATTAGCATTATGCCAGTTTCCTTAATGATTTACAACATACAACTTAAACAATGTGTAAAATAAATAAAATAAAATAAAGTTGAACTTGTTCTATAACTTAAAGATTAACTTTAAGCCATTTAGTTTAATCTTTTAAATCACTACAACACATGACATGTCTTTCAATCTTATAAAGGGAAACTTGGACATTTTAGCAAATCTTGCTTTCTTTTTTAACAGAGTACTGAGCAGTTAAATTAATCTGAACATTTTAATCACACAAGCCCAACTGTGAAATAATTTCATGAAATATAGTTAACTTGTGTGTGTGCGTGGGTTTGTGCCAAGTTCACTCAAGTTTTGAGGTTTTTGGCCACTGCAGGATTTTAAGAGGAACAGTGACAATGACAAGTTTGCCACTTGTACTGAAAAGCCTCTCTGAGAGGGAGCTTGTTGCAGGACTGCAGAGGCGGAAAGTCATGGAAAGTTTACTTTGTGTATTTTCCACCAAGTAAGTGGATCCTCCTCTTTCTCCACAGAAGGTATCAGCAGGTAGTGTTTAAGCTCTGCCTCCACAGAATCCTTGAGAGATTGAAAGGAATCACCCATTTCGGCAGCTCTGCTCACTTTTCTGCTCACTTTTTCTTTGAACAAACTGCTCAAGCTATTTTTATCTTTCTTTTCCTGGGGTGTGGCAGCCACTTTGGGTTCAACCGCAGAGCTGAAGTGTGGTGTCTCCTGGATCTCCATCCTCTCTGATTCCACTCTGGCTGTGACTTGGGACTTTTTGTCTGTAATGATGATCTCTTTCTTGAATCTGGTGTCCAAACAAGATGTTATATCAAGCAGCTCATGTTTCTTGTTGAGGTAGCCCAACATCTCACCTTCACTTTCTTTGTTAGATCTGTGTCTTCATCCTGCACAACCAGGATTGAGTTGTTTAAAAGGTGAAGAACAGGCCTGACATAGGAAACATCTACATAGTCTTGTCATAAAAATGCATCAATAAAGTCCAGCAGGAGGCCCAGTGACGTCTATATCTTGCCAATTTGGAATTAAATGGCACATCTTGTCTACAGACAGGACCTGAGTTATGGCCTTCTGCTGCTCCAGTATCCTACTGATTATCACTTGTCTAGAGCCCCATCTTTTCTGGCATTCTGATAGGAGAGAATGAGTTTGTAGATTGAGGTCCTTCTGGCCTTTTATTAAGAGCACTTCTGGCCTGCCAGCTGTGAGAGAAGTGACCAACCAGCCTCTCGCAGACACCCACAGCATGCATTTTCTGGTGGAATAAAATAAGTAAGCATTAATCATTTTATATATATTTTGAATAACATGTTCAGGTTTTATAACTTCTAAAACTATGGTATTTAAACATAAACTGTAAGGCTCCTGCATGCTGTGTTCTTTACATGTTAGACATATGACACTAATTTATTCTCACATTATAACTTGAATCTTATACATTTTACATATTACACACACAAATAACACATGTAAGTTATGTGTCCTCTAAGTGTGTGTTATTAAATTCATATTAAGTAATTGCTTTTAAAACTAGAATGCATTAACCTGATTTAACTTAAGAAAACTAATGATTTTAGAAAATATTAGGCAAAGTTGGAAAGTAAGCAGAGTATAGACATAACTTACCAACTGCAAGATGACGTCTGTGATCAAAACACTGCAGTCTGGTCCACTCATCCTGTGCTGCAGCTTTCACCATGTTTGCAGCGTTGTCTCTTGTTATGCAGACTAGACGTGTGTCATCTAAGCCCCAAGCAACCACCGCTTCTCTCATCCCCATTACAATATTCTCACTTCTGTGATCCTGCGGGAAATATGCTGTTTGCAAACAGCGACTTCTAGTTTGGAACTCCTTATGAATCAAGTGGACAGTCAAGTCCATTGTCGCTGCATAATACTCCACATCTGACAGCTTAAACTTCTGCCTTGCATTTCTCGTACAGCTCTGACGACTTGAGAAAAAAAGGTGCGTGACGGTGTAACATACCGTTTGTCAAGCGAACTGATCATTTTTTTAAAGCCATCTTTGGAAACAGTATAAATTGGTACCATGTGTTTTGCCAGACAAAACGTGATACCATCTCATTTCTTTCTGCCGTTTGCAGCCTTTCTCATGCAAAGGCTTCTGAAATAGATTTTTGTTTTGGTCGACATTCTGAGCTAAATGGTCAAACAAATTAGTTGTGGTACCTCTCGATGTGGCAAGGTGCAAGGCACTGTTGACACAGAGCATGCTTTTGGTCAATATCTTCCTTCTAGTATCCCAAATAATTCTACATAATTGATGTTCCTTTCCTTTTGGCATCAAGTCTTCGTTTTTGGTGATTTTCTCTTGTTCATTGCTCATTTTTGATGTTACCAGCGACTTGCGCCATGTGAAGCGGTTCGGCAAACTGATTAAGACCAATTGGGATTGATGTATCGCTGTGCGCAGTGTGTCAGGAACCCTTGAAATTAGATGAGTACACATTGAGTTAATTTGTCTCCTACATCACAGGACTTTCAATGTGACTATTGCGCACATGTTCATTGCGATGACGATGCTCAAACGCTACATCTTGCAGCTCTAATACCAAGCTACATTCTGTGCATGTTACAACGGCATGGCTTCAGTGTAATAGATAGCGGGTACTAGACTGGCCTATGACAACGGAGACCCCGGAGTGTTGAGCAGCTGAAGTTGTACGTCAAGCAAGACTGGGAAGGAATTCCACCTACAAAGCTTCAACAAATAGTGTCCTCAGTTCCTAAATGCTTACACAGTGGTAAACATACCCCTGTCCCAGGTTTTCTGTTTGAACAATAAATATCTTGTCTTTGTAGTGTATTCAATTGCATTTAGCTTGAACAGGATTTGCAGACTATTGCATTCTGTTTTTATTTACATTTCACACAATGTGCCAACTTCATTGGATTTGGGGTTGTATCTCATCCATCATGCTTCTCAGGGGGTCAACTCTTGCCTTTTACTGGGTCCCCCATTAAGGCATACTGTTCCTTTTAAGAATAAATCATTGTTAGAGGACCCCCCAAGTTATTAAAGTGTTTCTCTGCTGTCTCTGTTCCATACACAACAGCTACATGTAATTACTTTTACACCATACAAGCAAAACCGTCTGGACCCTCTATGGAATAAAGGAAGAAATAGTAATAATAAAAACACAGTACTCTCTGAAATTCAGCTGTATTAAGAATTCTAAACATCTCCAGTCAGATTCCTGACTAGAATTTCATTAAAAAAACTCTGTTTAGGGAGCTAAAGATTAGGGCGATGGCAAGAAGGCCTTCCATCCTAAAAACCTTGGAGTTCATCACCAAAGATCAATTGTCAAAATGCCAGTGGAAACATGCAAAAAGCTTGGCAGCAAGAAGGGTTTGATAGCTTTAATGCCAATAAAGATTATTCCATTTATTTTTGAGAAAGGTATAAATAATCATTTTAAAATGACATTTTTTATATTTTATTCAGCTGTGTCAGATTAAAGAGGGATAAATACAAAGGCATAGCATGTCTTTGTTAATCTAAATCTGGACTATTTTATAATATTGGCTGTCTGGATTTTGTAGCCATCGATAAGCTGCTGATGTACTCGTACTCGTCGTCTTCCGCTTATCCGGGACCGGGTGGCGGGGGCAGCAGACTCAGCAGAGACACCCAGACGTCCCTCTCCCCAGACACCTCCTCCAGCTCCTCCGGGGGGAGCCCAAGGTGTTCCCAGGCCAGCCGAGAGACATAGTCCCTCCAGCGTGTCCTGGGCCGTTAAGGTGGCAGTGCTGGTGTAATTCTGGCTAAATATTTGACCACTTTTTTTTATTAGAATTTGTAGAGTCCATTTACAGTTGGTTTTTGGGCACAGACTTGGATTTCAAGCATAGTTCTTCAATCTTCAGCAAGGTTGAGACAGCTGCTTGTGTTTTGGTGAACACCATCGCAGTCTGTTTTGAATTTTAATGTTCTTCTCTATGGCCAGCGTTCAAGCATTTTTCAGTCTGTGATAGATTTAAACCTTGGTGGTTCCTGGGTTGTTATGAACATCCAAATCAATGTCCTTTCGACTGAGGGTGACAATTTGTGTCAGATGATTGAAACTTGGACAAAGGGGATGTTAAACAGAACATTGATCTCAGACACCCATTAGAGTTTTGGAATGGGGAAAACTGGCTAACATTAAGCTTCTAGAATGGTTTTAACTTCAGTCAGTTAAAATGAGAGTGGCTAAATAATAAGGCAAGATTATACCAGAAGCATGTTGATGGATAAAAAACTACAACATTCAAAACAACATTTAAACAATTACTATTGGGTTTGTATTATGTTTTAGCCTGAATGTATGGTTTTGACTTTGTGTGGATTACAGAAATTTGTTAACATTTAATCTTGTGCGCCCCGTTGTTGTTTTTTTTAAATAACGAAAGTCAAATGCTGTATAATCATTCACTATGTTAACAGTTCAAATAAATAATTTTTAAGGGCATAAATCAGGGGATTTATGTCAATGATGACGTATCTGTATGTAGCTCATGTATGAAACCTCAGAAAATCTAAGAAATTTGAAAAGTGTCACAGATCAACTGTTTGTGTGAGTGTGATGAGCTGTGCTGAGATGTAATCCACATGAAACGGAAGCACAGCATGCACACGCTGCAAGTTACATAAATAAAGTGGGGGGAAGGAATGGGTAGGCCACCCGCAGAGGCAAATGCTGGCACAGAGGTCTAAGGTGAAATATAAGCTCTTTGAGAACACCTCACAGTGTCTATTATCTGATATCAGATTGGAATTAGCGAGATCAGTGGATGTCACAGGGCACGACACAGTAAAATGTGAAAACGGAGCCAGAAATCAATGCCTGGCATTGGGAACATGCTGAGAATAACCTGAAGTAGAGAGAGAGGGGATGATGGTGAAAGATGGCACATCCCTGCACGAGTGTGGACAGATATGTAGATTAATAACACTGTGTGGACTGACAGCCAGCCTCTCTATGGGATGCCAACTTTTACACTGTACCTGCCTTTCAAACGTGGCTTACAAATGAACCTGCACTTTGCTTGCACACACAGCTTTCACATGCAGGTCTCAGTATGATCTCTGTGGGTCATCCCAGAGCCTTTTTCTTCCATTAACATGGCTGATGAATTTTTTAAGGTCTCTCTCTTTTTTCTCTTTTGCTTCAGTTAATTTAATTTAAGAAATAACAGACAAGGCTATGGGGTATGATGAGTGTGTGTACAGTGCTGTGAACAAATTCCTCTATTGATTTATTGGAAGGACTAATCTTACTGTTTTTTTATTACATGTTTTTTATTTCTTGTCTTTTCTTACTCAAATGTTTCAGATTATTATTAAATAAATTTTTATATTATACAAGGATCATCTGAGTACATATAAAATGCATTTTTCAAATGATAGATTCTTTAAGAGAAAAAGCTATCCAAATGCAGAAGAAATCTGTAAGGACGAAAACACTTTTCCACAGCACTGTATCCATTCACGAGAAATTCATATTTATTTTCATTGCTGAATCTAAATACCACTTTGACTTCCTTGAAAGTAGCATCAGCAGTTGCTGTTTACTCAGTGGTCGCACAAGTAAGACGAACTAGGTATGTTGCATACCAGGATCTAAATTATTAATGTCCTTGTAATCCTGCTGGCTTTTATGTTAACATAAATAAATCATTCAGAGTGAATAAAATTTGTCTGGAATACATTCCAGCCTTTTTGTTTTGTACAAATAAGTGCAGTAGAGTGCCTAAAATTGCCTTTTTGTTACTACATTTCTCAAAGCAGGTTTCACAGACGTGTTGACACTGGTAATGCCGCGGTGCTTGCTAGAGCCTTCTCTGTGAAGTATGTCAGAAAGGGATTCACAGCTGTGACAGTATCATATACTGTGCTTTTGTCAAAGAAAGCTGTGACAATGCTGCCACCTGCTGTTTGGAGCGTTCGGGTTAACCATCATCCTTCGTGTGCAGGTCTGGTGGGTTTTCATTTTGTGAGTAGACAGAGTTCTAATTGATGTGAACTTGGAGCCATAATAAATCACATCAACCCAACAGAGAATCTTTTTTGTATGGAGCTGTGTGTGTGTGTGTGTGTATGTGTGTGTGTGTGTGGCCACAATCTGTCCCTTTGCATCCTTTATCACAGATAGAATATTGTTCCATTCAATAAGCCAAACACAAATGATCAAATAACATGGAGGAAATTACTTCTGGTACCTTGTTGTATTTCATATATGGTTAATAAAGATCACTTTAGAAAGCCATGAATATCTTTTTTCAACACAGAGGAAAGGTTTAGGATGGTGTCGAGGCTTGGAAAGGATTCTTCTCATACAGTTCCTGAAGTATTCTTTTCAGCCCCCTGTCTGTGGTTACCTGCTCAAAATGCCAATCATGACTGATACAAAGCGCTGCCATCTGTGTGTCACCGGCATTGTGCATGATGGACTGAGGTACTTGGGACAAACATGTGGCACTGGTAGGACTGGCCTTTTCCCCCATTTAATAGATGCTGGCATTTTTATTGTTCTGAATGCGTTGCAAAATTGCATAGATATGAAAAAATGGCCTCTCGCTGCAGCTTGTTAAAAAACCAATTATAGAAGCCGCACAATAGCCATTGTGAAGCATGTTCTCTTATTGGTGTCATGGCTTTCATTTACTCAATTTGTCCCAAATGTCACTGGTTTATGTGCGTGTGTAAATGGGAAAGTGCGAGAGCAAGTAAGGAGGGACAAGGAGGATGAGAGTATCAAATATGATGGTGCATTGATGTCTTGTAAAAATGTATATGCGTATTTTACCTTTTATGCTGGCGTATTGTTAAAAGGTGTTAAACATAGGGAGACGGAGATGTCTCTCCTGACTTTGAGAGTGGTGATGATTTATATGCATGTAAACTATGCATCTAAGTCTAAATCAAGTGTTATAAACTGAGTCGTAAAACTTGTAACATGATCCATTAACTATACAGCTTTATATTATTTATAAAGGCCTAATAGCATACAGTGTCATGCAAAAGTATTCATTTCTTTTAATTTCACATTTAGTCACATTACAACCTAAAAGTTTAATGTGTTTAATTGAGAATTTATCTGATAGACCAACACAAGGTTGATTGTGACATGGACAGGTCATGATGCATAGGTTTAAATATTTTTTCTGAAAAAAATAAAAATAAATCTGAAGAGTGTGTTGTGTATATATGTATTCAGCTCTCCTGAATCAATACTTTTGGGGTAATTGTAGCTTTTCAGTTTTTGGAGGGATGTCTCTACCAGCATTAAACATCTAGTTGCTGAAGTTTTTGCCCATTCGTTTTTACAAAATAACTCAAGCTCAGTCAAATTAGATTGAGAGAATCTGCTAAAATATATTTCTCTCAACTTGATTTAAAATCCCTGTTAGGGGCCAACATTCAATATCTTAAATTCTCTGTTTAGTATCATGAATTACCATTAATCCTCATGAAATGTTTCCAGGTTAAAAATTCCCATAATTGTGCAGCCCTGCTTAGTAGTTATATATTTTGCCCCCCACTAATGCTGGTACAATGGTTTGGTTCATTTTACCAACAGCAGTGCCATCTGCAGAGCAGAGGAGCTCTTTTGAAGCTCACATAACTGACCTCCAGTTAGCAGCTTCTTAAAACAGAAGACAAGTAACACATTTGTTTTACTTCCACTTCCCAATAGAATAAAACACATTAACATTTTGAATCTTATTCACCGCATTACTTCGTTTGAATCTTGTTACAGACTGCCATGTAATGTCATGTAAAACAATTAAAACAAATTTATTTGGACAGATCTGAGCTTTTTTGATGATTACAAATATTTCTATAATATTTAACCCTCTAAGCAATAAGTTTTCAAGAAAAGAAGGGGAAGGGGCTGAGCGGTTGAGCACCGCGTGATGTGTGTAACAGCTGAGACTGAAGAGGAAATGGAGAGATGATAGCAGAGAGAGAAAAAGAGCTAAAAAAAAAAAAAAGGAAAAGCACATAAGTGTCTAAACTATTTTTGACTATGGCTGAATTATTTGATTGGATATTTGCCAATTCTGATCCAGATGTTAATAATTACCTTCTGGTGATGTGCATTTTTTTCCGTTGGCGCCCCCTCCGCCCCACCACGACCACAACATATAATTGCTCTTGAGAAATGTCTCTGTTTATTGTCCCCCCCAAACAATGACATGGATTTTCCGCCCTCACCCCGGACTGATACAACCAATTTTTTTTGGGTGAAAAGCTTTGTCAGCTCTATTAAAATGAGTCTTTTGCAGAGAGAAGATGAACACTGATGATTAGTGTGACTCGTTGCTTTGTTTTCTCGATACGAATAGCTTGCATTTTTCACATTAATGCACGTCTTTGTCTGACAGTTACTTCCCCTTGTTTTGTAGGTAACAAGGAAGCTGGTGACGAAAAGGGGAATGACGATGGTAATGCAGCTCCATGGACCATTAAAACATATTCTCAAGCTCTCTGCTCCACATATGCTTCTTGATGTCATTTGTCATCAAAAATTAAATTTTTATATTCGTCTCTGCTCAGTCAAAAAAAAAACTTCTCTTATCACACACGCTTGGAACAAAGAAATCCCTCAATTATGTATGGCTTAAGAAGTGACATTCTTTCTCTGTCCTTTTTTTGTCTCTTAATTTATGCGTGTCTTTGTGGTTACATTGCTCTCATACTGCATTACAAAGACAAAGCTGTACAAAGAGTTGGAATGAGAAAGGCTTTTTGAGGTGATATGGAAAGCCAAGTCATTTCAACTCTCGGCTTTAGCACCAAACCTGAATGTTTTCCTCTCATTTGAATTCTTTTTCTGTTTTGTAGAAGCAGGAAATGAAGATGTAGACATGGCAAGCCAACCTACAGGTAACGTACCATTTTTGAGTCCAATCTCCAGGAAAATAGTGAGTTTGATTAGATGTGATAATCTTGAGTAAAGATTTCCACCTCACTAACCATCACATCCTAATGTAGCATGTTGTACTGCTTCATACCTCTTTTGGAAGCTGAAATTATACAAGTTTACTGGCATATGGCTTTCTGCTTCGGTTTTTCACTAGCTTTATGTATAAAGCTATTGCATGGACAGTTAGGTTAGAATAGAGAAATAGCAGTCCGATTATAATGCAAATCTTCAAATACATCAGTGTAGAACATCTCAAAGCTCAGATGTGATTTGTTGCACAAACACCAAAAGCTGTAAGTGAAGTGTATAGGCGAGTATATAAGTATATCTGTGCATTTTCTTTTGGCACATTGGCAACCATTAACTTTGAGCCAGAACCGTTTCTCTTTTTTGAATATCCTCTGTGCTGCTGGTATATAATTAAGATTCTGCATTTGCATACTGGCAGCGAGCGGTGCCTCATCTCTCTTCTGTTTTTGTTTTATTCAAATCCCATGCCATTGACAGTGATTTGACAGATAGAGCCTCTCTCTGCATGAATTTTGGAGGCATTCTATGAGCACGTTCTAGCAAATGCTGTCTTGGGATGCCATCCAATATCTGGGATGTGTAATTACCTTCTCATGAGAAACAAACAGGAACTTAAGAGCAAAAAAAATACCAGCAGGATAATTTAACTGAAATTGCTCTATACAGTGCTGTACAAAAAGGTAATGATACCCTTTAAACTTGTTCAACCTTTTAGCCTCACTGCAGCCACAATTGTTTTGTATTTTCTTGTAATTTAATTAAAAGACCAAAACAAAACGCTCCATAGTTGTGATATAAAAATAAAAATCTGAAAAGTGTGACCTGCATATGTATTTAACCTACAGTCAATACCTAGTAGAACCAGATGTCTTTGTAATCGCAACTGCAAGACACTTAGGGTAAGTCTCAAGAGGATTTTGGTCTGGACTTTGACTGCGCCATTCTAACACCTTTCCAATGTACCTCTGGCAGTATGTTTAGGTTCGTTTTCTGGTTACCAGGTGAGCCACTTTCCCCGTTTCAAACCCTTTGCTGCCTCTAACGGGTTTCTTACCCTGTGTTTAGCTTCGTTCATCTTTCCATTAAATCTGAACAGCCTCTCTGTCCCTGCTCAAGTAAAGTATCCTCAGCATGAGGCCATCAACCAGTGTGTTCGGAATGATGTGTAGAATTTCCTACCACACATAGCATCGTAACGTAGCCTGAAAAGTAAACTTTTTGGTCTTATCTGACCAGAACACCTTCTTCTTTTGGCAAACTGAAGACAGAACCTCTCATGAATTTCTTTCAGCAATGCCATTTTTCTCGTCACTCGTCCATCAAGACCAGATTTCTAGAGTGTACGACAAATAGTTGTCTTGTCAACAGATTCCTCCACCTGAGATGTGGATTTCTGCAGCCCCTCCAGAGTTATTATGTACCTCTTGGTGGCTTCTCTGAGTAGTGCTGCCTTGCCCACCCTGTTTCAGTTGTGCCTATCCAACAAACCTCTGATGCCTTCATAGAACAGCTGGATTTACTTCTTGTACTAATTCAGTGATTTCTGAAGGCAACTGGTTGAATTAGATTTTATTTAGTATATAAGGCAAAATACAAATGCACACACTGTAAAAGAAAAGTCCTAGGGGTGTCAGTACATTTTGCACATACATAGATTGTGCTTTTTCTCCACATTCTATTACTTTGATCTTAATTATTAATACTATCTAAATGTAACCATATGCACTATACTACTGGCACCTATATTACAACAATTGATGTGAGAAAGTTAAAACATCTAATCCTGGAGCCCGTATTTCTCCAGTCAGCCTCCATTTAAACCAAAAATGAGCAAACTGTTGCTCTGCAATCTTTCACAGAGATTCCTGTCAGCAGTAATGGAGTATGAACTTATGTTTCTGCCACATGTTGAAAGATTTCATGGGAAAGTTTTGACTCTCAAATGCTCAAGTTAATCATTCAAAACTCTCTTCCTTTTAGTTATTTTTTATTTGTATTTATTTTTCCTCTAGATGAACCATCAACTAATATGGAATTGGAGCCAGAACAGAATGACGATGAACACGAAAAGCCTGATGAAGACAAGGTATTGGCTGCTGCTGACAAGGAAGACGACAATAAAGAAATGGACCCCGGCAAAGATGAGGATAACAAAGGTATATTTCTAACAGCAGCTTTGGGACAGCAGAATAAATTACAGAAATTTCTTTCAGTTTATTTTCTCAGGACACAAAACAAATTATCTACCAAAGCAAATAGATGGTTAAGCTGTTCTGTGAAGGCCTGATCTGATGTCATACACATGTAACAAATTAGACAACATATTTTCTATTTCCAGCAGCGCAAGTGCAACCTGCCGCAGAGGAAGATAACGACCCAACAAAGACCTCCATGGAGGGGGAAGGTAAGATCTGATTTTGTTTTATTTGATCTCATCTTATATAAACTGACTGACAGTTTAAATGAATTACTTTTTATTGATGTGATTTTCATTTCCAATCTGATCTATCTGTTCACTGTTGTATTGCATTACAATGGTCACTTTTGTTTCTGCTGTAAGCTTCACTACATTTTCTTTGAAATCAGTCTCCATCGATTCCACCACCTATATGATGTCACTTGCTACAGGAGGTACAAAACACACCTGGGAGCCTGAGGTTGCAAAACAAATTTTAGGGAGCCACAATGGTGGAAATGCTAGAGGCAGCAAATGAACAAATTGCGCTAATAATTTAAACAGTGCTTTTCACACTGATCTACGTAAAGATGTGTAAAAGATCTTGAAATAAACTCATGTCCATTTTAATATAATATTGTCACACAGAAACAAATTTCATTTGTGCTCATTTAGTCTTTAAGAAATGATTGCTTTCAACAAAAGAATATGGGCACCGCAGCTGTGGAAGAGCGCTTCTGTACCATTTCATCGGGTTTAGGCATACAGAGAGGGAAGTATGATTATTCCTCTTCGTACAGTCTCTCTAAAGTCCGCTCTAAAGTATTCTTCTCTTCCACATCAAGGCATTTTGGCCCACCTGTCTTTGCAGAATTGAGAGCAGAACTTATGGTTCCATCAGTTATTAATTAATATTAATAGGTATCAATAATTAGACCGGACTTTGAGTTATTTTTGGTCAGCAGTGGTTTTTGTCCTGGAACTTGGAAGCCATTTTTGCCCAGTCTCTTTCTTGTTATTGAATCTTGAACTATGGCTGACTTAACTGAGGGAAGTGAAGCCGGCAGCAACTTAGATGTTGCTCTGGATTCTTTTGTGACCTTTTGGATGAATTGTCATTCTCGGAGTAGTTTTGGTCAGCCAGCCCCTCCTAGTGAGGTTCACCACTGTTCCTTGTTTTCTTGATTTGTAAATAATGGCTCTCACTGTGTTTTGCTGGAGTCCCAAAGCCTTACAAGCAGCTTCGTGACCCTTTATAGACCTACAGACGTCACTGACTATGTTTCTAATTTGTTGTTGAATTTCTTTAGATCATTGTTGGTGATTATATTTTCACATTGGGCCAGGTGGTTTAAATAGCTTTTCTCCCTTAAAAAGAAAACTCATAATTTGAAGACTGTATTTTGCATTTCCTTGGGCAGGTTGTCTTCAAATCATATTGAAATTTAATTGATGATCATAAGTAAAAATAAAATGGAAAGATCCGCAAGATGACAAATACTTTTTCTTTTTATGCTTTTTTCTGTTATTAAAGAAATAATTGCTTGTATTAATGTTTAGTTAAGTGATTAATCTGCAAGTTTTGTCTTACCTATCCTGACTTAGTATCATAAACCTATGTGTGCATGCAAGGTAATGACAATAGTATTATTTTACTAGTCCAGTATAGCAACATTGTTAAGAAACAACTTAATAGACAGCTTGTGTGTTTGTTTTCCTTTCTGCAGGTATTGTTGGTCTTGAGAACAAAATATTTTTGCAACACATTAGCATAAAGAGTGACCTGGGTTAAGAACATTTTTAAAAGAAGCATCATGTTTAATGTCTTTTGACAACAAATTCCATGAATTGTGTTGTGGGTGTAGCCAAAGTCTAACAGAGGTTATTTGTCTTTGCCACAAACCCCAACAGTGTGTATTAAACCTGACTGGGGTGGTAATTTTGTGCCATTACTGTGCAATATTGACTCAGAACTGAATCCCATAAAGTAGGGAGGTCAAAGTTGTTATTGAGAAAGAGATTCAGAAAAATATCAAGTATTTTGGATCAGAAAAGGTCTTTTAACAAAAGTGTCTTTGCAGCCAGTGTTTATTTATTCAGGCTCCTGAAAACTTGTGCTGGTGTATGAGCATCTCCTCTTAGTCAAGGTTTATGTTCCTGCCCACACATCCGTCTTTAATTGCCTCCAATTTTTGGTGGCTCCTCACTTCTTAATTGTATTCTCCTGAGCAATAAGGGTTGAATTTCAAACCCCAGCAGCCCATCTTCCACCACTGCTCCAATACAAAGGTTTGAGTCACTTTCTCACCTCCGTTTCACTTTCCCTTTGACTGACATTCAATTAATTTGGGGAAAGAGTTAGCGGTCCTGATGGAGCTGAGATAGCCTTCTCTATCCTCTATGAAAAGCCAGCAGAATATATTCTACCCACACTACAGACTTTGCTTCCCCAAAAAGCGTCACTCCAGCCTGTTCACTGTCTTGACTGAGCCTGCCACTATATTTCACTGTCTTGCATACCATGAGCTATGTACTGGTTGGCAGGACTGTCAGGCAGTAAACAGTAGTGTCAGTTCTGATTGGAGGCACATTGCATTTTGTATAGAAAAGTAGGGGCCTTGGCCAGGCTGCTGCCTAAACTGTTTCAGATATTAATGCTTATGGAGCTCAATAGAGAGCAGCCAAACCATGCACAACCAGGTTTTCATAAAGTAAGACCAAATGTTTCTAGAGCCAATGCTTTTTATTAAAAATAATAACTGTAATCCCGCTGCCTACACATGGCTGTGAAAGTTAAATCTCGCTTTTCGAAAGCAGTAATAAAGTGCTTCACAGTGGCAGGGGGAAATAAAAAATCAAGCAGCATTTGACATTACCAACATCATTCAGGTTATGAATGATCATTAGTAATTAATTACACTTTCATGCCAACAAAATGATTCTGAACAAGAGTAAATTTGTCCTGCACTCTCTGGTCTGGGGATTGTGGAGTTTGAGGTAGTGGGGTATAATGTTGGGGGAGCAAATAGCATCTGAGCCTTTGAATACTTTGGTGTAAGGACATTGAAAGATTTAACTCAGTTAAATGCTCTAATAAACACCCAAAACATCAGCCCTCCAACCTAAACAATTGCTTTAAAAGGGATATAAACAGTTTACTATCTTAACCGCTGTAGATAACTTAAATGTCTTCATGTAGAATAAATCTAGATTAGTTGGTGCCGGAGGCTGGTGCTAACAGCTAGTGCGAGGTGGGCCTAGACCAAACCAAACTTCTACCATCCTTAAACAACTCCAATCAGAAATCTATTTCACAAACTTTAAAAGGGTCCCCACAATTTTATTGGATTTTATAAACTCAGAAGACAATAATTATTTACACTGGAAATGGATGCTGAACCCTGTTTTCCCACAGCAGAGCTGCCCATTGGTACTGCTACTTGATATTTTTATTTTTTTTGCTATATTTAATTTGCAAAGCTGTAGTGGTGTTAGCTATGACGATCCATTTGTTACTCGTTAAAAGCTACGGTAGAACTGCCCCTGCTATAGTAAGACAGATTAGAAGACAAACATCAAGGGATGTTGTGATGAGACGGGATGAGAGAAGCGTGGGGCATGTAAAAGAGCTGATCGGCTACTTTCTGCTGCAAGAGTATGTGTCAATGCACAACTGGGTTAGAGTTCAAGAAAATTTCAACTGTAACCATGCAGCACAGGCTTCACCAAGCTGCACGCACCTCCATGGGAGAGGTAGACATTCCTAATCTGCTGGCTTTTGGTCTAAAAGCCTCTTTAGGTATTTACTTTGACTGGAAACGCTTTACATGTTCTATTTTAAGAATGACAGGAAGACTGTCTCCTTGCTAATTATCAACTTCTTGGTAAATAATCAACTGTTGCACTAGCATTAGTATAAACTGCTATTACATTTTGGAGATTGGATTTGTTTTAGGGCGGTAGAAGACACTTTGGTCTTAGCTCTCCAGACAAGCCATTTTGGAAACAATGTGAATTTTTACTAATACTAATAAATAAATAGAACTAGAGAGTTACTTTTTATTGTCTCCTGGCAATAGTAGATATTGCAACTGAACAATAAAATGTGACCCATAACACTTTACAGAACTTTATAGTTAACATAAAAAAATATCTTTTTAGCGGGAGCTGACATTTCTTTTGGTAACTCAGCTCACTCTCTGTTTACCTGCGCAGAACCTGTTTAAATAACTACCACAACCAGAAGGCAGTGTTAAAATAAAAGTCAGTCTTTCAAAATAAAAGCAGCCTGTTCAGAATTCCATTGTTCCTGTGGACTGTGTGTTTGGACACTTGATGTCACATGTCCCCGGGAACACGCTGGGTTGCTGACACACTTTAATGATAATGTAATACTCACACATTAAAGCTTAAGGAATGTGCTATAGAATAATAACACGGCAACGTTGCTGCTGCTCTTCATAGGTTGCCAAAGAACAATTCACATTTGTTTTGGTGCTGCATAAAGCTTCTGACACTTCCCAAAACATCTGCTAACTCTTACATGTACAATGACCAATAAAGATGATTATTATCAGATCAATGTTTATACAGAGACATGAATGAGTTATATAAACTGTCACATGTGTCACATTTGTCACAGATGCTACAGATGATAACCTCAGAGGACTAAATTTCATCTGGACATCATAACCAGTCGTGCACGTGGAGGGTTGAAGCCAAAATGCAGAGGCAGAGTGGCTGAAGTTGGTTGAAAACAAGGCGGTTTTGATGGCATGTGAAAACTTGACTCATGTCACATGGAGCTATGAGGCCATTACATTTCTTAAATGTCTTTTTTGTTGCTTTTGACCAGCTGTGCTGGCACATTGTGGTGTTTTATAGACATCATTATTACTTTGTCTTGAAAACTGAATTTCTTACTTTTTTGGTCCTGTATTTGATGCTTAAAAGTAAGTTGACACAAAATGCTTCCTCCAGGCAACCTTTGCAAACAAGCCATTCAAGCCTTCTAATTTTACTATCATGAACGATTAAAATTTAACACAGGAGAGCCCTGTAGAGCGTGAGCTGTTGTAATTTTTTCAGAGGATTGCACAGTCTGACCTTGAGATAAACCTGCTGAAACACTTAGCTTTGTCGTTGTTGTTGATATCAGTCCTCCCAGGCTTTGCCCTGAAACAAACCTGAATGCTCCAGAGCAGCAAACTGCCTGAGCATGTGCTTTTTAATGAGATCTACATTTCTTCTCATGATTAGTTAATTAGGTGCATTTGATTAGCAGCACCTTGGAGCTGATTTCTAACTTAATTTCTGTCAAACCACTAAAGTTGTTTCCGAGGTTTTTTGTTCACAGAATGTGCAAGATTGTTTTTTGTCAACTGAACTTCTGTATTCCTAAATTTAAAACCTGTTGATTATGGGATAACTTTTTATGTCAACATATATACACATATTTTCAAAGGATGGAGTTTCTTCACCACCAGAGTAGCAAGCTGATTGATCACATTGTTTTTCATTTCCAGAAATGCATCAGGACATCCAAGTTTAAAAATAGTTGTTCTGTATCTAAATATAAGGGACTTTTCCTTCTGTTAAATCTTGAAAAATAGTACAATATTTCCGTACATTAAAGCTCTGGCTGTATGGTTAGGGCTGTTGTCTTGCTGGATGGTCAACCTTCTCCCCAGTCTAATGTCTTTCGCAGCCTCTAACAGGTTTTCTTCTAGGACTGGCCTATATTTAGCTCCATTCATCTTCCTATAAACTCTGATATGATTTTCTGCCCCTGGTGAACAAAAGCATCCCTACAGCATGATGCTGCCACCACCATGGTGATGGTGTGTTCAGGTTTTTTTTTTTTACTCCTCTTCCATTAAGGCCAGATCGGTGGTGTGCATGACTAATAATTGTGCTGACAAGATAATCTCCTACCTGAGCTGTGGATCTCTGCAGCTCCTCCACAGTAACCATGGTCCTCTTGGCTGATTAATGGACCCCTGCATGACATGTCAGTTTTGTTCAGAGACCATATTTTGTGTGTTTGCCACTGGTCCTTACTCTTTTCGTTTTTACACGATAGATTGAACAGTTCTCAGTATGATGTTCAAATCTTGGGATGTTGTTTCATAACCTCTTTCAAACCTCCCTACATTATCCCTGAGCCTTCTGCTGTGCTCATTCACAGTGTTTTTTGTTCATTATTGTTTTGCTTTGAGGCCTTCCCAGAATAGCTGTATTTACACTGAGAGATTTGTTGACTTATAAAGGTAGTTGGTTGCTCTGGATTTTTATCAGAGCAAGGAGGGCTGAGTAGAAATGCACGACACACTTTTTTTTTTTTTAAAGTGTGTATTATTTTAATTGTCAAAATATTTGAAAATCATGTATCATTGTATTTTTACTTCACAATTATGCACCACTTTGCGTTGGTCTATCATATAAAATCCCTGCAAACCAGCTTGCAGCTCGTGGCTGTAACCTCCTCACCTTTTGAATTTGCACATTTCTATCCATCGTCGTCAGCATTGTGTGCCGACACCCTGCTTTTTTCACGCAGCTCAGTATGTATCACAGCTAAATATCTCAGTCCCAACTCAGTCACACTAAATAACAAAGATAAATACGACACGTTTATG
Organism: Girardinichthys multiradiatus; assembly: GCF_021462225.1. Classification (NCBI taxonomy): domain Eukaryota; kingdom Metazoa; phylum Chordata; class Actinopteri; order Cyprinodontiformes; family Goodeidae; genus Girardinichthys; species Girardinichthys multiradiatus. The sequence continues at coordinate 32,480,071 of NC_061814.1, read as the reverse complement.
TTTTGTTCATTTTCACTGCTATCATCAGTATGTGTTAATGTAATAATCTGCTAATTTTGCACACGCTCCTGCATATTAAGAAAGAAAAGTGTAGGATTCTGTTCAGGTCATTTACTGATGTTTCATCAGCTCTTATTACGAAACCATGCCATCTGTTGTTTACTTAGCAATTTTTTTATCAAATAAATATCCAGTTAATTCCAAGCATTTAGTCATTCTGTATGTCACAAAAGCAAAATTGTTAATATCAAATAGATCCCCGTATTTGTGTCTAGAATGACTGAGAAGTAAAAATATGTAGGAGGAGGAAGGGACATTTGATATTTTAAATCCTTCTTGCATTCTCTGCTATTTGCACCATGGGGATAATGTATCTCTTTGCACATGCTGTGAGATTCTATACTTGATAGTTAGGATATTATTAAGGCTCCCAAAATTGAATCAGAATCCAGGCAGTTGTTTTGTATGAATATTCATGGCATACTTTAAAATGAAAATAGGAGCTACATTGTTATTGTGTTTGCCTCATTCTGGTGACTTACAAGAGTGGGCAGCCGCTTCACTGATCTCAGTGCAACACCCATAAATTAAAATGAGACCGCCTAAAGCTAGGAATAAATAAATATGAGTAGTGAGCAGATATTGTTTTTCCTTCATGCAGTGCGATTCTCTTGGGGAAATTGATAGCATTCGTCTTAGTTTCAAAGGTAGGACTCGATGGCTGCACACAAATTTGATTATGTAAAATCATATCCTTATAGCTCATGGTTCTTTTTAGGATGTTTCAAATGTAAAACATCTACATTTGAAACATCATGATTCCTTGTTGATGGTATATTAGACTGCTGGTCAGTTTAATTTGTCTTTCAGCAAGAAAACTGACAAAAACCGCAGGGATGTTGCAGAGATTTTCCTCAGTGTTTGCCATCTAATCTTGGAGATCTGAGCACTCCATGTTCCTCCTACCTTTGATCAAGCTGCTCCCTGGTGCAGGTTCTCTATGAGATGAAAGCAGATTCTTTAATGCTGCTGTAAGAACATTTGCTGTAGGATAATGGTCAAGTGCAAGCCAGGCTCAAAGAGTTCCTAATCATTAAAGTTCATAGTCAAAAAGAATTGAAAGGTAAAAGTACTGGAATACCAGATTTTAGATGAACACCACAAGACGTTTTATAAATGTAACTTCATTATCACTGTCTATTGAGTCCTAATTTATTCACACTTAGACATCTTTATAATGGAGTAAATATATATCCAATCTCTATGCTTTCCACTGTTCTAGCAGCCAGGGTTATACATGCAATATTTAGGATATCTTTTAGGAGTCATGTAAGGTTTTGCATCTGCCTATTCAGCTAATAGTTCCCTCTTTTATTATTCCTATGACCTGAATATTGCAGCTAAAATCAAAACTTCATCAATCAAAACAGTAAATGTTTTTCCAAACTGCTATTACCCAATTTTGCTGAGACTGTGTGAATTGTAGCCTCCGTGTTCTGTTCTTAGCTGACAACTGGCACCTGGTTTGGTATTCTGCTGCTGTTGCCCATCTTCCTCAGGGTTGTTATGTGTTTAAAGAAGATGACATTTTGCATCGCTTGGTTGTAAAAAGTGGGTATAAAAGGGTCTTTGCCTTGATATCATCTCCAAGCAGTTTGTATACCTTTTCTGGCATCAACAAGAAATTTTTTGTTCATACAACTGCCATGCACTGGATATTTTTCCCTTTTTTGAATAATTTCCAGTAAACCTGATGGTTGCGTCATGTTCTGAAATACTCAGACAAGACCATCTGGCACCAACACCCATCCAAGTCAGTTAAATCCCCTTTCTTTTGCATTCTGATGCTCAGTTTGAACTTCAGCAGGCCATCTTCATCAAATCTAAAATATGTTGTTTTGCAGCCATTTGATTGACTGATTCACTATTATTGTTTACTAAATATTAAACAAGTGTACCTGATAAACTGGCCATTGGGTGTATATGCCTAAAAGTGCAGTAAAATGATATGCTACATTACATTAGTGGAAACTCATTCACCAATGTTTTAACACTTCTTAATTTTTCTTTAGATCAACAGCATTTTCTCTACATATCAGTTTATGCATTACAGCCTTTTGTATCAAAAGACAGTTATATGTACAGGCAGTCTTCAATAACCCTATGTCTACGTCTCATGCTGTTGATGTTTTCATGTTGAGCAGTTCTCCGAATTGCCCACTAGCACTAGCATACTCTGTTGTGATAATTGGACTTTTAACTTGACACAACTTGCAGAAAAGTTATCCTTTGTAAACTTAGTGCTTTGCTTTGAATGTTGTCAAATCTTTTGCAATCAGAAATATCAGAGTTAGGGAAAACCACAATTTTTTAAGATCAACAACATAATTTGTAAGACCTTTTAATACAGCTGTGCAAGCCACAGCTACACCCTCAGCACATAACATAAAACAGTTGACTGCACAGCTACACCAGGTATTAGGAGCTGAGTTTAGTCAGGGACTTCAGCAACAATCATTTAAAAAATGCTTTAAGTGGGTCCCTAACATCTATGTTTTTCAGCAGTGTTACTGTGCCACAACCACTTAGAGCTGACTGTGTGAAAAGCTTCAAACAGGAAATCCAGCTGCCTCTACAAGTGCAATAGGGTACGCTCCCATGTGCACACAAAGCTCTCTACCATCTAAGATCCACAAACAAAAATACTTTACAGTGGAGGTGCAAAAACCTCCTTTTAATAACTGTCTTGGGAATTGGTAATAACTGTCTTGGGAATTGGTTTCTTCCTTTTTGTTGTATCATATTATTGATTTTAGGTATTCAGCTTCCTCAGAGGATCAGTTTGAGCGTAATAGCACCGTGAGCTCTTCCTCTGCAGGGTTGCCACAGGCAGTTTGAACAAACAATGATGATACAGTGAGCCTTTCTATTTCCTCTATGCTGTTAATGCATTAAGAGCAAAGTAACATTTTGAAGTAATCCATAGTAAATCCAATTGAAATGTTTTTCCTACTTTTAACCAGCATGAATAATTATTCCTTTCAAACTCATTGGTATGTTTGGCCCAGGATTTGTTGGTGAAATGTGCTCAGCATTTATGTTTCCTCATCTGCAGAAGCAAAAAAGGATTTCAGGGTTTACTTAATTGGTTGTTTTGTGGCCTTTTGTCTGAGCACTTTGTGAACGATGGGGTGCTGGGGATGTAAATCTGATTCTGGGGGGAAATTAACGCTTTCCTGTAGTGACTTGTCAGCGCACAATTAACATTTGGCATAAAACCTTATACTATAACACTATGTGGCTCTTGAGGGGGCTGGCTGCCACTGGCTTAAAGACATTGGCCTTTGCTTTTTACACAGACCTTGAAAGTTAAGTAATGGTAGCTGCAGCAGTTGCAGCTCAGCTGAAGCACTGTGCCTGAGTGCCATGAGTGGATACCCACAGTCTTATCATTATCCCTATTAAGCAGCTTTTATTGCTGAATTGCACTTGGCCTTTCCCCTCTGTCTTACACTCCATTTAGTGGCTTCTTTTAAACTGCGTTGATAACTTCAGATCACGCAAACTGATCCTGTCTCCTGTTTGTTCTGCAGATGTACATAATGGTACACAAAATGAATGGTACATCTTGATTTGGGAGAGTTTGATCATTTTCAAATATTGTCGCAAAAAATGCAATAGTGGATCATGCAGCAATTATGCTGGCGTAGTGTTAACAAGAAAAACTGATTTTTGTTCAAATTGTCATTCAAAACATTGCTTATAAAAAATGAAAAACTACAAAAGGTTACTAATATTTAAAAGATTCATTAAACAGAGTGAAATTATTCAATATTGTGTGTGTCTCTGATCTGTTCGATTATGATAGCTCACAGTTCACAATCAGTTTCTCAGGAAATTCTTATTTCCCATAAAATCAACTTTAAAAACAGGATTTTACTACAGAAATGTTATGTTATATCCAACACAATTATGGTTATTTATAGCCTCCACAAGGATGGTAAGTCTCAAAAAAGGTTGTTCACTTGGGTGCTGTATCCAAGCATATTAATGGAAGGTTTAGTAGAAGGAAAACGTGTTGTAGAGAAAGTAGCACAAGCAAAAGAAATTCCAAAAGTACCAATGTGTGCTGACCAGTATACTTGTCTGACCTAGACATCACAGAGATTTTGTTGAGTAATCATCAAAATTATCAGAAGGAATCGCTTAAAATACATCTGTTTGTGTCAAATCTATTTACGAGTTTCAGTTTAATAACATTATGAAATAAATTATAAATTATTAATAATATTCTAATTGCTTGAGATCCACTGGTAATTCATGCAAATGTTAACTAATAATTGAAAATAACATTTTGAATGAAAATTCAAGTGATTTAAGTAACTGTTAATGCCTCCATGGTATATTTAAAGTCATGTCATAATATGTTACTATATGTGCATTGACTGAGGAAAATGCCATTATGTTGAGTTAATGAGAGTACATACTACAGTTACATACTAATCAACAGGTTACATTTATGCTGCAGCTAAAAAAAAAAAGAACGTGAGCCAAATGCAAAAGAAAACCTCCAAGCAGCACAGCCACTTTTTTTGTTAGGTAAAACTATAGTCATAAATATGCATGCAGCAGGCTTTTTGTTGCTATAGCGACTATTCAGTAACTGCCAGCAGTGACTGACAGTGATGTAAGAGTAAAATTATGGCTGTTTTGTTTGCTACTTAATTTGTTTGCCATGCAATTCATGTATTATTACAGATGTACTTCCATCCCCATCTTGTGATGTGGCTTTTTTGATGAGAAACGCTGGACTCTGGTCCTCTTTGCTGCTGAGACTAGACCAACAATGTGTATACGTCCATTACGCCGGTCACCTCTGGCCCAAAATCCAGCTTCAAAGAGACAGGGCTGCATCTAACAGGCTGCAAGGGACACAGTTGTCTATTCTGCTTTGAAGCTCCTCTTTTGATCAGCTCTCTTCCACTGTCTCTAACCACTGTTTGAATTACAAATGAATCAATTCTATGCACAGGCAGAATTTGTCAGCTAGTAACAAATGTGCTTTTGAAAGGTCTAGAATAAATCTCACGCGCCTGCACAGCTATCCTTATTAGAGCAATCCATTTATTTCTGGTTATTTTATATAGCCTCATGCAAACCTTAGGCTTAAACCTTACCTGCATACCAGAAATATCCCCAAAAAGGATTTAAATTCCTGACCAGAGGAGTTACTAAACCAGAAAAAGTCTTAACAAACTACACACACATCTAACAAACTGAACACAAATGTTGATGTGTTATTTCTGTTTAGCTTGTTGGGGGATGATTTGATACTCGAGCCACTTCAGCTAAAAACGAGACCCACACATGGAAGCTCAGATTTGTAATCCTTAACCTCTTGAACCGATGCATTTCAGATACAAACAAATTCCTCTTTTATTTCCTAATATCCTCAGGGTGCCTGCAATTTAATGTAACACAATGTTAATTTAGCTACATTGGGTCTGAAAAGGGAGTGTAAAATTCTTTCAAAACCTTTTCCATCTTTATTGTGACAAAATTCATTTTCAGTTCAACTGAAGGTACAGAAATGTCAGTAAAATATAGGCATTCATATTAAAGTTGCATAATACCTGGAAAACATGTAATATGCAATAATGTTGATGAGACTTATGATAAACAAGCAAATAGTAATGTCTTTCTGCGTTGGGTTCACTCCAAACATAGACATATAGTGAGAACTTTTTCCAGCTCCTAGAAATAATAAAATTCATTATTTCCATCTCCATAACATGGTTTTACTAGGAAAGTTGCATCTGGTTACAGCAGCTGGTTTGACAATGAAACAAATTACTTATGGTAAAGAATAACAATTCTTTTAGGAGTACTCCCCTGATAAAACATATGTTGCATTAAACATTATCACCACATATTACTGACAGAGACCCTCAGTGCATGCTACATACATGATTACTTTATTGGAGTCCAAGCAGTTCTTGACTATAATGATATTGCAGTGATATTAGATTAATAATATATTGTGCTGCCCTATATCTAATTGTTTTATTCAAAACTGGCTATTAGTAAACATCAAATTATATTTATCTTGGGAAAACAATCTCAGTTCTATCTGCAGAAAAGCCCAGAGCATGATGCTGCCACTAGCATGCTTCACTGTGGGTGTATTATTGAGGTTATGTGGTGTTTCCATCATAAATGTGGATCAAGTCTATTTAACGGATGATGGAGCACAAACTCGTAAAGCTCCAAAGACCAGATTAAGTTACACAGGAAGTCATACACGGGAGAGGAAAGTGCATCCGGTACCTTTCAAAGTAAAAGACAATCACATCGCAATGTAAAGCATTACGTCACAACTGGTGACACAAGGTCTTTTGCAGGTCCAGTGGCCTCTGCTGTTGTCTGATGCGTGAACGGATCCTAATTTGTGACGGATGACGGAAAAGACGCGGAATGTAGTCTGTGTGAAAGATGGGTTACAGTTTTTCTTCTTGGCAACGTCGTTGAATCAATTCTGCAGATAGTAGCTGTCAAAAAAGGTCCATTGTTACCTTTCTACAAACTGTTGCTTTAAATTAAGGACGGAAATATAAGGAAAATTAGTGATGGCAGGTGTGAACTCACAGGAAGACTGAATTACAAAATTGACATGTGCTTCAACAAAGTAATAATTTATACAGTCTTGTTATGGCTGTTTTTTTATGTATTCACCACATTTGTGTAGTTTTCAGTTGAATTGTACAGGATTTATGTCAAGTGAAAGATGGAAAAAGCTTCTAAATGATATCAAACATGTGTGTGAAGACTTCTTGTATCATTTTCTTTCAGCTATTTTCCAATTTTTTTTTTGTGGCATCAAGATCTAAAATAAGAGAAACACATAAAAACTATTGTTAAATGCAAATTTGACCGTCTCTAGAGCATGTGACGTTAAGTTCTGTGTGGTATATATTATGGTATAGAAAAGCCATGATTGGTCATTTGAAGAAAATTGCCAGTGTTCAGAACAGATGTTGAAATTGATTTTAAAATATTTTCAATTAAATGTCTTGATTATTCAAAGAAAGCTCTCTGTCAGTTTCAAACTCCACCAGTGACATATTCTCTCTGAGCTTCAGGTAGGTCGATCAGTCAGCCTATTCTCTCGCTGACCTTTGGCTGACAGACATCCTTTGCCTGGGTTCTTGGTCTCTCTACAGCCTAGACTTACTTTTTGATTATATTGCCATGATCTAATGTAGAAAACTAAGGTGACTAAAACAAAAAGAATCAACACCTCACACCAACAAACACGCTGCTCCTCCACATCCTCCAGCAGAAGTGTGTCCCATTTAAATGCATCAGTGGTTAGCCACATCATGTAGTGCCAGATTCACTTCTCCCCATCAAGACAGTCTCTGCCTTGATGTAAGAAACCACAAAAGGTATTGAAAACAGCAGCGGGCAGCTGCCTGCAGCGGACCCTCTAGCAGCGTGGGGGGGAGTCTAAAGATTATGCAAAGTATTTCAGTGAGTGATGAGAGCGGAGCAAGCCACCACTGACAGCAGGTTTAGCAGGTATGTAGGTCACACACAGGGAGGCCTCTTTTGCATTATTTCCTTCCATGTCTATTTTAGTGTTGTGTTCTTCGTTCACTCCTTCACCTAATCAGCTCTTCCCTTATTCGTTTCATCTCCTGGTATCTCAGTGCTCTGACTCCTGTTTTAATCTCTTCGGTTGTCTCCTTACAGACTGCGGTGGCTGTCTCACGCTACCTTAAATGAAGTACGGGAATAATAACAAAGACTTAAGAAAAGACAGGAAGTGACAGGCACTGCCAACTGGAGCAACTTTTTGTTGCTTTCTGTTTGTTTTTTACACAGTCCAGTGTAATATCAAAGTAACGACATTGGTCATTTTCTTCCAATTTTGTGCAGCATATGCTGTCAACTGCAGCACATCCTCCTTCCTTCTTTCTCTTGCTGCCCTCTAATCATCTTTGCTTTCCTCTGAGTGGGAGCTTAACCCCAAAGCAGATGGTGTCCTGTTCTCTTTTTACTTATTCAAAGTACTTTTTGTTTTCTCATCTTGTCAAGCATGGCTCAGGGTTGTGTAATAAGCCTGGGTCTTTTCAGCGTGTTTAGAGGACCCTGACCCAACTTGGAGCCACCCCACCACCACCATTGCAAGGTTACCCAAACCCACAGGGGATCACAATGCTACTTAGTGTCCACAACCCCTTGGCCTTTTCTTAAGAAAGAAGCCAGAATATTGATGAAGACTCTTGGCTTTTTCAGGAGGATAACAGTGGAGGGGCCGTCACAGTGTTAACAGAACAGGCTTGTTTTCATCTCCATGGCCCGCAGGTCACAGCTCAGTGCTCTTTAATTGGCTCAGATTGTCAGACAGTGTTCTACCTCAAAGAAAAGAAAACTCTAGCTATCCATTACTGACACACCTCTCTTTCTCACAGATATCCTTTTTTTTCCCCTTCCTGTTTTAGGAGAGGCAGCTCATGCAGTTACGATTTGTCCACAAGCCTGCACTACAAGTTTAGCATTAACATATGAAAATAGGCTGCTTTCCACATTTACCAGCTCATTAGTTCTTTTGGTTGGGCACTTGTTGAGGTCTGCCCACTCTTGTTTTGCTTCAGCAGGGATGTCTTTGATTATTTTTGCAGTAGGCTTCCCAGGCCCAAAGCTGTTAGTCCATGTAAATTTTGATGAGAGGTGCTTTGATACTTGTTTAATACACATGGCTCAATACAGAGCAGACCAGAGGCTTTAAAGACCACCCGGTTTACGTTCTGAAATTATTCTTGCTCTCATCTAATTCAGTTTATTCACAGGGTTATTATGCAGTCTTAAAACGTCTGAAAAACTATGGAATTGGATTTAGTATTCTCCAGATCTGGATAAGTGTTGAATTTGATTTAAATATAAGTATGGAAAAAAAAAAAAATTTCCAGAGATTATTTACTGCCCCAGTCTACAAAAATCCCATTCATCCATATACCATCCATCCCTCTTCCTTACATTCAGTGGTGTTTACCGCTTCCATGTTAAATGCCCGAGCAATGCCAAAATATCTCCAAGAAATTCAAGGGAACTCCTGCATCTATACTTTAAAAACTATTTGTAAAAGTACTGAGAATTAAGGGAATTTAACACATAAAAAGTGTAGGAGTAAAGTATTTTTAAAGTATCATCTAACAACAATTGAAATAGAAATACTTTGTATTTACTGAAAGAGATTTAATCTGTGGATGGACCTTTCAAAAGATATCCAGGGCGCAATGTTGGAAGCAAGCAGTGAATGTTTTTTAGCTGGTTCTGAGCTGAGATTGTGACGTTCTTTGTTTGATTGCAAGCAGCTGGACACCTGTGTGATCTTCTGGAGATCAAATCTTGCAGACCGGTTCACACACTGCACACCAGCGTGTCAAAACCATGGCTTGGGGATGAAATGAAGGGAAAACATTCTCCTGAGGAACTGACTCTGCAGGGTACAGACATTTCCATACCTCCATCGATTTCCTTTCGTTTTCAACCCTATTCTTTTACTGTTAAAGAAAATGAGCTGAATACATGTCACTGGGATGTCCTGTGGCTATAGGGCAAAGAGAACCTCCTGTTCTGCTCAAGGGTCCGATCTGGAACATTAAGCAGATTCAGTATCCAAGCTGCTGTGTGAACACAGGCAACACCTCCTCGTTGAGCTGTGTGAGCTGCAAGACCGTTAACGTTGGTGTGAAACATGAGCTTTGATGACAATGAGAAATAATGAGGGATTTTATCAAACAAAGCTGGCTACTAATCAAATATCAATTTTTCCCATAATGTGTTCATCTGCCATTTATACCCAGTTCAATGAGATTTTCTGCTGTGGCTGATTGTTGTTGTGCAGAACACTCATGCTGACCAACAAAACGCTAACTACCCCTTGTCTAATAAATGAATGGAGGGTAGGGGGATGTAATTTTCTGCTTGTCTGCAGATGAGGGTGACTTATGCCCAGCTCTCTTCCTTCCTGTCCCCCTCCTTCTGTGTGGAAATGTGAGCACATGCACATTTCACCTCCTCCCGAAGCCTGGAACTGATAGGAACAGCTAAAGATAGTAAATGTTTTGCAATTATTTTTGTTTTTAACTGTGTGATCTACAGTGGTTTGAATATATCGTCATATCCCTTGAAGATCTCCAGGTTTTTTCATGTTATAACTAGAAACTTCAATGTGTTAGACCAGGGGAGTCAAACTCCAGTCCTTGAGGACCGATGTGTCCCTGGTTCAACTCACTTAAATGAAATGGTTGAATTGCCTCCTTACCATGCAGTGAGGTTATAGAGAGTGCTCCTAATGATCTAATTATTGGATTCAGGTCTGTAGAAGCAGACACACATCTAGAGATTGCAGGACGCTGACTCTTGAGGACTGGAGTTTCATACCTCTGTGTTAGGCCAACAAAAAGTAGAGCATAATTGTGAAGTGGAAGGAATAGAATACATTGTTTTTAATATCTAAAAAAAATTTAAATGTATTTAGCCTCCTGGGTCAATATTTTATAACCAACTTTTGGGGAGTGTTTTGGGGCATGTCTCTGACATCTTTGAAGTCTCAGCTTCTCAAGTACATTAAAGTCTGGACTTTGAGTAACCGATCTTAACCCATGCATATGTTTTGATGTAAATCATTTTATTGTAACTCTGGTTGTTTGGGGCCTTGTTCTTCTGGAAGGATAACCTCCGCCCCAGTCTCGAATCATTTGCAGTCTAACAGATTTACTTCCTGGACCGCCTGATATTTATCTGTCTTCCCATTTGACCATTTTCCTGTCCCAGCTGAAAAAAAGCAACCCCACATCATGATGCTGTCGCCACCATGGGTCATTGTGGGGATGGTCTTTTCAGGTTGGTGTGCAGTGTTAGTTTTTGCACATAGCAGTTTGCATGTAGGCCAGAAGGTTTGGTTTTGATGTCATCTGACCAGAGCACTGTCTTCCACATGTTTGCTGTGTCTCCTACATGATTTGTGGCAAACTGCAAACAGGACCACATATGACTTTTTTTGAACAGGGCTTGCTTCTTTCTCCCATAAATGCCAAATTTGTGGAGTGAATGACCAATAGTAGTCATGTTGACAGATTATCCCACCTAAGCTGTGGATCTCTGCAGCTCCTCCAGAGTTACCCTGGGCCTCTTGGCTGCTTGTCATATTCATGCCCTCTTTACCTGGCTTGTTCATGAAGGTGGGCAGTTGTTGCTCTGTAGGTTTGTAGTTGTGCCATACAGTTTTACATTTTTAGATGTTAGAATATTACAATTGTAAAAGCATGGGATGTGTTTTAATAATCTAAACCTGCTTTAAACTTCTTGACAACCTTCTTCCTGACCTATCTGCTGTGTTCCTTAGTCTTTATGATGCTGTTTGTTCTCTAACAAACCTCTGAGGCCTTCACAGAAGAACTGGATTCATACTGAGATTAGGTTATACACACGTGACATTAATATTTACTAATTAGGTGACTCCTCATGGCTGTGTGGATTAAGATAATTGGTTGCTTGGAATTTTATTTACAGGAACCAGAGTACATGGGGTTGAATAGAAATAGATTAGTTTGTGGATGTAACGTGACGAAATGTGAACAGTTCAAGAGGTAAGAAGGCAATGTCTGTTCAGTCTTAGTTTTGAACTCATACACAGTAACATAGTAATACCTTCAGACATGAAATCAGATTAAAACTCTTTAAAACATTTTATTTCTGCAGCTTTGTATGATTTGACTCTGTGAAGCAGAAACAGGATATCCATGTTTTAAGAAACATTGATTTAATGTCTGCTCCTAGAGGAACTTACTTGAGTGTGCTGTTTTTCTCATCTTTCCTTGCCCTCTGCACACTGTGCCTCTCCTTCACCATAATCTTGACAGAGACCCGTTTTTCCCTTTTTCCCCCACCTTGTTTATGTGTTTGGCACAGCACTCCAGATCCTTTTCTAAATGATAGCCTCTCCGCTCTCAGCACACGGGAGCCAAATTAGAGAGTGAGAGTGAACTATGGTGCTGCTTGCTCCAAGCTTCAGGCAGGCAGTGGGAGGCTGGGGCCACAATCAGCTGAAACTGTGATTTTTTTTTTGTTGTGTTGTGATTACTGTCAGATATTAGAGGAACAGGATTCTAGCTTAGCACTAAGACTGTACTGTTATTAACTTGGAGGCAAGATGTAGAAGTACCTTAGTGAGCTCCTTACTCAAGTTGTTTGCTAGCTTTTATGTTGCAGACTTTGTTCTTGCATCAAGCAGCTTCACATGTCCCACTTCTTGGCTTTTTAAAAATGAAGTGATTTATTAGAATCTCATGAAAAACTTTGATATTTTCTGTCACTCATTTGAGAAAGGGAAACTCATAGAGATTCATTACACAGAGTGAAATATTTTAAGCCTTTATTTGTTGTAATTTTGATGAATGTGTGTTACAGATAACAAAACTCGAAATTCAGTGTGTTACAGAAAATTTGAATATTACATAACGTCAATGAAAAGGGATATTTTAAACAGAAATAACAGGCTCTGAAAAGTATGTTAGTATGCACTTAATACTTGGTTGGGGCTCCTTTTGCAAAAATTACTGCATAAATGTGGTGTGGCATGGAGGAGATTGACCTGTTGAGCTTATAAGGTTTAATGGAAGCCCAGGTTGCTTTGATAGTGGCCTCTAGGTCATCTGCATTGCTGGGTTCAGTTCTGGCCAGTTTGCTGGCCAATCAGGAACAGTAACACCATGGTCATTGAACTAGCTTTTGGTACCTTTAACAGCGTGGCCAGCCACCAAGTCCTGGTGGAAATCAGCATCCCCAAAAAGCTTGTCAGCAGAAGGAAGCATGAAGTGCTTTAAAACCTTCTGGTAGATGACTGTGGATTTCAAAAAACCCAGTGGACCAACACCAGCAGATGACATGGCACCTTAAATCACTCCTAACTGTGGAAACACACTGGACTTCCAACAATGGGGATTCTGTGCATCTCTACATTTCATGCAGACTCTAGGACTTCCCTTTCATCTTAAAAGAGAACTTTGGACCACTGAGCAACAGTCCAGTTTTTTTTTCTCCTTAGCCCATGTAAGACGCTTATAGTCCATGTGTATGATTCATCTGTGCTCTTGATGTGCTGACTCCAGCTTCAGCCCAATCCTTTGTAAAGCTCCCTCAAATTATCCCGGTTACTAGTGCACCTATTTCTACCACACAACTTTCTATTAATAATACAACACTCTGTCAACAATCAGCTTCTTAAACAATGACCTCTTGTGGCCTCCTTGTGGAAGGTGTCAATGTTTGTCTTCTGGATATCAGTCCAGTCAGCAGTCTTCCCCATTCAGTGTGTGCCTATGACCCAGACTGAGAGACCATTTAGAGTCTCAGGAAACCTCTGCAGGTGTTTTAAGGTAATTGGCTCATTAGGATGTGACAACATGAGTTTCCAATATTTAACTTTACATAATATTCAAATTTTCTGACACACTGAATCTTGGTTTTCATAATCTGCAAACCATAAATTAAAAAGCTTGAAATATGTCATGATATTCTGTTTTTTTTAGATGTACCTGTACATGAAATGAATCTTTTTTTTTTTATTTGTCAAATAGAGCGCCTTGCAAATGTTTGCATACCCCATAAACTGTTTTCTATGTTGTTATGTTTCAACCAAAATCGCAGTGAGTTTTCAAGAAATGTTACGTGGTCAAGCAACAAAAATTGGTGCAGAATTATTGTGATGTAGAACATATTACATGGTTTTCAAAATTATTCACAATTTATTAGACAAAAATATTTTGAGCATTTGTATTCAGCCCCGTATGTTGATACTTTACAGAACCACCTTTGGTTAAATTACAGCTGCACCTCTTTTGGAATATGTTTCTGTCAGATTTATTTTTAACCTTTTCACTGGGCAACTCTGACCATCTTGAGGCTGCCACTAACATGTTTCACTGTAGAGATTTTGTGTTTTTCACTTAAGCCAGAAGTTTAAAGCACCATCTTCCAAATGTTTGCTGCATCTTCTACACGGCTTGTGACAAACTGCAAATAAGAACTTTTTAATTTGTCCTTTAATATTGGCTTTCTTCTTCCCACAACTCCATAATGGACAGATTTGTGTAGTGCACTACGTTCTCCCACCTGAGCTGCCTCTCTGCAGCTCCTTCAGAGTTACGATTGGCCTCATAGATGCCTTTGTGATTAATGATCTCCTTGCTTAGCTTGTAAATTTAGGTGGATGATAAATTAGGCATTGGGATGTTTTATACCCTAACCCCGCTTTCAAACGTCATTCCTGACCCGTCTGCTCTGTTCCTTGGTCTTTATGATGCTGATGTGTTTGCACATTTTCTCCAACACCTCTGGAGCCTACTTACAAATTAGATGACTTTTAAATTTAAGTGGTTACTCAGGGTTTTATTTAGAGATTAAAAGGGACATGTGCACATTACGTATTTTTGTAAAAAATCTTACGTTGTATTGATCTGACTTAAAATCCATTGAAGTTCTATTATGCCAAAAACCTCATGAGGACTTTTTTTGCACATTAAATAACAAGAGTTATGTCTGATATTTACTGCAACTATTAGTCATTATAGATCAAAACCAAAAAAAAAAACATGTAAACATTGAAAAGAGCTCTCTCTTTTTACTGGTGAATGATGTTTTTTGCCTTGTGGGCAGTTCAATGCCTCAGATTAAAAGGCAAAAAGCTATACAAAGGCTCAGACTGTTGTTGCTTCATCCTTCCTGCTTCTCAGCGGTGCCTCTGTCCCTTTGGTGTCTACAAAAGGAAAGTTTATGCTGAAATATTGCAACAGATGAAACACAAAAAAGCAGACTGTATGTTTTGACATAGCTGGAAGTCTTCGGAACAGTGTTTTACTCTGATGCCTTTAAATGAAATCTAGCGCAACCAGTTGCCTTTAGAAGTCACCTAATTTGGTGTTACTTAGATTCAGTATAAATACGGCTGTTTTGTAAACTCACTAAAACATTAATAAGAAATGCTCCAGACAGATAGCCTCCACTCGATTTTGTAGAAACAGATTTTGCTACAAAACAGCTGCAAGTGTTTTGGGGCATGTCTCTACCAGCTATGTGCATCTAGACACAGAAACAAAGATTTAACGTTGAATCCAAACCTGTAAATGTCAACCAGCAGCCTGCACCTTTACAAGCTGGTGAATGACCTTGACTGCAGACATACAGAACTATGACATCCTTTTGGATCCTGCACATTCTTCTATCGAGTCTAAGCAGTTGTATTTGTTTACATTATCACAAGTCTGCCTGGGGAGAGCGGTTATTTTTGTGGCGTGCTTTGTTGGAGTGATTGTTGTTCCAAAGAAGGAAATGCGGAGGTTTGCTCAGGGAGCGACGATAAAGGAGTTTTGTGACTACAAAGGTAACAAGTAGGATGGGGAGGAGGGTCTCAAGCTGCCTTACAGAGATGGCAGCCTGTAATTAATTTTGCATGACTCTTTCCCCCATCTTTGTTTTGTTCTTTTTGTGAAGTATAACTCTTTAGGAAGGCACTGAAATTTCAGGGATGAGGGAGAAAGCATCAGGTCAAAAGTGTGAAGCTGCTATAAAATCCTTGGACTAAAAATAAATTGAACAGCTTTTGTACTAACTAGCAGAAAGATTTTAGACACTGATCAACTTTAATAATGTCATGTCTGTATAAATATCTGCCCTGCTTTACAGGTGCATCTGAACCCAACGCTGGCACCAGCAATAGAGGTGAGTAGTGATACAGTGCCTTGCATAACGTTTCATACCACCTGAACTTCTTCACATTATCTTAACAGAGGAAAAATATTGTCTTCAAAATCATTCACAGATTCAAATCTGAAAAGCATCTGTTTTTAGCCTAATTTACTCTGATGACTCCAAATTAAACTGAGCACAACTAATTGCCTTGAGTATTTTAATGCTGTGGCTAAAAACTAAAACTGCACATCTTCCTGAAAACACTATCCCCAAGTACTGAGAATCTGATGGTGGCAGCATCATGCTGTGGGGTGATTTTCTTCAGGAGGGATGGGAAGAATAATGGGACGTACTGCATGACTATCCTAGAAAAAAAAAGCCTGCTGAAGGTTCACCTTTCAGTAGGACAACGACCTCAAACAGACAGAGTATGATAAAAAAGGTTCAGATCTAAACATATTCATGTGTCTGAATGGCCCATTCAAAGCCCTAACCTAATTTCAGAAGAGTCTGTGGAAAGACTTGGAAAATGCTGTATGGAAACACTTTCCATCCAGCCTGAGCTATTTTGCAAAAACGTATGAGCAGAAATATGTGTGAGTTTGCACAACACACAGATGGACTCTATTTACTAATTAGGTGACGTCTCAAGGCAACTGGTTGCACTAGATTTCATTTAAAGGCATTGGAATAAAGGGTTCAGTATAATGGATGCCACACTTTTCAGATCTTACTTGTGAAGAATATGGAAAACCATGTATTATTTTTCTTCCACTTGACAATCATGTCTTACTTTGCATTGGTCTGTCAGATAAAACACATTGAAGGTTTTCCATATATACCTTCTTCTGCCTAGAACTTAATCTTGATTACTAATTCATAGCACATCACAATTCATGTTAGCATTCTGCATATATGGAAGATGCTAGGAGCTATCAGAAATCAGGTGTGTGATAAATGTACAGTCTTGTAAAGGAAAAACGCCACCTTCAGATAGTAAGTCCAATCTTGAACCTTAGACAGAAGGTTGAGAACCATAAATTTGCTCAGCTTGATTCAGAGGCTTGGAGAGAACATGCTGCTGAGGTATGTTGAAGATTTTCATTGCTTTTTTTTTTCTCTCTTCTCTTAGAGGACATACAAACTATTGAAAGCTCAGAAGAACCCGCTTCTCTGAATATACCTGAAGACTCAAAGCCCAAAGGTAAGGGCACGGAGGAAACATTAACAACCTCTCACGGGCTCATGCACATCTCTATTTTTAAGAGGATTCCTATTTGTGGCCACAGCTGCTGAATTAAAATCCAGTTTATTCAGTGAATCCTGAGCTTTGTGCAGTAAATTGTTGCCCAGGTTCACCCCCCCATCTGTCTCTGAAGGGGCAGGCAGGCAGTTTGCATGTGCTCCTCCAGGGCCAATTGCATTTGTAACTCCACTCTACCCATTTCAGGTCTGCAGTGTTAACCCTGATATCTCGACACACAATTGTTGGCACGCCTTTGGAGATTGAGTGTGATAAATTACCTTAAAACTCAACCATCAGACATTTAATAAATCAACTGTAAAATGTATATTATTTTAACATGCAGCAACTTCAGACTGCAGTGGCAATCCGTCCTGATAAGGAAACTATGCTACTGTCTAATAGGATGGCATGTCATTTGAATATTGATTTGCACTTCTGTCTCTGCAATTTTTTTTTTATTCAGTAGAGTTGTTAAGCCAGAAATAGAGATTTGGGCATTGCAAAGTGAAGTTTCCAGGTAGAAAAAAAAAAAAACAAGTATCTGCTATGAACAGATTGTTGGGGTTGAATAAATAGGACAGAGTAGCAGCATATGAAATAAGTTGGCAGAGACACACGGGGCGGTGTAGAAAAGAAAAAGCTTTAACAATGCCAGACAAAGCGCCAGGGAAGAACAAGGTTGTTGTTTACAAGCGGCGGGATCAGGGTGGGATGCTGTATTATAAATTTGGTTAGCACATACTGTGCTTTTAAATCAACTAGAGTACAGCTGATTTAATCACAATAGACTGTCCTCTTTTCTAAATACAGGTAATAGATTATTTCAGCTTCACAACAGGTTCATTAGATGGAAAACTTTAACAACCTCCTGGTTTGAAACCAGATTTCTTCAGGCTGAAATTTGTCTAAAGATTGGGTTGTGATAAAGAATATTTTAGTGCTGTTGATCTGGACTATGGTGGATGTAGAATAGGCTATAACTGTAAGTTGATAGGTATCTTTTAATTTAGCATTCTAATGCAAAAGCCCACAGTGGAAGAAAATAGAGAGCTATCTCTTGCTCACCCATTGCCATAACTTTCATGGCATTTAACGAAGTAGTAGGTCACTAAATTTCTGCAAACTGAAAACCGAAAGATGGCATCCAGGGCAATAAAAAGCACTGGAGACATGTTCTCTGCAGCGACCAATCATGTCTCAGCTTCTGGAAGAATTCTCATAAACACACTGTTATACCTGCGAAAGGTGGGCTAACATTATATATGGTAAAGGGCCTGCACTTATATAGCACTTTATTGAGTCAGAGGACCCCAAAAAGCTTTACATCACAATCAGTCATTGCCACAGCTGCCCCGAATACTTTTATAATACCACATAACTACATCTGTATTTTACCTGGGAATTAAATATTAAATGGTTAAACCATTTTGTTTTTTTACACTCTGACTCTACTCACAGCTAACTTTCTACAACTAGTGTGGAGGTAAAAATATAAATGTCCCATTCTTATTCAACTTAAGGTACACACCTCAGACGACTTCAGATTGTTAAATGATAACTCAAATTTCCCACAGGCTCTCCTGGTTTCCCATCCGTCCGTCAGATCCTCATGAAGACGCCGTTAGAACACGATCATCTTTCTGGATGGTTTGTCTTCTGGTTTAGAAGACAAACATCTGTCTAGATTCTGGTACCGCTGTCAGTGTTCCATCAGCCCGCAGCCTTCTGGAGGCCAAAAAATTCGAAAGCTGTTCAGTGAGAAGTCTGCAGAAAAGGGAAAAACTAAATAGTTGCTTTTGTGTCTTCATCATAGCAGGTTACAGATTCCACAGAGTTCTAGTGTCTGTGGAAGTTGCACCAATAACAACCAGTTCTTGGTCAAACAGAAGGTCACAGGATAGATGAAAGACAAAACTTAGACAAAATTAAGGCCTAATTCACTGAATACATTTCAACTTTATACACATCTGTTACAGAACAAAGTTTCAGTTTATACTAAGAGTGTTTTCTTGTACATTTCTTCAGGTTGTAACATGTTAGGATGATCTTTAAAACTTTTCTTTACATCTTGTCTCCACTTTCTGTCCAGACTCTGCTGAGAACAACGCATGAACTGCTCAGAGGAGAACAATCAACCTCACCTGACAGCCAGCAAACTGTGCAAAGGCCAACCGCACTGGTGTCAGACTGGTCCATGTCAGAATGGGCTCTGACACTGGCCCAGGACAACCAGTTACTTCAAACAATGCTCACGTTCCCAACTTTAATTAGCTTCCCACCTCTTCATTCTTCTCTGATGTATGTAAATGTATGTACAAAATCTTGCTATAGGACTTGAACATATCAACCAGAAAAGATGAGCCATACCTCACTGTGTGTTAGTCATCCATCATTTTGCCAGCAAGGTGCGAGGAGATGAACCAGGTTCAAGTCTTTATCTGCTAAAAGCCACTGTGAGAGCTCGGTCAAGCTGTCAGAGGACAGCAGCCGCAGCTCCTGCATGTTGACACTCCTGACTGAATGAGGCTTAACATCAACCTTTTTGTTCCTACAGTTCCAACATGGCAATATACAGGTTAATATTCTGCATTTATGGGGCTTTTAGAGTGCACCACACTAACACTGTCTCATCACACGCTGGTGCAGCGCCGAGTCATATCAGCCGATAGCTCTAACCCTGACAACTCATGTGTTAACATCCCAGATCATAAACACAAACCAGGATGTCTCTTGACAAATTGATTAGTTTGTTTTTTCTCTCCCTCGTTTTCTTCACCTTTTCCAGTGCATGCCAGAAACTGCTTTGAATTTCACAGACATAAAGGAGAACTAGTCCTCTTCGCTTTTGCTCGTCTTTTTCCAGATTGTTTAAAATTGTATGAAAGAAATCTGCCTTATTTCATATCAGACAAAAATGGTATCACACTTTTAGGAGGTGGGCCAAGTATGATTATTTCTTGTGTTTGGCTTGCAGATGATTTGTATTTTTAATCAAAATGGCTATTACCTGTTGTCAATCATTTCTTGTTTTGTTTTCTTGGGTTGAACTTAAAATGGTTTTACTTTCTTTTTAATAGCTGGATAATGATTCATTGATTTTTATTTATATTTTTTTTTTTGGTGGTGCCATACTAAAGAACATATGAATTACAGTTCTATGAAATGAAATGATGATGCCTTCATACTTTGATGTTTGCTTTGCTAAACTGTAACAGAAATGACTAATAAAGTTTAAATTCAAAGCCCTGTGTGATCTTCTAATGTGCATTGTGTCATGACCTGCTGTATACAAATGTTAGACCAGGAGCTGTTCAAACAGTTGGACAATGAAGGATGGAAATATTAGCTTCAGTCTTTTTGAAAAATTAAGACAAGTTTCATCATTAAACAAAAATCTGCTGTATTAATAACGAACTGGTGGTGGTAAACCAGGAGCTTATGATGTAAAGCCTAATTCGTCAATTAATGTAACATACCGACCACTCAACATTTAAGAGTAGTGAACACTTAGTTATTGGTTTCCGAATAATGACGGATAACTTTTTGGTCAGAGCTTTATATAGAGGAAATCCTTCATTTTTTGTTAGTTAAAGGTTACCTACTGATTATTTATGTAGTGGTGAATGCCATTTGAACATGCTGACTTAATTACTGAAATTGTTGCCTGCCTACTAAGGAAGCCAATATTTTAATGAACCTTAATATTGAAGAGTGCTTAGTTCCTTGCTTGTTCATTGTTCCATAATGAGCTAGGAATCACATTTTGATCAGAGCTTCATTAGGAAATGCTAATATTTAATGTTAAATAATTGCTAGATAACTATCAGTTAAGAGCTTTAATATTAGTAAATGCTTAGGTCGTTGTTAGTTAACTATTACCTAGTGATAATCACAATTCTTCATAACCTTATAATTGGGGGAATACTCAAAACTTTTACTCATTATTAGTGAATCGTTAGGTAAAGAGTCCATTAGAGACTTAACCAGACATGTTGAATTCATCAGTAGATGGCTAATATCCAGCCATTCACCAAAAGCTTAATGTTCACTAGCTCATGAATGGTGAAAACTTTTCACTGGCAGTTAGTTCATTATTCTGCTTTTGTTCTTTTTTAACAAAACCGTTTTATGTCCTTTATTAGGAAGCACTGCCAATTAAGCAGCAGCAAAGTTAAACATGAAGTCTTTCAAATCAGGGCCCGTATTCACAAAGAATCCTAAGACTAAAAGTGGCTCCTAGTGACGTCATTTTCCCTCAGGAAGATAAAAGTTACTCACCAAGCATCTTTGGCCTAAAGAGAGCTCAGAACGTGAGGAAATGTTAAGAGTAGTGATGAGGACTTTTATGGAGCCTTAGAGTGTCTTAAGCAGACAAGATGGCAGACAAACAAAGAAAAAGGAGAGATTTTCTCCGAATAATGAATAACAGCAAATTAATAAAACGCTACCGGCTCGATTATGCAGAGATCCGCCCCCTAAACTGTCAAGTAATGAGCACATAAACTTCTATAACAATCACACAATTAATAATATAAGATAAACTTTATCATCCCCTTAGGGGGAAATTAAATTGTTTTAGCAGCAGGATAGATTATAGGTCCACCTCTAGTAAAGTAATATTAGGAAGGATAAAGAAATTATAGAAACAATAAGCCCTGATTTTTTAATAGTTAATCTGTCGATTACCAGTCAGAGCCAATCAAGGAAATATTGGCTTATTGCAGTTGCTGGTTGATTGATATTTCAATGCAAAACCCGTAACCTAACCCTAAACCATGTTTTGTTTTCCTATTTAAATACACTAAGAGGGACATCTGCCACAAGCTGGGTATTATGCTTGGTCAACCAAACAACCAAAAGTTACCTTCAGAAGTATTTACTTTGCAAATGTATCTGAAGGTTAGTGAATAAATAAAAAAGATCCAGGATAGAAGATCTGAACGAGATGAAGGTTGGAGCTGAAGGCAGAAAGCTGACACCTGAAACTTCTCTTTCGAAAACCAAATGACTTTCTCAGCTATTAGCATAATGTTTTCAACTAGTTGGGTTCATTATTTCTGCATTTCTTTATTACCCATGGCACAAAACTTATAACAAACACTGTTTCCCCTTAGCACTTGCTCGCTACAACAGGCAGAACCCAACTCCTGTGTACCATTTTAGGTGTCAACATGCTGGCACCCACCACTGAAGAGATAATTTCACAACTTTGAATTCTGCTTCTGGTATTGTGCTAACCAGTCAGATTTAACTTTTACAAAGATTACACCAACAAGTGGTCGATAAGATGATGTTACCACAAGACCTCAACCAAAGCCAACACTGGAGAAAACTGCTACTGTTATACTTCTCTTTTAAATTCGCAGGACTTGCCACGGTAGGTGGTGACAAGCTGCAGACTCATGACACACTGGCCAAGTTTTGTCTGCTTCACACTTGTAAAGCAACAAAAATTATTTTTAATTGAGTAAAACAGATGACTCTGCTTAACGTTTAGCATAATGAAAAGCAAAATACAGGATTCAAGGCTTTCCTTGAACCCAACAGAAATAAAGGCTAATCAAGCTCATTTAGTGACAGAAAAGCAGAGCCAACATCTGTTCTCCAGATATTTACATACATAACCAACTTTTTTCTCACTGACATTAAATCAGACTACCTGTTTCCAGTTTTAGGTCAGTTAGGATTATCATATTTTTTTCCATTTGCTAAACCCCAGAGTAATAAGTTAGATCATTGATTTTGCTTTGTTCAAATTCAGATGTTTGTTTATATTTCCTTAGTATTTGGTAGCATTGCCTTATAAAGTTTATGATTTTGATCAAACAATTTGGGCAGCTTCTCACAGCAGACTGTGGGAGTTTTGACCCATTCCTCCTGACAGAACTGGTGTAACCGAGTCAGGTTTGTAGGATGCCTTGATTGCACAGACCTTTTTAACTCTGTCCACAATTATTTTTATAAGTTTGTAATGGGCATTCCAAAACACTGACTTTTATATTCCTAAGTAACTCTGTAACAAATTTTGCCGTTTGCTTAGGGTCATTTTCCATTTAGAAGATCCATTTGTGGTCAAGCTTTAACGTCCTGGCTGATGTCTTGGGAAGCTGCTTCAATATTAACAAATGTTCTTTCCACATGATGCCATCTATTTTGTAAAGGAGACCAGTCCATCCTGCAGCTAACAACCCCCACAAAATGATGCTGCCAACTCTGATAGCAGGCTTACAAACTTTCCTCTTTGTCCCTTAAATGTAATTCTAATGGCACACTTTAATTTTGATTTCATCAGACCACAGGACAGGTCTCCAAAAATAAAGGTGCCTTGAGGGCTTTCGCAAAATCTAATATGGCTTTTTATGTTGCTTTTGGAGAATTTTGTTTTTCCCCTCATCATGCAGCACATGTTAGCACAGGACTCATTTCACTGTGGATAATCACACCCTCACCAACTTCAGTGAACATTTTTACAAGGCTTTTTGCTTTGTTCTGGGGTTAATGTGTACATTTTGCACCAAAACTCTTTCAGCTCTGGGACAGAGAACCTTTCTCCTTCTAAACAGATGAATGTGGCACCTTCAGGTTCCTCAGGAAAATGTACACAAGGATGAACTAGACTTAAGAACATTCATAATTCTCTTCCTAAAATCTTGGTTGAATTCTTTTAATTTTCCCATGATATAACACAAGGAAGCAATGTGGATGTATTTTAAAGCAGCACCTTAATTAACTCAAGCCTACTACAAAGCAATCAGTGGCATCATCACTTGGGCTTTCCAAAATCATTCAGAGACAGCAGTTTCAGCACATGTAAATTTCTACATTTTGAAGAAAGTCAATAAAAACAAAGTATTAATCTGGCATTTAGCAAATAAAATTTTTTAATGTAATCCTAACTGACCTAAAACTGAATGATTTTAATATTCTTTAAAAATCAGACAGTGTGGAAAAAAAGTTTGTCTTTTTATACAGTATGTAAATATTTGTATAAAGAAGTAGAGAAAAGGACAGGCTGCTGTAAGAATTATGATTATCGATTAATTAATATTTATCAAGAATTATAATTTAAAATCATAATTTGAAAGAAATTAATTTCTTAACCAAAAATCATTACTTACGAATCGAAATCAGAGATGTCCTCTGGTGTTGTAATTATGGCTCAAGGCCCTTGATAATTACAATTATTAAATTCTCAGTAATAATTGATAACTATTATTAGATGAACGCTTTCTCTTTATCTACGTGAATATTTATTAAATCAACAGGCCTGATACACCTCGCTATTCTGATTCAATAATCTTCACATAATCAAGCATACAAACATTCTACACAAAAGGGGTAAAATAACTAACTAAACAAGATAAAACAACATTGAGTGTGTATGAAAGTCAAACCAGCAGTTATGGCAAAAACAAGGGAAAATACGGTACTGGGCAAAGCTTTGGGAGCGGCCTCCACCAGTCATAAAACCCCCAAAATTGGAGCTCATTGAAACACAAAGGGTCATAAAACGTTTAGGCGGCAACCAGTGGAAAAACACTAATAGTGAAGACAAAGGAACACTGAGTATTCCACCATGAGGTTCTAGCAGTCCAACTTTAAGTTCACCTGAGTCTGCACTCAGGTGTTCAAACACAGTTAGACATGCACAGCTTCAAAGCGCGGCAGCTTTCAGAGTCCTACAGCAATCAAAGTTTCAATAAGACATTGCATGCACATACAACTCAGAACACATTGGACCATAAGTGGCGATTCTAAATCGGCCTAAAATCCTACTCTATCCTGCCCAAGCTATTTCTAATAGAAATAAAAAACGGGATTACTTGGTGTCGTTTTCTCTGGAGCAGAGGGAGAGGGTGGAGTTTGTTACGCATCCGTAACAAACTCAAAGACGGCCGGCCTTCCTCCTTTGGCAAAAGGGGAAAAATATGATGCACCGTCAGCAGTCGACTGGAACAAAACAAAGAGGAAAATTTTGTCACCTTGGAAAACCTCCATGGGTTTTTCTTGGGTTACGTGTTAAATCCACGCTTTCGATCGGTAAAGTAAAACTTGCAGGTCTTCATATCCCTGCAAGCTTAGCTCGTTGAGCTTCTCATGAGTTTGGCGAGTGAGGAGAATTAATGAAAACCCACGTGTGGTTTCTTCTCCAGAATGATGCGCCTCTGTTGCGTGGTAACCACGTCTCGGTTTCCAGTGGGAGAACAGCAATGGTGGGCGTCTCCCGTGTCCTTATATAGCCCACTGTGACATCAGTGCTGCAACGCCCCTTCCTATCAGCTGCAATTCCTGTTGGGAGTTGTGGTAGCAGACCATACAACGGTATATAGTAGCAGATGACACTGGGAGGTATAGTAGTGAACAAACGTTCCATCACTGCTCAGCCTTGAAATGGAAAAACAAAAAGGCTTACTGCTGCCTGTTTGTACTGCAACAAATAGAAGAGGCCTATGTAAAGCCAAGCTCTGTTTGAATACATCATAATACATGGAAATGTCCTTAAAATAGGCATTTCAACAAGACAACATGCCAAACACACCAGTAACGCAGCAACATCTTGGTTCCAGACCACCAAGATTAACCTTTTGGAGCGGTCTGCCTAATGCCTGGATCTTAATCTAATAGAAAGCCTGTTGGTGACGTTAAACATTCTGTTTCTGGGGCCAAACTAAGAAATGCAGGAGTTATTTATTGTAGTCTAATCATTCAAGGTCGGAATTTGGTCGACTCCGTGCAACACAGATATGCAACAAAATATTATTGCAGTGATTCACAGGAAAGCTAAAACTTCAAACATTTTTTTCTCCTCACTTTCTGTAGAGAGATAAATGTGCTCCATCTTTCTGAATGTGTTGATCTGAAATATAATTAGCAGTGCTGCCAATGAAGTGGCATGTATGGAAAAAAATATAGGAATTTTTAGGTTTTCTCACTTTTTTTTTTAAGCATGCTGCTCGCTTCACTATGAATTCTTCAAGGGGGATCTATGCTAAATTGTATGCTATAAACTTCCCACTGTTTCCGGAGCTTGACTGGACTCACCACCGTCTGGCACCGAAGCACAATACAGATCAGTGGTTGTGTCTTGTGATGTTTTAATGTCACCACCACCAGATGGTCCAACTAAGGAGTTCTGAACAACCATTTTAGGCCGATTCTGAATCATATATACAAAGACATACTGTCTTTGTCCTGCTGGGAAGCTTTCTTCATTTCCTTTTTTGGTGAGCATCAAAAACAGGTTTCCTCATCTGGTGATTTAAAAAGTAAAAGAAAGCACGTTTTACTCCAGTGTACCAGTTGTTTGCATTGCATTATCTTGTCGGGCGTGAAGCAGATGTCTGCAGTGATTGTCCCTGGACTGGTGACTGTTTAAATTTTAATTCATTTAAATGTTACATGCCAGAGCAGTAGGTTCCCTGAACCTGAGCAGTAGGTGGTGTCAGGCGGAAACAAGCTTTGTGCTACAAACCAACTCCTTGGCATAGAAAAGATTTCAACGTTAAAATAACAAACCTCCCCTTCTATACAAAAACAGCCCCGTGTCCCAGTTTACATCTGATGCTCTTAGATTTTCTGGTGTATATTCAGAGTTGCGGGCTCAAATTGTTGACTCACATCCTTAAAACCAGCACATCACAGGCATTGTGTCTGTCCTCACATTAAAGTGAACCATAAATACGTGTTAGGGTATTTATATGTAGCAAGAAGCAGTGATTGACATATGAGACATGTTTTTGTCAGTATCTGACAAGTCTTGTCAAGCAGCAGTGGGTTGATGTGATGTGCTCTATTTATTTCCTTCTTCCAAATGAACGCTTAGTGACGGCTCTCCTTACATAAACACACATTACCTTGTTCTCTGCCTTCATTTAACTTTTTTCTCTACTCATTCACTGCTAACCCCACCCACTACAGCACAGCAGCCCTGTGCTGCGCTGGCTTTTAACACAGAATAAAGCAAATTGGAGAAAAGCAATTCCGGCTAAAGCTTTAAATCACAACCCCAGATTAGCTTTTTTTTTTATTTGCAATACAGTGTTTGTCCTTCATGAAAATTCATTCCCCCCACAAGAGAAGGCACCCGTATAGGTGAACTAAGTAGAGATAAACACTCTAACACACTAATTGGGATGAAAATTGACAGCATTCATTACGGATGCCTGTCTTCAAAGCCTACTAGGGCCACTGAAATGTTGAAAGGAAATTGACTTGCAGCTTTGCGGGTTTGCTTTGAGCAACTGAGAATGTGTCAATGAAACTCAAGACATGTATGCAAATGATATTTACTGTCTACCTAAAAAAGCATGTTTGTGTAATGCAGATGACTCTTCATGACAATACAATGAAGCAAAATTAAATAAACTAATTACACATGTTATTCTCTGTTGTTACTCCAGTTACCAAGTTTATAATCTTCTTAGTCAAATGATAAGGCAACATCTCTCCATTACTATAGTTATAATCCAGCTACAGTAAAGTTAGGTGCAAAGGGATTCTGACTACTCTTAACTTTTTCACATTTTGTCATGTTACAACCACAAACCACAAAAGTAGAGCCCCATGGTAACTCTTGAAGAGCTACAGAGATCAGCAGCTCAGGTGGTAGAATCTGCTGGCAGGACAACTTATACAGGTCCTTCTCAAAATATTAGCATATTGTGATAAAGTTCATTATTTTCCATAATGTAATGATGAAAATGTAACATTCATATATTTTAGATTCATTGCACACTAACTGAAATATTTCAGGTCTTTTATTGTCTTAATACGGATGATTTTGGCATACAGCTCATGAAAACCCAAAATTCCTATCTCACAAAATTAGCATATCATTAAAAGGGTCTCTAAACGAGCTATGAACCTAATCATCTGAATCAACGAGTTAACTCTAAACACCTGCAAAAGATTCCTGAGGCCTTTAAAACTCCCAGCCTGGTTCATCACTCAAAACCCCAATCATGGGTAAGACTGCCGACCTGACTGCTGTCCAGAAGGCCACTATTGACACCCTCAAGCAAGAGGGTAAGACACAGAAAGAAATTTCTGAACGAATAGGCTGTTCCCAGAGTGCTGTATCAAGGCACCTCAGTGGGAAGTCTGTGGGAAGGAAAAAGTGTGGCAGAAAACGCTGCACAACGAGAAGAGGTGACCGGACCCTGAGGAAGATTGTGGAGAAGGGCCGATTCCAGACCTTGGGGGACCTGCGGAAGCAGCGGACTGAGTCTGGAGTAGAAACATCCAGAGCCACCGTGCACAGGCGTGTGCAGGAAATGGGCTACAGGTGCCGCATTCCCCAGGTCAAGCCACTTTTGAACCAGAAACAGCGGCAGAAGCGCCTGACCTGGGCTACAGAGAAGCAGCACTGGACTGTTGCTCAGTGGTCCAAAGTACTTTTTTCCGGATGAAAGCAAATTCTGCATGTCATTCGGAAATCAAGGTGCCAGAGTCTGGAGGAAGACTGGGGAGAAGGAAATGCCAAAATGCCAGAAGTCCAGTGTCAAGTACCCACAGTCAGTGATGGTCTGGGGTGCCGTGTCAGCTGCTGGTGTTGGTCCACTGTGTTTTATCAAGGGCAGGGTCAATGCAGCTAGCTATCAGGAGATTTTGGAACACTTCATGCTTCCATCTGCTGAAAAGCTTTATGGAGATGAAGATTTCATTTTTCAGCACGACCTGGCACCTGCTCACAGTGCCAAAACCACTGGTAAATGGTTTACTGACCATGGTATCACTGTGCTCAATTGGCCTGCCAACTCTCCTGACCTGAACCCCATAGAGAATCTGTTGGATATTGTGAAGAGAACGTTGAGAGACTCAAGACCCAACACTCTGGATGAGCTAAAGGCCGCTATCGAAGCATCCTGGGCCTCCATAAGACCTCAGCAGTGCCACAGGCTGATTGCCTCCATGCCACGCCGCATTGAAGCAGTCATTTCTGCAAAAGGATTCCCGACCAAGTATTGAGTGCATAACTGTACATGATTATTTGAAGGTTGACGTTTTTTGTATTAAAAACACTTTTCTTTTATTGGTCGGATGAAATATGCTAATTTTGTGAGATAGGAATTTTGGGTTTTTATGAGCTGTATGCCAAAATCATCCGTATTAAGACAATAAAAGACCTGAAATATTTCAGTTAGTGTGCAATGAATCTAAAATATATGAATGTTAAATTTTCATCATGACATTATGGAAAATAATGAACTTTATCACAATATGCTAATATTTTGAGAAGGACCTGTAGTTGTAAACTCCACAGATCTGACCTTTATGAGTGGCAAGAAGACAGCCATTGTTGAAATAAAGTCCTATAGGTCACACAGCAAAGACGTGGAGGAAGATTCTCTGATCAGATGAGACCATAACTGAACATTTTGACCCACATGTGACCCACACATCTGATAAAAAGCAAACACTGCACAAACATAGTAGTGGCAGTATCAGTCTGTGGGGTTGCTTTTTTCAGCAGAGTGAGGGAAGGTCTTCAGAGATGATGGAAAGATGGATGGAGCTAAATACGAGGCAATCCTGGAAAAATAACTGTTAGATGCTGCATAGGACAATACCACCTCTGGGACAGCTGTAGCTTAATAGGAAGAGTAGTGATCTTGAGGTCTTAAAAGTTTTAGGTTTGATTCCAGCTTCCTCCCCTGCCATATGTCATTGTGCCTGTTTATGAGCGCACCAAAGTGAATGAGTGAGTATAGAAGCACAAAGCTTATTCAGGTGTTGGACTGGCCCAGACGTAAAACTAATTTGTTAAAAATAAATCTTCACTACATTGCAGAACTACTCAATCCAGTGAGCATAATGTATTTTTGGTATAAACATTAGACACATAAAAAATGGCTCCAAAAATCAGCAAAACCTTTAGTCCCTATGTCTTCCTCTTCACAATAATGTCCTGCTTGATCAAAAAATAAACAACCAATACATAGAAGTGTGTGGTTGTAATGTGACAAAATGCAAAAACTGTTTTGCTTTGCAACAGGCCCTAACAACAGATGAAAATGAACTTTTCTCTGCTATTTTTCTAGCTCAGGATAATGACATGGTGATAATTCGCTAGAGTGCAATTCATTTTGCCTTCACTTACAAAACAAAACATTGCTTGCTTCAGTGTAAAATATGAAGTTTCCCTAGGTTCTGAAACTATTTTGCATGCTGCAGCTATATAGCAATAAACTTGTTTTAATGCTTTACAGCCTAAACTGCAGCTCAAAAGCCTCCCTGAGCCAAATAAAGTCTTCCATTTAATGCCATCTGGTGATAAACCTTAGTTAATTTGGCGCCATTAGTTTCGGACTGTTCCTATTATCCAGTATGTTAAAGCTCTTATGCAGGACAACAACCTTCTATCTAGATGATGTATAAACAAATGCATGCAATTTCTCTGTGTGCAAAATGTACTTTTGGAAGAGGTAAATCGAAGCAAGATTTAAATGATAACATTTCTTTTTGGAGCTCTGATAGAGTGCATTTGGGGGAGGAATGAAGAACGCTGCTGCCCTTGTTAACAAATTTACTTCAGAAGTCATTAAAATGTTTCTGTGCCTGTCGTTTTCAACAGGAGAAAAACACCCAGGAAGCCTAATGAAAGAAAACGAAAGGTAACAGCTCCAAAATGCTCCGTAATTAATTTGGACATTAATAAATGCATTAGTCTTATTTAGCTGTAACTTTGTGAGTAGCTCGGTTATACCGATGTTCTTTCTCATTAAAGCTAAATGTCACCTGGATCTTGAGCTTCCTGGGATTCAGGAAATGAGTCAGCAATGCATTTAAAGATTAACAAGTAGCACACTAAGTGAGGAGCAGGGTTTCTTGTGGAGCTTTGCAGCTTTCACTTCAACCATCTAATAGCAATGCATTAAACTACAACAAAGATAAGCTTGGAAAACTAGAGAGGAAGCTGGGGGTCAAACATTTTTACAGATGCACACTGAAAATCAATTTGCAATGTGGATTTCTAGACCTTAAAAGCAAGGATGGTGTGAAATACAATGATTTGCAACATATGCAAAAGATGTGTGGATTTTCTCAAATCTACACAGGGTCAAAATTATACAAAAAGGCTCAAATATGTACAACCCCACTAAAATTCATATGTAGGCTGCAAACCACACAGTTTTTGCAGCCACCAACAGGCTTCTGAGATAATACTGACTTCATATTTGACTGCTTATTTAAATAGGTCCTGGAATAGACACGGCTTTTTAGTATTGTCCATAAATTTGCAATAGTGTTGGGGTTGGGGTCACAACCAGCAGCTTAATGTTATATCCATTCCATATTTAGATAGTTTATATGCGTGTTTGAGATCCTTGTCCGTTGGAACACTGAATTGTTTTCATGTTTCGACCATTTAGCCGTTTTTGGATATGAAATTGAAGATTTCAAGGTAAGTTTTAGTCTTTTTATTCCATCCACATTGCGCAAAGCACCAACGGGCCCTCAGTCTCTTGCTACCCCTGCCATGATTGACAGCTAGTAGATTGTTTGCTGCTCTGAATGATCATAAAACTCTTTTCCAGAAGGCATTCCGCTTGCTGATTTCAGCTGCAAATTTCCATTGGGCCTGAAGGTGTCGATTTTTGAGCGGGTTCTTCTTTACTGGTCAATACCTTCTCACTTCATGGCGATGTAAAACTGGCTTCACTGTGGATAATAGCACTCGTGTTCCTCCATCTGGCAGAATAGGACAGGCGTGAGACATGGTGGTGTGTGGGATATTGTTGAAAATCTTGATTTCCCTTCATTTTATACTGTTTATACATTTTATACAGTTTATACTGTTTAATTTGTATTGTATTGCACCGACTACGCCAAAACAAATTCCTTGTATGTCCAAAAACGTACTTAGCAATAAAGCTTTTCTGATTCTGATTCTGATTCTGATTCATTGGTAATGGTTTGGAAAACTTGACAATTAGGTGTTCCTACTAGACAGTGACCCCGAACACATCAAAACTGGTTTTGGATTGAATAAAGCTCATTAAAATTAAGCTTCCATAATGACCAGCAAACTTAACCCTATGGAAAACTGCTCAACTATGCAAAAGCAGAGCTGAATCTGGGTACCAACTAGTTTGAATGAACATTTCCAGTTCAATCATGTCAGACTGCTCAAATACCCAGCCAGAACTATATCAGAAGCTTGTGTATGGCTTCAAAAGGTGTGTGGTTTCCCTCCATGTGCCTACTTGAAAAGGAACATTTATCCAAATATTAGTGGGGATGTATTTATATATTTGAGTCCATATGTATTAAGGTGATCATTTGTGGATTCAAAAACATTCAAATTATGTTTAAACTTCTTGTTTTTAATTTATGTTTTATGTTTTATGATCATTTACTCAAGAAAGCAAATGGTTCGAATGAATCATTCAAAATCTAAAAGTAACGCGACATTCACACCCATGATGAGTGCATCTCAGCTTCTGACCAGAGCTGCATTTACTCTAAAATTGTGAAAATAGTTCAAACGTCCTTCAGTTAATATAGGAACTACTACTGCTGTTACATTAATGGATATTGACTTATAAAAATGTCTGTTCGGAGACAATGAGGAATTGACACGTTAGTCTCTAAACAGATGTTTGTTGAGTTTTTGGTTTGACACAAAAACATTGGGGTAGCAGAACAGAAGGCTTCAATAACATTGTGAATTAATAGAAATTATCCAACCTAATTTTTACCCAGGTTGTTTCTGTGATTTGCATGCCATTACATTTGTCTGAAATATGCTTCCGCTCTTGTTTGGGTCTGGTTGTATTTAGCATCGCTCCTTACTTACTATGCAAACTGAATATTTTCATTCATATTGTTCTGTTTGCGTTTTTAACTGAATCTCTATCATCTGCTAAATAAAATTTTATTGTGTTTCATCTCAAACATCGTAGTGACTGAACATGGCAGAACATTAGCTCGCCACATATTAAATTCAAACAAACCTTCCTCCCTTATAGAGAACTCTATATTGATCTGTGTCCTTTCCACTGGAATATATAAATACCCCAGAGTGACTCGACAAAGTATTCATACCGTTGGAACCTTTTCACATTTTGTCACAATCACAAACTTCTGTGTTTTTTTAATTGTGATTTAAGTTTATAAATCAACACAAAGTAGCACGTAACTGAAGTGGAAGGGAAAGGATTCATTACTTGGATTATTTTTTTCTAAATAAAAATCTGTAAAGTGCATTTAAATTCAGTCTTCAACAGTTCAAATTTTGTAGAACTGTTTTGGGTTTTTTTTGGTGCAAATATAGCTGCAAATATTTGGGGCAATGGTCTACCAGCTTTGCACATTTAGACTTAAATATTTGGCCATTCCTTTTAATTGCCAAACAGCCCAAACTTAATGGATTGCCGTGTACTTTGCCCCCTCCATCTCCCCATCAACTCTGACCCATTTCTTTGCCCCTGCTAAAGAAAATCATCCCCACAGCATGATGCTGCCCCATGTTTCATTGTGGGGTTGGTGTGTTCAGGGTAATGTGCAATGTTAGTTTTATCCCACACAGATCCTATAAAAATGTTTAATTTCGATCTGAACATGCAATCTTGTTTCCAGTCAGTCAGTCATTTTCTACCGCTTATTCCATAGTGGGTCGCGGGGAAGCTGGTGCCTATCTCCAGCAGTCTATGGGCGAGAGGCAGGGTACACCCTGGACAGGTCGCCAGTCTTGTTTCCAACCTTCCATAAAAAGGCCAGATTTATGGAGTGCACAACTAATAGCTGTCCTGTCAACAGATTCCCCTACCTGAGCTGTGGATCTTTACAGCTCTTCCAGAGGCATACTGAGCCTTTTCCGCCTTCACAGAAGAGCTGTATTTGTTCTGAGATTAAATTACACTCCGGTTGGCACTACTGAATAATTTAATGATTTACAAAGGCAAATAGTTTTACTGGATTTTATTTATGGGTAAATTGATGCAAAACTTTTCAGGTTTTTATTTGTAGAAAAATGTTGTATTATGTATAATTTTTTCTCCTTCGTAATTATTTGCGACTTTGTTTAGGCCCATCACATAAAACCCCAATAAAATACACTGGCCTGTGGTTGTAACATGACAGAATCTGTAAAAAGTTGAAAGACTATTAGTATTTTAACACCACATTGTACCCATTAGATCAGCACCAATCATTCGACATTGGTACATTAAAGAAGTGCTTTGCTTGTGATCACAGAATAACAGTCAGTATTCAACACCTCTCCCTCTTTCTTATTTTTTAGTGAACACAAGTAACTAACATGTCATAAAAGAGCCGGATGACTCTTTTATGCCATCACATCTTAATGTGAGAAAAATACAAATTTCTGCTTTCTTGTTTTGGTTTTTACTCAAACAATATTCTCAAAGCTGTGCATAAACAATACTTTAGATCTGTTGTTGATAAATTAATGAAATGGCAGCTTATTTATGTTATTATGACCACTAATTCTAGACTGATCATGTCATTTAAACTGAATTATCAATCAGGATTCTGAGTTTGCAGAACATATTTGCTGCGTACATTGTTATGCACAATTTTCCCTGTGGCTGGAACGGTTTGCCTAAAAGACAGAAATTAGCATCACCACTCAGTAATTGTGCGCAACAGAACATGTCTTTTGCTGCAGAGAGGCCAACTTACAACACTAATTAGCTAAAATGAGTCACTGTCTTGAAAGCTATTCAAATGAATCCTGGCAGTAGCCTCTGCTTGTGTCATTACCCTAACCACTCCAGGCTACTCCTTGGCTTCTGGTGCGAGTCATTATGTCCAAAAAAAAAAAACTTGCTATGAGTTTTTAAAAATTCAACACAGATTCTTTCATATCCTATAAAACCTGTGAGCTGTTGATAGCTGACAATGCTGTCATGCATTATTCACCTGTTTATTCTCTTGTAACTTTCAAGGAACTGATGAGCTTGATTGCCTTTGCATTTCAACATCTTGCCTGTCAGCCCTGACTGAGTCTTTGGGGTCCTTCAGTGCTTCAGAGGAGTGTTGCTGTAGCAACAGGTTGTAGTAAGTCCCGTACGTATTCAGAGACAGGTGAATGGAGTTTATCCAAACAACGGTTGAAAAGCGACTGGATCTAGTTTATCTCCATTTTGGCACAAACGTGATGTAGGTGATGTAGGTTTAATTAAAAAACCTTTAAGCAGTGATGTAAAGATGTATTATATATATATAGAGAGAGAGAAAGAGAAAGAGAGAGAGAGAGAGAGAGAGAGAGAGGAGGAGAGAGAGAGAGAGAAATAAAGGTAATAGTTCATGAAAAAAACAGCTTTCCACATTTTCTAAAATTATTACATGTTTACTTGACCTCAATAAGCAACAAGACTCATGCAAAAATGTTTTGAAAAACAAACTTAATGCTAATAAAGTTATATTTAGCTAAAGCACGGTGGTGGAGGTTGATAATCTGGGCTATATTTTGCGACCACAGCAACAGGCACCTTGCAATTAGGGATGGGCAATTTAAATTTAAAATCTTATATTGTGTGGTACATATTGCAATGACATTAAATAAGTATTTCAACATTCCTCTGTTATTTGGCTATAAATTGATCACTGTTTTAAAGCTAAGCCCAACAAAAACAAACACTGTTTTAAAAACAAAGCTAATCTATTATTAAATTTGCCCCTTCACTGCAACAGTTAAAATTATATAGCTAAATATCTCTGATATAACTGCATTCACTTGTTTTTCATGGCTTAATCAAAACAAGAGTGGAAAAGGTTCTAATGGCAAAGGTAACTAACTGAACTACACTATCCAATTTTTATGTTCAAAAACAATTAGCTATTATCACAAGATGAGCAATTCTTATCACAGTAATGTTTTTTCTACAACAGTGATAAACAACAAAATAATTTCTATAAAAATAATCAAATGGGGTGATTTCTCATATCCTCATAAGTTTGGTTTTGCCAAACTATAAGAACCTGGTGAATACAAAAATACTTTGTAATATTTTAAATCAAGAATAAGTTTAGATTTTTTAAGGATGCACTTACTATTTAGCTGAACCCCAGTTTGTTTGGAAGTTTGTTTGGAAGTTATTTCTATATTTTATGTGACAGAGAAAAAAACCTGGCCTTGAGCCGTTTAAGCTTTAATTTTCGTCCTACAACTCTGTATTATACTATTGACTTCACATTCATTCCTCAAGAAAAGTAACAATAAGAAACTGCAATATACACACATAGTATGACCTCTGCTCTAGCGCACACTGTATGTGTATTTATTGATTCACAGATAAGGGTGGATACCACTGTTCCTTCCCACCAGGATTCATTATTTTCTGTTCCGAACTCCCACTGGTTATGTTAATGTATCCCAAATTTCCATAACAAAATAGGCATCAAGGTAGGCAGAAAAATCACTTGAGCACAGCATGTAATTTAAATGTGCCATTTTGCCACATCATTCAGCACTGAAGTTTGGATGTTTGCAGACAGGCATTCTTGTCATCTCTCAGAGGTGCTGCAGGGTAGGTGGTGAGTAAAGGAAAACAAAGTGAGAAGATTTGTTTGCATCGTCCTTCTTTTCAACTCACATCACTTATGTGTTGTCCTCTTTATACCTTACATTCTTCTTGCCCTGAAGAACCAGTTTTTTACTTTGTCAGTAAGGGGAAAACCATTCAGAGTGCTAGACTGTGGTGTTGATTTATTCTCATGATGCAGAGTTATGAACTTCATTAATAAATATGATTCATTTAGCATCATCGTCAAATTTCCCAGCCTGCTACATAGGTGCTAATGGTTCAAACAAGGTGATTAACATGACAACCAATGCCACTTTTCAGGCTTTTCTTGTCACGCAAAGCCAGTTTCTCTGCAAGATGCAACCCACAAACACCTCACGTTGCAGCATGCAGGGATATTTTCTCATTCACCGTTAATTGGCTGATTTATTCCTGTGCGTGGAGATAAATAATTTTTAAAAAGTGGGGGATTAAACAAACTTGGGCAACAAAGTTGTGAAGCACGTCCACGAGGAGGATCTGCCTGGAATGAATCAGACATTGACATTAACGGAGGGAAGCCGGAGTGTCTGCAGACAGTCTCTCTTGTCACGGAGCTAAACATCTCTGGTCACTGCTGACAACTTTTGCAATTGATTAAGTCAGTCTTGCTGACAAGAAGACACAAGGTCACAATTATGATGAATGCACCGCTGATTTCTTTGATAATAGAGACTCAGGAAGAGTGTTCTCTCTCTCTAAATGGCAGTCAACATGCATTAATGTAGCATATTCACACACTTCTTTGAAGAAATACATTTTTTTGAAGATTTGCTTTGATGAATCCCAAATATGCTGATATTTTTTTTGTATCAGCTCTTCAAAAGGAATACACTGTATAGACTGTATAGATGCACTCTATAGATTTATTTATTATTTCATTTATGTTTGATGAGCATAAGTTACAACTAAAGAAAACCTCAAACTGACTGTCATAAAGTTGAAATATTACATTAGACCAAACAAAAATATTTTTTATACTGAAATGTTATATTCATGTATCCATACTACACAATCATGAAGAATACAATTGACAGAATAGTTGTCCAGCAGATAGTCATTGACAACATCCATATATGGGTGAAGCTATACAAGATCATTGCTAAAGACCCTAAAGACTGCCATATCCAAGCTTATTATTAGAAAGTTGGATGAAAGAAAACGTGGACCCGAGTCCTCATTACATAAGTAAATCTTTCAATTAGAAATCCCAGAGTCTAGCACAGGTGTTAGACTCCATTCCTCAATGGCCAACATCCTACAACTGCAACTCCGTCAACACACCTGAATCACATATTAGGTAATTAGCAGGACTCTGTAGAACTTGAGTACATAAGGTTGTGATTCTGTCATTTGGTTTAGGTGTGTTGGACTTGGGCCACATCAAAAAGGTGCAGGACACTGGCCCTCTATGACTCAAGCTTGACACCCCGGTAGAGGAAGATTGGAGAGGCACAGAATATAACCTGCTGAAGATCAATTGTGGAATTTCCACAGTTAGTGATGATTTGAGGAGCCATGTCAAATGCTAGTGTGTGTTGACTGTCTTATATCAGCTCCAAAGTCAGTGCACCTGTATACCAAGAAATTTTAGAGCACTTCCGGCTTCCTGGAGAGGTTTTATTTTCTTCCATGTACATTTATGTGTGAATGCTATATGATGTGTACATATTAATATTTAAGTCTTGTGAAG
Source organism: Girardinichthys multiradiatus (assembly GCF_021462225.1). Lineage (NCBI taxonomy): Eukaryota > Metazoa > Chordata > Actinopteri > Cyprinodontiformes > Goodeidae > Girardinichthys > Girardinichthys multiradiatus. The sequence continues at coordinate 32,441,844 of NC_061814.1, read as the reverse complement.
ACATCCTTATAAGAAAATAAGACTGTCCTGTCTTTTCACATATTCACATTCTGCATGTTGTGCAAAAATTTGTGCTTAATATTGACTAATATGACTCCCGTTTCCTTTTAATAAAGAATAATCAAAGTTAAAAGAAAACCACTTGAAAGATATCACCCTGAAATAAATATGAGTTTCCCTTTTTGAATTAGTAAAATAAATTAACTTTTTGATGATATTCTAATTCACTGAGATTCTGGGGCTGACGGCGTTTATTCATCACAGCATCTACCAGCTCACCAATCCATTAATGCAGCCTGTCAGAAACAAGCTTAGGCCCCTCACACTTTCAGCATCTGCGCTCCGCTATATCTCCTATCTCTCCAGCTCTTCACGGCTCAATACACCCTACTCTAATATATATGACCGATCCTTTCAAAAGCCAATTCAAAAGCTAACCACCACATTCCGGACTTCTATCTGGCTCTGATAACGTGAGGTTTGACCATCTGTCAGCGCTGAGGCTACTGGCTATAAACGTCACGCTCTGTCTTTTTATTCATCTGTTTCTTGGAGCAGAGATGCAGCCAGTGTCTGAGAGCCCAGGGCAGCATCAGAGATGAGAGAGAAATCAATTACCGCCTTCGCCTCTGCCTAAAACAAGCCGTGTCAAGAAGCATCTACAAAAAAAGAGGACAAAAAGGGGCTTGGTGGCCCCTCGAACCAAAAACCCTCAGGAGACGGGGCAAAGAGCATCCTGTCACAAGCTCTGACACATAGCCATCAATGCCTGCAGTGAAAAATAGGCTCCTGTCACACCTCAGAATGGGCCACTTCATGAGCAATCAGACCAAGATCTGTGATTGATGACCAAAAGTGAAACATGAGGCAAGACAGTAGAGAAATAGCAGAGATAGTTTGGTGAAACCAGGCTGAGTTTGTAAATACAGCACAACTTTATAGGAATAAACTTAATAAAAACTTTTATATTCACTACACAGATTTTTATTTCATTTTATTTTGATGCACAGCACCTTTAAACTTTAATGTTTGTTTTGGGGATTTCATGAGACCAAAACAAAGTGGAGAAAAATTACTGAAATAATAGAGAAATCATGGTTTGCAATTTTGTGTTTTGCAAATGAAAATCTAATCTGCCTTTGTATTTAGTCCCCGTTACCCTGATGCCCTTAAATGAAAGTCAAGTGCAACTAACAACCTTTGAAAGTCACATAAGTAAAGAGTCTGTGTCATTGAATGTTCTGTAGAGGCCTCATAGGTTTGTCAGAGAACCTCATTGAACAAACAACATAATGAGCACTAAGGAACACACAAGACAGCTCAAGGATAAGTGTAGATTACAGTTTCAAGCAGAGTTAGTATATAAAACTACATCCCATGCTTTGAACACCACACACAAAAGCATCATCTGAAAATGAAAAGAGCCACAACTCCAAATTTACCAAGACATGGCCATCTATCTAAACTGACAGGAGGGTCAAGGACATCATTAGAGAATCAGCCGAGAGACCCAGGAAAACCAATTAGGAGCTGCAGAGATCCCCAGCTCAGATGGGAGAATCTGTCCACAGGACAACTATTTGTCATGCACTTCACAAATCCTGCCTTTCTAGTAGAGGGTCAAAACATTTTCTGTTTGAAGTTTGCCACAAGCCATGTGAAAGCAAACCTGTGAAAGAAGGTTTTGTGGTCATAAGACTCTTGAAGTGAACTTTTGGGCCTTTATACAAAACACTGTGTGGTGGAAAACCAACAATCTACACTGTCCTGACCACACCATCCCCACAGTTAAGCATGGTGGTTGGCAGCATCATGCCGTGGGGATGTTTTTTTTCTTAAGCAGGGATGCATCTTCTCCCACAATTTTACTGCACACAACTTCTTCCTCTACATCTTCGCACACTTGCATACACCTAAACAACATCTATGCATGGGGGCAGACACAAAGACACAGTTACATTCACACACAAGAAGCATATGGCGGAAATCTCCAATATTTCCTGCTTGTATTGTTTTTGGGGAAGAGGATATATTTGGTTCATGCGTGTCCTGTTCTTTTTATTGCTTGTATTAAGTAGTAATAACATTATTAATATCATGACTTCATTTTTGTTTTTTCATGGTTGTTTCTTATGTTCATTCCCTGTTACGTTTTATGACAGTCTGGCTTTTCCAATCTACTGTCTGGACCAGATATAGCCTTTTATGACAATAATTTAATGAAGTCAATTGTGCAGCAAGAGGAATGTTTCATTTCCCCTCTGTTGTAGAGCAAATCCACGCCTGACACTACAAGGCAACCAGATCCACCATGCTGTTCGCCCAAGCTGACAGGACAAGACACTCAGGGAAGAAAATACAAGGCAATCCTGGAAGAAAACTTGTTAGAGGATGCAAAAGACAAAGACAAATGCAATAGTACAGTTTATAGTAAATACATGTGGGAATGGCCAAGTAAAAAAGTCGAGTTTGTGGCAAGATGTGAAAATTAATGCTTAGAGACGCTCTCTAACTGAGCTCTAGGTTTGTTTGCAATAAAGAATGGAAAGGATTTCAGTGTCAAGATGTGCAAAGCTGGTAGAATCATACTCCAAAAGGCTTGCAGCTCCAACTGCAGCAACTGCACGGTGGTGCAGTTGGTAGTACTGTTGCCTTGCAGCAAGAAGGTCCTGGGTTCGATTCCCGGCCAGGGGTCTTTCTGCATGGAGTTTGCATGTTCTTCCCGTGCATGCGTGGGTTCTCACTGGGTACTCCGGCTTCCTCCCACAGTCCAAAGACATGCCTGTTAGGTTAATTGCCTTAGGTGTATGAATGAGTGTGTGTATGGTTGTTTGTGTGCCCTGCGATGGACTGGCGACCTGTCCAGGGTGTATCCCGCCTCTCGCCCATAGACTGCTGGAGATAGGCACCAGCTTCCCCGTGACCCACTATGGAATAAGCGGTAGAAAATGACTGACTGGCTGAACATTGAAAACAATGCCCATCTACCAAAAATGTTGCTGCTTTTCTTAAAGCAACATGTTTGATGGGAATACCGCAAAAATCCATCTATCAACAGCTTTTGTTTTTGTGACAATTGCTTCATGTGCAAGTGATAATGACACATATTGTCAAACATGTTAGCAGGGTCTGTCATTTTATTTGTAAGAAAGCTACTTCTTTTTTTATGTGATATGAAACCTGTCATGTCTCTCTGTGAGCTGCAGGTAAGGCAGCAGGAACTAACTGAAAGCTATTAGCAGGAGGAAATGACTTGAAATCACTAATTATTTCCTCCTGGAAGACTCATAATGACTTTAGGCTGTCACTATTGTTGTGACTATGAATATATTATTTAATATTAATACTTTAATATTTTATCAAATAATATTTCGGTCTGTTAAGGGTTGTCCTGTGAATACCAGCCCAGTAAGGCGGTGGCATTAGGACAAAATCAAAAAGGTTGAGCCAAGCTCTGACAGTCAACTAAGTCAACTCAAAGTCAAACATATTTCAATCAACTTACCCTTTACTAAGCTAAAATAATCCAACTAAACTACCAAGCAGAATTAAAGAATAGGGAAGACTAATGGACTATGTACAATATAAACAAGTTGATTAAAGATAATTGAAAACCATGACCAAAAGAGTGATGCAACATTACCATGCAATGTTTATGTTTGAGAACCAAGGATTATCTTGAAGAATCTGGAAATGAAGTTAAGTTAGTCTTGGAACTAACTTAGGCAATAATCAGCAATCGTTTAGACAACCATTCATAATGCAAGATCAGATAAAATATTATTTTAATAAAATAATGTTTTAAAGAATGATCTGCTGAATAAAACCAACCTTCTGGATGATTAATTCTCAACGGTGTCTCATTTGCTGCCTTTATTTATTGAAATAATATTTAAAGAAATATTATTAAGGAAATAGTAAAATATTTAGGGAGGTATTTTGGAAAAGAACCAAATCTTTCTGGAGAAATCGGCTCAAGTATGCAAGCACGTGTTCTTAGCTGTTAGTAGTTAAAGCTAACAAAAGAAGCTGATAGCTTAGCACCAGAATCAAACACACACCTTTAAAAATACCGTTAATAAAAGGGTTAAAATGCATAAGCGCGTACGGCACGTTATAATCACTCTTCTGTGATTAAATCACCCTTCAAGTAAAGTTTGTCTTAACTTTAAAATCACACAAACAAAGAACACAAAACTGAGCACGTGTGCTGCAGATTGTCTGCTAGCACTAAGATAGCTGAGTTCAACACAAACAAAACCAAACTTCATAAAATGAAAAACGTTCAGATAATTTCATCCTAAATCTTTCTCTGCCCAAACCTAACCTCATGAACCGTGCTGAGGAGGAGTTGTCCAGGCGACGACGAAGTTTGAAGAAACATCCACTTTGAACAAAGGTTAGCTTCAGCTAACCTCCGAAGCTGTTGGGGGGGGCTCGCGGTCGGTCCGACCAACCTGCACGTTACCACGGTGATGCATATGACTATACATGCAAACAAATCTGGATTTAAAGAGTAGATTTCCATATTTTACTGTGACCCAGAAGTAATTAATTGCTAGATATTATAAGTGGCAGAAAACCTTTGTCAGAGTCCAGCAAAGCTGTCCTCACAAGAGTAAAGCTACTGAGATATAAACTACAGACCACACTGTTTTATTCTCTCCAACCTTTAGATTCAAACCAGCTGGTGTGGCTAGAGACAACACACAGCATCTGGCAGGGGAGACTGTAGACCTCTTGCTGCTGGGTGCATCTGCCTGTCTCACTTTGTGTCCACAGAATGGCATGGAAATACGTGCTTTAGTGGTCCACAGAGAAGAGATGTGTCACAAATCGTTGCTTCCACCCACCTGCCGAGGACAGGTTGCCCATCAGCTTAGTGTGATTAAGAGCATGAGAGAAGCTTTGATTTTCGGAAGCTGGAGCATGAAGCCACTGGAGAGGACCAGAGAGGGGACGATGCAAGGCCATGGTGGAGGGGTGGCAGTGTGGAGGAAAAGCCCAGCTGGCAGCTGCCTCTAATTGGCCTGAGCAGGTTTCCATGGCTGACCAGACCCATATGTGGTGCAGTTCCAAAAAAAGAGAGGGCCACAAGCAAAGTTGCAGGGCAGGCCGGCTGCGTGGATGGTAGGTTGGGTAGGCGGGCGAGATTCTGGTCAGACACCAGTCGTCTCGAACTCTTTGTATCTGGGGTGGGGGAGCCAGCTGTCACCCCTTGACAGGAGCAAAGGCACTCCACCGTGTGCTCTGATAACTCAGGCTCAGTGAGAACACAAAACAGAAGCATGACAAAACATTTTTGAAACAACTGCTTTAATCAAAGCACTTAGTGAGGGAGTGAATGAATAGGCTAGAACATGAAAGACAGAAAGGAGGCCTGACGAGGAGAACCGGGGATCGGGAGGGGGGGGTGAATGTGCTTACTTGTTCCCGCTGGATATTTACTGCATGCCATTGGAAACAATCAGAAGTGATTAAACGAAGGTGAGCAGGACCCTCCCATACCACTCCTCTACCCCAACATCCCTGTTAGACGGGGGTGCTAGTGCGTGTTGTGCTCAAGGGCTAAATCGATTCACTTCACACCGTCGGCTGCATTAATTAATGATCTGTTCTCTGTATTGTATAGCAACTGCTTATCACGCTGTGGTTCCTGTCTAACTTCACTCCATCCCTACTCTCATCCCCCTGTTCCCCTCTTTTCATTTTACAAAGACATAACCACACAAACAGGGGACACATTTAAACATAAGCGCTGACACAAACAGGACATGTACCAATAAGGACAATAATATTGAAACAAAATACATTTATAGGATTGCGGCAAACATAAATTCTCGGAGCATCATTCATAACCCTTTATTTTTATTTATTTGTTCCCTTTACAACCCAGCAGATGTCTGGAGGGCAGAGCAAAATCCTGTTTATGAGAGAAGAGGAAAAAGTATAAGAAAGGAAGCAAGTTAAACGGGGTCTACAGTGGCTTTCTGCTGCCCCCTACTGTAATAACAAGGCCTACATACACCCGAATAAGTAGTAAGACTGACAAAAACATAATGTTTTATTTGTAGATATTTTTTATTTTTTACAAACTAAGCCTTCAGGTTTGATTTCACTGTGCATAAACTTGTCAAAATAGTTTTACCACTAAGAGCATAATTTATTATAGTCTGCAGATGCCTAATTGAGATCAGCGTTGTTTTTAGTTTGAGGGCTACGTTTTACTTCCCAGGGCGCCACTCAGCTCAATAACTTTGAAAAAAAAAAAAAAGTAATGAACAGAAATCCCCCAAAATGTTTTTCTTTTGTTTATTTGCATGTCGAGCAGGGATCAAACTACATAAAAAATTGTTTCATGATTACTGTGTACAAATTCATAATGGTTTTGTTAAAATGTGATGAATATGCTTACACAGTTGCTGCATACTAGGTTTTATTGCACTCAGCAATGAGATTCTTGTGTTCCGTGAGTGGAGACGATGATGTATGCCATTTTAATTGGCTTTAATATATAGTATGCTACTTGAATATCAGAGTGCAGGATATAAGCTTAACAGTGTATTTGATTGCGTTCACGTTTAAGTAGGAAAATCAGTGCTAATTGTTCTGGTGCCAACTACTACTCGCCATCAGTTTTGTTTTTTTGTAAAGTGCCTTGAAACAACATTTGTTATGATGTGGTGCAATAAAAATAAACTGAACTGAAAATTGAAATAAGCTCATAATGCATTTTTCTTCATTTTATTTGTTCAAACACTAAAAGGATCATATTCACTAACAGAGGTAGTACAGCAGTCTACTATGTGTTCCTCTGGTTTATAGAGATCCAAACTGTGCTAGATTCTAAAAGTGGTATATGTGCAGTCCATTTGACGCTGAAGTTGGTGAATTTAAAGTAAAAAACTGAATCTTATTAAACCTGAAGAGGATTACTCTGCACTGAAAATCAATTTATTTATGAAACTTTTATTTGTGAAAAAAGGTTTTCTTAGATGAATGTTTTCTTTTTTGTCATCAGGAGCACCTCAGATTGTTTGTTACAAGCATGAAAACTGCAAATGGGTCAAACCAGGACTTAATCATTCCACATTGATTATAGACTCTTTTAAAGACAGCTTTGATTTGAAACTTTTTCCTTTGATTGCAAAAACAGAACAAGTGGTTCTTAGTCTTAAAATAAGCTGTATTATTATTATTGTTATTATATGTCACTGTAATTTTGTCTTTTAAATTAGCTAACACAATAAACAAAATTGCTATCAAATAATAACACAGACCAACCTTTTCTCAGTTTTTCATTGTCTGGAAAGTTATATGTTGAAATGTTGTTTATGACAAAGGGATTTTTATGTAACAATGCTGAAGGAATGAGGTAGTGCTGGTTAGGTGGCGCAAAAGAAGAATCTTCATAGGGCAACAAATATGCAAGAAACCCCACTGGTTGGAATAAGAGCCAAAAAAAAAAAAAAACAACCAACCAAAAATTTGTATCTTATAATAGTGACTCAGCTTAGTTATGATCTAAGCAATAATTTTCACAAACTGATTTCACATTTAAGGGAAATTCTCATAATTGTGTCTTGCCTATCTAATACTTATAATATACTATAAGATTTTGATTTTGCTATCATATTTATAAAATACCATCTTATCTTATCTCAAATATGAGATAAGTACATTGTCGTGATTGTGAGACATTATCTAATAATAATCTATTATGTTATATTTATGAAATACTATTTCCTAATTATCATAGTATCTATATTATGACCCAGCTATCCCATATTTATGAAATGCTATTCAAATATATATTTATGAAAGCTACTTATAGTATCTCATAATTATAAGACATTGATAATTATAGAAATCTTTGCTATATTTCAATTATGAAATATGTGCTTGTATCTCATTTGACTTAGCTATGTGATGCTTATGAAATTATATTTATGAGATATGTACTTTACCATTTTTAGTCCTAACTGTAATGTGTCAGACTTAAGATACCCAAGTGATAAATAGGAGATACTTTCTCAATTCTTAGTTACATGTTTTTTTATTTATTTCTATCACAGTGGCAGAAATGGGTTTGGCTGGTTATACTATTCAATAAGTCCTCTGAAGTTTTCAAACAATGGCTCAAGCTGCTAATTAAGTATGAAGCAGCTTTATCATATAATATTCATGCCCACTCCCACTGACATGTTTGGTTAGGAGAGGAGTAAGAAGAATTGAAGTGACTGCAGGGAGTCTCCGGGGGGCTGAAAGAGACAGTAAACTAAACCACGAGAAAAATCAGATCACCTTGAATTTGCATAAAGAGTCTTCAAACGGCTGCACAGAGTGTTAGCCGTCTGAGCCTGAATATCTTCCCAGCCGTGGATTAGTATCGAGTTCACTCAGGTCATTTAACACTTAAGACAGTCTCCGGGGATCCTATTCATGTTGGACAAATTGTTTTGCCTTTACGGCAGCTCTGAGCCGTGCTGGGGTGTTAGTGGAGTTCTAAGAAGTAATTTGCCGCCTGCAGTGCGGGACACTTTGCACCCTGTTCAGATGGCCGTGCTGTATCAAAAACACAGAAATGGCAGCAGGAGCAACACCAGCACCAATTACATGAAAACCGTCAGCTGCTGGGTTAAGGTTCTAGTGATGGGCTTGAGACGGCGAGGAATAATGAGAGAATGCTTTTCCGTTTTCTTCTTTTCACTTTAAGCCAAACAGACATCTCGGAGCACGCATGGAAAGTGGAACACATATCTTAATGATTCTGTGAAATACAAAAACTTTGCAGAAGTGGACATACCTTGTCAAGTTGTCAAAGAAATCAGGAACTTATTGGGAACAATTGCCTGCGTGTCTTGGCCAGCAAAAGCAATTTCCCTGACTGTACGTCAGTTAAATCTGGCACTGTGACACTGGAGAGAGCAAGGAAATTGCATCTCTATTGCGTCCTGCCAAGAGGGATACGCTGGGTGCAAACATGGCTCCTGTTTTACACAAATCATAGATCTGCAAAGGATGTCTGCCTGGATAGAAAACCATTGTTGTTCTCCTTAAATTTGAATTGCATCAGGTGAGCCAACAATACTTATGATTCAAAGGAGTGATCATTATCCCTGCAGAAAAACATTTGGAACAAAATGCATCCCCAACTGACTACAGCATGACTGTAAAATAAATTTGTTGCTAACTAATTATGCATTTCCCATGCAATTTATAACACAGCAATGCCTCCAGTAACACTTAACTTCTGGAACTTGATTAATGGCACCGTGCTGGAAGCTGGGAGCCCAGAAATAGTAGGTGTGGGGAAGGAGACTCACATTGCCAGCATCAGCACTCTAGATCGACTCCTTCTGTCACCCGTTCTCCCTCACTTCCCATAAAAGTAAAATGCGGCAGGTTTGGAAAACAGCCTTGTCCAGTTTTGTCAGGGAGGGGGCTTGTCGTAAATATCGTGTTTGCCAAGCCTCAGAGGAAAAAGCTGTGGTGATAGCGCTCATCATCGCCATTGCACCTCATCTACTGGTGCCAGCTACACCAAGTGCCAATGATTGTTTCAGATAGCGATAATTTGTTGCAGAGCAAGGGGATGATCTGCAGCTTCAATGAATGACAATGCTGAATCAAATCAGCACAGCTCTGATAGGGTGGATGGTCAATACTATTACCGTCAATTATAACTGGCAGCTTCAAGCCTTTTGGATTGGAGCCTCAATAAGTCCCACTGTAATTCTGTTTGAGTAAAAAATTTCTAATAATTCACCTGTTCATCAGTGGAGGGAAGGCACTGCATGAAAGACAGAGGATCAGCTTGCATGTTGGATTATCCCCAACCCCATTTCTTTTAGCACTGTAAGTAGCTTACTCATCTCCATTGTTAACATGTGCTGTTATCATTTGTTTCAATTACAGGCCTGTATGAGCAGTGATTTATCAATGCTGTTGCTATTTGCTGGCAGATTATTTGATGACCCTCTTTTCCTCCAGATCATTAATGCTTTGTTTTAATCCCACCAAAGCAGGAAGCTCAGGCACAGTACATTCAAGCTGATGCCTTGTTATGTACAGGGGTATCTTGGCTTGTTCTCAGATGCACATTCCTCAGAGATTATTTGGCAAGAAAATATGGGCATCAAATAACTAATCCTCTAAGTGATGAATGATTAGAAGCCATTGAGTTCTGTGCGTTTACTATAGAATTACCTGATCACACAAATAGTGCAGTCATATCTTCACGTTTCCGCCATCAGATGTGGACTGGAAAATACAAGGCTTCAGATGAAAGTGAAGAGAGGAACAATTCAGAGTATTCTTTTGGACAAATTACTGATTTAACTCAACAGCGCTCCAGTGACTTCAGTCCCGACTGAATCAGAATTAACACGGCATTGGCATGATCATTTGACTCTTAATGAAGTGAGACGCTGAAACCCAGCTGCTGCTCAAAGAGTTGTGTACCATCTTCCTAAATGGAAGATGTCGACATGAGGCACATATCCAAACAGGAATGCTGTCGGACTGTCAGACATACTTATCACTCACTAATCTCTCAGCTGGTTTATGCCAAGCTGCCAAAGACATGTTCATTTAAATGACTGAATCCATGCATGTTCTTTTTTTATTTTTATTTTTTTACAGAAAAAGGAGTCAGGACTCCATTACATGTTTTTGTGTAACAAGAGCAAAGCCTTTCTGTCAAGCCGTACTCAAAAATATTTCAAATTTTTGCTCTTATTTTTATTTTTTTAACAGAAGATCATGATCACTCAGGCTGCACAGCCATTCCCTTTTTTATTCAAACATAATCGGAAATATTTCAGCTCTCAAAAGACTTCAATGCCACTCGCTCAAATAAAAAGAGCTGCTTTGTCAAGGTGGTAGTCGGCATGTTTCTCATTCAATTTCATGATTAAAGGAACTATATAAAACCAGCCACAAAGGGAAATTTCTAAGCTGAACCATAATTAGCAGAGTGTCACTGAAACAGTCTGTTGGTGTCAGTTCCATAGTAACAAACCAGGAGCCTCAATCAATGGAAAACTAAATTGATTGTATTTGCTTAGTCAAACAATGTCAATAAATGTTTCAGTTTTGTTTCTATTTACTCTAATTGACAAATGTAGCATGTAGATGTATTAATTATCTTAAACATTAGACAGTTTGGATCAGAACATACATACAACAAGGGTGGGTTCGTGAATTCATGAATGGAAAATAAATTTGGGGGCTTTTAATGATGCATTTGATGTCATTTTTTTCCAGGGTGGAATGAATATGCAACATACAACTTCAGGGATTTTTAGAAACAAGAATTGTACATTTGAAGTTATTGTGGGTTTTATCTAATCCAAACAGGATCAAAATTATACATGCTAAAATACATCAACCAGTTAATCAAACCACTGATAACAGACCCGGGCCCATATCTACACAAATTACAGAAACCTCAATATTATAAATTGTAATTAAAAACGCAAAATGTAATGTGCACAAATCATGAATACAATATATATATATATATATATATATATATATATATTTACATACATACATATATATACAGGGGTTGGACAATGAAACACCTGTCATTTTAGTGTGGGAGGTTTCATGGCTAAATTGGACCAGCCTGGTAGCCAGTCTTCATTGATTGCACATTGCACCAGTAAGAGCAGAGTGTGAAGGTTCAATTAGCAGGGTAAGAGCACAGTTTTGCTCAAAATATTGAAATGCACACAACATTATGGGTGACATACCAGAGTTCAAAAGAGGACAAATTGTTGGTGCACGTCTTCCTGGCGCATCTGTGACCAAGACAGCAAGTCTTTGTGATGTATCAAGAGCCACGGTATCCAGGATAATGTCAGCATACCACCAAGAAGGACGAACCACATCCAACAGGATTAACTATGGATGCAAGAGGAAGCTGTCTGAAAGGGATGTTTGGGTGCTAACCCGGATTGTATCCAAAAACATAAAACCACGGCTGCCCAAATCACGGCGGAATTAAATGTGCACCTCAACTCTCCTGTTTCCACCAGAACTGTCCGTCGGGAGCTCCACAGGGTCAATATACGCGGCCGGGCTGCTATAGCCAAACCTTTGGTCACTCATGCCAATGCCAAACGTCGGTTTCAATGGTGCAAGGAGCGCAAATCTTGGGCTGTGGACAATGTGAAACATGTATTGTTCTCTGATGAGTCCACCTTTACTGTTTTCCCCACATCTGGGAGAGTTACGGTGTGGAGAAGCCCCAAAGAAGCGTACCACCCAGACTGTTGCATGCCCAGAGTGAAGCATGGGCGTGGATCAGTGATGGTTTGGTTTTAATTCTTGCTCAACATGTGACCACTCTTCTGGGCAGAATTGGTGTAGTTCATATAAACTGGTTGGTTTTCTGGTACTAACCTGACTTAAAATCATTGCTCATAACTTCTAAATAATGTTAAAATTGGCACCATCCTAGAAGCATAATGTTACACTGCTTTTCATTCAAAACCTGTTTTGATGTGGGTTTGTGATCATTGTTCTGCTGGAACAACCAATTGTGTCCAGGCTTCAACAATCTCACCCAGTCACCCTCAGATGGACGCTCACAATCAACTCAGGAACACAAAGACTCAAGCCAATCACAAACTAGAAGATGCTGGAATACCAATGTCACTGTCCACAGTGGGGCTAGCTTAACACCAATCAAGACAGAAGCCTCAGTTTCGAAATAGACATGTTTAAACATGGCTGACATTTGCAGCTGCCTAAATGAAAAGGTCGATACCTACTTTTTTTTTTTTTTTGCTCTCGGTGGATGAGGAGGCTTTTTCTCTGTCTCCCGCACCCCTCCCATATCTGTCCTGCTTCAGCTCTGTGTCTTGTCTTCTTTTTGGAGCCTCCTTTTGCATATCTTCCAAATTCTGAGTTATGGATTTGGTCAGCTGGTCTCTCAATGCAATTGATCAAATTTTCTCGAGGAAAAGACAGGGTGAAGGAGAGCCCACTTGTCCGGACTGGACGTTTTTCTCTGGATACACAATGGACTCCTGGCAGAAGTGGAGGATTGTGTATTTGTCGATGATGTCAGTCGAGGATGTGGAAGATGTGTATATAATTGGATGTTTGATATCAGGATTTCTGCTTTTTGGAGTCAGCGGTTACCTGGAGTATCGAGAAATTTGGAGAATGTCAGCAGCTGTTCTGGCAATTGTGAGGCTGCCTGGCATGTGTGATGTGATCTTCAGGCGAATCAGCACTCAGACCGAGATGTTACGTGAGCTGAATCGCAGACTGGATGTGATCCTTACACGGGATTGCAGGCAGGTTGCGGTTCCTGGACTCAGGGGTGAAATGGGATAAATCTTGGAGAAAGTTGTTCGCTCGGATCTGGTCAAAGAACGGGAATTTGGCATTTTGGATTCGTCTTTGAGAAGAACCAGCGAGACTCTCAAGGCTGATGGAAAATTAAGAGTCATCCTAACCCAAATAATTATTGTTTTTCTGAATCTGGCTCCACTGCACGGCCTTGATGGCTGGCTATCTTCAACTTCTCCTGGAAGTTATGTAAACATGATGCTCTGCTCCCTCTGCCCCCTCCCTTCCCTGAGGACATCTGTGGACCTGCTCAGAACTTTGTGGCCGGTTGATGAACATTCCAACGTACCATCAAAGACAATGGCCTCTGGGACAGTGCTTCATGGACTTACTTGCACACACTCGTTTGCACACACAAACACATGCTCAAAATAAACATATGCACCCCTCATACCACCTTCACCGTTCCCGGCATGATGTTGTTTTGTAAACTTGTTGCTTCTTTGTTCCGAGGTTTTTTGCAATCTCAAACTGTATCCTGCTAATGATAAAGTGTGAAATATGATTTTTTTCCTCTACTTACCTAATGTGGCCTCTTTTCTCATTTAGCAAGGGCAGCACCTGTGAGTGGGCAGCAAAGACTCGGTGACCCGTCCCCCCCTTGTCTTGTGTCATGATGTATGTTTGGATGGGTGGTACTGGAATTCTAATTTCCCCTCAGGGATCAATAAAGTATCTTTGAATTAAATTGAATTGAATTTATTTCCAGAAGAAGCAAAGAACACTATAAGAACACTGTAGTAACTCACAAGTGCGGTGGTGGCAGAATCATGCTGATGGTCGGTGTGCAGAATAATAAACAGATGGCCACCTCCAAATTCGTCAACTTCACCTCAAACCAAATACTAAATTGATTAAACATGGACACATTTGGGTTTTTACAACAGGACAATAATCCCAAACTACACTGCTCAAAAAAATAAAGGGAACACTTAAACAACACAATATAACTCCAAGTAAATCAAACTTCTGTGAAATCAACACTGATCAACAATTAATTTCACATGCTGTTGTTCAAATAGACAACAGGGGGAAATCTTTGGCAATTAGCAAGACTCACTCAATAAAAGGAGTGGTTCTGCAGGTGGGGACCACTGACCACTTCTCGATAGCTATGCTTTCTGGCTGATGTTTTGGTCACTTTTGAATATTGGTGTTGCTTTCACACTCGTGGTAGCATGAGACGGACTCTACAACCCACACAATTGGCTCAGGTAGTGCAGCTCATCCAGGATGGCACATCAATGCGAGCTGTGGCAAGAAGGTTTGCTGTGTCTGTCAGCGTAGTGTCCAGAGCCTGGAAGCGCTACTAGGAGACAGGCCAGTACACCAGGAGACGTGGAGGAGGCCGTAGGAGGGCAACGACCCAGCAGCAGGACCGCTACCTCCACCTTTGTGCAAGGAGGAACAGGAGGAGCACTGTGTTTCCCAACACTGTGCAAGACGCTTGGCATTTGCCAGAGAACACCAGGATTGGCAAATTTGCCACTGGCGCTGTGTGCTAAAATCAGGTTCACACTGGGCACATGTGACAAACGTGACAGAGTCTGGAGACACCGTGGAGAGCGATCTGCTGCCTGCAACATCCTTCAGCATGACCAGTTTGGTAGTGGGTTAGTAATGGTGTGAGGTGGCATTTCTTTGGAGGAGCCACACAGCCCTCCATGTGCTCGCCAGAGATAGCCTGACTGCCATTAGGTACCAAGATGAGATCCTCAGACCCCTTGTGAGACCATATGCTGGTGCGGTTGGCCCTGGGTTCCTCCTAATGCAGGACAATGCTAGACCTCATGTGGCTGGAGTGTGTCAGCAGTTACTGCAAGATGAAGACATTGAAGCTATGGACTGGCCGGCCCGTTCCCCAGAACTGAATCCGACTGAGCACATCTGGGACATCATGCCTCGCTCCATCCACCAACGTCACGTTGCACCACAGACTGTCCAGGAGTTGGCGGATGCTTTAGTCCAGGTCTGGGAGGAGATCCCTCAAGAGACCATCCGCCGTCTCATCAGGAGCATGCCCAGGCGTTGTAGGGAGGTCATACAGGCACGTGGAGGCCACACACAATACTGAGCCTCATTTTGACTTGTTATAAGGACATTACATCAAAGTTGGATCAGCCTGTAGTGTGTTTTTCCACTTAAATTTTGTGTGTGACTCCAAATTCAGGCCTCCATTGGTTAATAAATTTGATTTTCATTGATGATTTTTTGTGATTTTGTTGTCAGCACATTCAACTTTGTACAGAACAAAGTATTCAATGAGAATATTTCCTTCATTCAAATCTAGGATGTGTTATTTGAGTGTTCCCTTTATTTTTTTGAGCAGTGTATTTATGGACTAAGCCAAAACGTTACATCTGTGACCAAAAAATAATAATTTAATAATTTAAAATTAACTCTATCATATGTAATAAACAAAATAGGTCAAATATTCAGCAAGAATTTTGTGAGACGTTTGTTAATGGCAATAGACAAATTTAAGTCAAGCTTCAACTTACTAAGAGACATTCATCCAAATACTAGGAGCATATTTATATTTAAGTCAATGTCAAATTTGAATGCCTGCACCCAATTCTTTGTAAAACTAAAAGCATCATAAAAAAAACCCTGAAACAATTGTGAGATTGAGTGGATGTAAATTTCTGACAGTAACAGTACAACAAGTAAATTCATAGCCCCTTAATGTGCATACCCTCATTTGTAAAATGATTGATTTTGCCAGTTAAACTAAAACTTTAAAATAAACTTTATGCAAGAAACTCAATGTATGTTTTCGGCCAAAAAATTAACAGATATGATTTTTCAATGTCCAGAGTAATTAAATTTCAAATTTAACTTTTTCCATTTCTTTTGCATGCACCAGCTTTGTTAGTGGACTGTTGGTTACTGCAGAAAGCCAGCCTCTTATGAAAGTGTTGGGTACAGTCACAATCAACAGATGGTGATTCCTGCCCCCTCCCCCCCAGGGCAACAGTAAAACTGAGCTTGTGAAATCTGTCACAATCCATGGTGGTTAATGTCTCGCAGTTCCTGCAAATGCTACTGGAGCTCATGTGAGGTCTAGAATTGAGCAGGGAGACAACGGAGTCCAATTTAAAACTGACATCAGGAGTTGTTGTTTTTTCTGGCCTGCAGACAGAAACTCGTACACAAGTAAACAAGAAACCAATGACATTCAGTTTGCTATTGTGTCTGTCTCCTCTGAGAGCCGCCCCCCCAAACGCATTCCATCACAGGCCTGGATAACACCTGCCATTGTTGGCAAACGTTAGCCCTCATTAGACCAGTGTATGGAGATGATGTTAATTATGTTGTCCTGCTATTGAGCGAAATGAATTTAAACAAGTAGGGGTGCTCATATTGGACATTTTAATGACCTCCACTCGGTGGGAATTGAACTTGAAAAGTGGCTTTGAAAGCACTTAAAGAGTAATACTGTGGCTCTATTTTATCTAATGAACAAGGTGAAAAACCACACCACTTAGCCAGAAAAATTTCAAAACCTTTGTTTGAATAACAACCACAAGTTCAATATACTTTATTGGAATTTTATGTGACAGATGAATACAAAGTAGGGCATATTGGAAGTAAAAGGATGTATCGTGTAATTTGTTTTTTACAAATGAAAATTTGAAAAGTGTTCTTTTGTATTGTAGCTCACTTTAATCCAAAACTACTAACAATTCCCTTTAAAGGTCCCTTTATTAGTAAATAGGGTAAATCTGTGTGTAATTTAATCATTTAATTTCAATATAAAAATTGCTCTTTTGTGAAGGCCTCAGAGGTTTGTTAGAGAACATTAGTAAACAAATGACATTATTAAAACCAAGGAATACAGGTCGGGAAGATGGTTGTTAAGACATTCATATTAAGGCCAGGTTATAAACTATCCCAAGCTCTGAACATCTCACAGAGCACAGTTCAATCCATCATCTAAAGATGGAAAGAGCATGGCACAGGCGCAAACCTACCAAGATGTGGATGTCCACCTAAACTGACAGGATGGCAAAGCACATCAATGAGAGAAGCACCCAAGGGACCCATGTTAACTCTGGAGGAGCTGCAGAGATTCATAGTCATAGCAAGAGAATCTGGTGTCAGAACAAGTATTAGTCATGCACTCTACTGGGCTTTATGGAAGGGCGGCGAGAAAGCCACTTTTGAAAGAAAGCCATAAGGAGTCCATTTTAAAGTTTGCCACAAGAAATGTAGGCGACGTAGCAAGCATGAAGAAGATGCTTTGCTCAGAGACCAAAACAGGACTTTCTAGCCAACACAGGAAGATGGATGCAGACAAATGCAAATCCTGAAGAAAAACGTATGGGAAAGGTTTCTGAGAATCTGTGGCAAGACATGAAAATCTATGCTCACAGACACTATCCATTCTGACTGATTTGGAGCTATTTTAAACAGGCAATAAAGTCATTCCCTAGATGTGAGAAACTTTCACTGGTACAGCCATACCAAAAAAAAAAAGAAAACTGTAGCTGTAATTGCAGCGAGAGGTGGCTGTCCAAGTATTGCTTCAGGGGGGACTGAATAGAAATGCCACAATTGAAATCTTTTAAATCTAAAAGAATTAAAACCATAAATCCTTTTTCTTCCACTTTACAACTATACACTATTGTATGTTGGTCTGTCACATTATGTTCCAATGAAAAAAGACAATCAAGGTTGTGGTTATAAAGTCACAAAATGTGAAAGTTTGTGATTATTTTTTCTCTACATGCTTATTCAACATTTCTGTTTTGGTGAATAAGTAGAGGATGACAAACAAATGTTTAACTATTTAAAAAATATATATTTAAAGAGAGAAAAAAAGGCTACAGAAGCTCAGAAACAACTTTTAGCAAGGTCTTACTCCTTAATTAGCTTTCAGAGCTTAGGCCTGTTCCTAGACTTCATTAGGGAAGACAAGGTGCTTCAAGTCTATAATGTTCAGACTCTCTAAACAATGAGCTACAGGCGCCTATCTGAGCTGGCTGAAAGTAAATTACTGATGCCCTCAAAGAAGGATGAGGCTAAATACATAGGGTTTTGAGGTAGCCGTTTCCTCGGTTTGTAATGCAGACTGATTAAGAAACACCAGTTAACAAGACCATTGGACCTAAAGCTGAGGTTTAGAAGACCAAGACGTTTTGAGTAAAACTGCCTGTAGAATTGTTTGAAAAACTAATTAAAGTACCAGCTGAGTGATAAAGATTAGAAGCAAGATTTAGCAGGCTGTGAAGTCCTGGAGTATGTTCTACTAATCACTGGGATATGACCTTTGTGGAGGAAGAAAAAAAAAAAAACTTTTTATATTATTACCACAAAAAGGCCAAATTTCTTGGCACCCCTGATAAGGATGTGTTAAAATGACTTTTGTGTATTTTTAGTTTTATTGCAGTGTTATAATCTCACACTGAGAAACTGTAGAAAAATCCAATGTTTGTGAACGTTTTTTCAGTTTAGGGAGTGAAGAACTGTGTGTGAAAATAAAAACTCACTAGGACAAGAGGTTTTGACAAAATCCACAGTGGCACAATTGTTTGCACTATTACGTAATACTATGAACAACCACCTTTTGCCAGCAGGACATAACAGTCTTCTTCTACAACCCTTTACAAGGTTGGCAAGCATTTTTTCATTCTGCTTTGCACATTCTCTATCATGCAGATTCCTGGGTCCTAACTTATACTCTCTTATCTTTGGCCCACCTCACAAGTTTTCTATAGAATTTAGGTCTAGAGACTGTGATGGCTATGGCGGAAGGCTGAGTGTGTCTCTAGTGAACAATTTCTGTCGATTTGGACAACTGGAAGACCAAATGCTGACTTGTTTTCAGTTTACTGATAAAGTCCACCAGATTTGGTATTAATGTGTCCTAGTATTTCAAAGAGTTCATAATTTCAAGAACCCCAACAAGCATACCGGAGCTTTTAGAAGGGAATCTGTCCCACAGCATCATAGATCCATCGCTATACTAAACAGTGCGCACGAGACTTTACCACTTTTTCAGAAAAGCACACCATTCCATTAAAAGTCCAAGTTGCATTTAGCAAATTTCACATTTAAATTTGTGATGATAGGAGAGGCAGTTTTTATTTTTCTAGCATGTCTTCCTAACAACCGGTTGTCATGTAGACGGGGTCTAATGACTGGCGTGGACATGCGTGTCCAGAAGATGCCACTCTTGGCTATACTTTCTAACAGAGAGCTTTGCAGATTTTATTTTTGCCTCCAGTATATCCTGCTAACGGTGTGTGGTGGCAAGATAAATATAGGTCCTTGTCCAGGCTAGTGGACAGTGGTTAAGAAAAACTGGGCCTCGATGTCATGTCATATACCCCAGAGAAAAAAGGCCATGGATTACTAATTAGACACACCTTCAAACTCTAATTAACTAAAGGTATAAATAAAAACAATGCTTCAGTTACATTATTTTTTAAAGGATTATGGGAAATTGTGGCACTGGTGATTTGTACATATACTAAATAAAAAGGTTCTCAAATTAATATTTGGATTTAACTTTTTGTGAGAGATTTTGCAGCTGTAGTAAAATCTTTATCTTTTTTTTAAGTATCGCTAAAAAACCTTTCATATTAGCCATGGTATTTCGAGGGGTAAGTTGCACCTGTACTCATATGAAGTATAGGACAATGTTGCATCCCTTAACTTTTATTTTACCACTATGCTATTTTAGAAGCAAAATAATAGATAAAAGTAAACAAAATCTGAATCTAGGCCACTTCAGAGGTCCATCCAATTCAAGGCGATGCACTTCATATGCAGCGTTTGTCTGCAGGTGCTTCAAATGTTTATGCATGCCAATTAGTTACAAATTAATGGCTTGGAGCAGATAATCTCTTCTTATGAAAAGTTACGCAGGGTAATAAACATAATTATTAATACATGACACTGCTGGCTTCTATAAGTGAAGCAGCAGCACAAAACACAAATACAAAACAGCCAAACAAAAGCAAAAACCTTAGAAGTAAACCCCCTACAAGCACATCAGTAACAACAAACGGCGAAAAGAAATTATAACTAATCCTACTGATCACTTCAAGGTAAAATAAGCCTATAAACTGATATTGCTAGAATTATGAGAAATATATGCAATGTAAAAAATATTTATGAAGGCAGCTAAGTGGGAAGTTAAACCACTTGTTATCAACTGTAGTAAAATATGAAGTACAACAGACCCACAAATATACAAGCTCTATATTACTACATACATTTTTTATTTGGCATGTACTAGTGAAAATGTTTACTTTACCCTAGACCCTGCATGACTGAATTTGGTGTTTGACTCATCTAAATGCTTAGAGTTCATCCTACGAGTTAGAGAAAGAGAAAAGTAAATACAAATATACCCAGTCATAGGAAAAAACACTTTCACTTCTGAGATTTAAATATCACGAATAAAGATATAGTAATTTATGAGCAGGGCTTTATTTTGCTCAATACCCTTAAAAGAGACCCATGAAAGTTATTCCCCCTTACTTTGGGCGTTTATTGGTACCCGCCGTGAGTCATTTGAACAACTTTCAATGTGTATAAATTACTTTCATTAAATGTTGAATTATGTTACTAAATTTCTGTTAGTGTTAGATTATATGAGGATGTTTGTATTGTTGAATTACCCATACAGATATTTTCCATTAAGCTGTAGTATGATACTGCTTAAAGCTAACATTTGTGAACCATAGCACATACCTCCATCCAATCTTTCACCTAAACTAATAATTAAGATGAAAATAAACAGAAATTCACCATCTGTTTCCTGGTGGGTGTCTTTTTAGCTTCAGTGCCAACCTTTTAATATCCTACATAAGGTCCTTCAAGGCAGATAATGTCACAACCCGCACATCGGTCTAAAAAGCCTGAGACACTCCTGAACTGTGACCAAAACTATCCATACAAACATAGCCATGCCTTTCACCAACACGATTGCTCCTGAAAATGTGCCCGAAATCACTATGTTCCATCACCATCTTTAAATCCAAATATGACTTTGGAGCTATGCTAAAAAAAGCGAAATGTCCCCCAGATTACTATGAAGTTGAGACGAGAAAACAAGATATCTATGCAGTTTCACATTCACATGGTTTTCTACATCATTCCATCAGCAAAACCATTCACATTACCAGGTTTCCAAGGAGAAAACATTTACATTGTAAGAAGGTTTCCAAACAAGGTTCCCTACAAATTTCTGAGGTAGGACTCTGCAATGCTCAGAGAAACTGGAAATAAATAATTGGAAGGATCTACATTTCATACTTTTTTAATGTAAACGTTTATGGCTGTATATAGAGAAACATTGAGCAAAAGGCTTATTTGAAATGTTTGCAAGAAGAAAGCTTCTTCTCCTCTCAAAGGAATATGGGAACACAACTCAAACTTGCATCTAAATAAACCCAAAGACTTCTAGAACAATGTTCTTTGCACGTATGAGTCTAAAGGAGAGCTGTTAGGCTAGTATCTACAGTGGCGCGTTCTGAGAACACATAACAGCATGCCGGGTCAAACACCTCATGCTACTTTAAGCATGGTGACAGAAGGGTGATGATTAGGGGCGGTGTTTCAGCCACAGGACCTAAGCATCTTGCAGTCATTGAATTGATTAATACTCTGAATACTCTAAAATGAAATTAGGCTATCTGCCAGACAGCTGAAGCATGGCCTAAACTTGGTCCTCAACCGGGCAATTTTCCCAAACTTAGCAGAAAATATACTACAGAATGGCAGAAAAATAAAATAATCAAGATGTTGCAGTAAAGTCCAAACCTCAGTCTGATGCAAATATCTTCAAACCTCAATTAACAGCAGTTAAGACTGTTGTAAAGAAAAGTATTTCAACATTTCTCTACAATGATGTGACAGACTGATAAAGACACACAGACAACAGCTAAAAGGTTATTTCTGCTATAGGTGGTTCAGCAGGCTGTTGAATCTTAAAAATGTTCAACACACTGCCTTCTTATTTCAGTTTTAATTTCCCATCTATTTAGTCTATGAATGGATAGAAGACATGGTGTAATCTGTTGTTTTTATGTACACTTGAGGATAGATTTACATAATTTTAGACCCTTAAACCAGTGTGATATGTAAAACCCTAGAAATGAAACTATAGGTTTCCCCTGCAGTATTCTGTCAGCTCAGAAAAACTTCTTTTTACTACCAGAAGGCACAACACAGCCTTCCTTCATTATTTAGCATGAAGGAGTCTTTAAACGTCTGTCCTGAAGTACCTCACGCTTAATGACTTAATATCTAAGGGCAAGCAGCGGGTTGGTAATATCTTGTTTAAGAGCAGTTTACTACACAACTAATATATTGTAGACAAATCAGCTAAATTCAAATTTCTGTATTTATCTTTTTGAGTGGCCTCAGTCTTTCAATCTTAAAGGCATTTTCTGCCATAGAGAATTTCTTAAAAAACAAATACAATTTAGAGCCAGAACACTTGAAAGTATGAAACAAATAATCAGCCTTAATATTGTTTTTCATATATTATTTCAAAAATTTATTTTCAGACAAAAAACGTTTAAATCATGCCCGCAAAACTGGAAGCGCCCTTCCATATATGGATATGTATGTAAGAGCACATCTCGACATTTCTTAAGGTAATCAGAAATTTTGACAAAGATAATGGAATATCTTAAATGCATATGTGGATGTTTATGTGGACCTTTGCTCTAAAAATCATGAATACAGGAAAAGTGGCTTAGATCTCTGGAATAAAACAAAGCTCTATAGAGCCCATATTTCTTCTGAAACACCAAAAACAGTCTATTCAAAATATTTATTCCCCCAGGGTTATAAAAAAGAAAAAAAAATGCAGCCTTGAATTTTTGGTACGGTGCAACCCAAAGATGAGTGAAAGGGAGACAACCAGGTTCGTGTTACAAACGCAACAGAAATGTCCAACAAGACATTACCGGTCAGTACAAAACATTTGAGGTCTGTAGATCACATCAATTAAGAGCTGCAACCTATTTTTCTCCGCACCTGAGCCAAATAACTGACTACAGCTGTTGTCTGTCATCAGTATTTTAACTTCTCTTTTATCCAACACATACTGCATTTTGCTTAAGTTTATTTTTAGGGTCAAGCCACATATGAGAGTAGTGGACAGACTCAGAGTTTGAGCAGCGTTACAGAGGGTTTCTGTGAGTAATGCTATGTCAGCTGCATTATTGTAGTGTGGTTAAACCCTCATGAGTAAATTACACTGATTATGTGTTGAAAAGTGAGACTTACACATTGACTATGGTTTTGCCAAAAACAAGCCGTTCTGGCAGAGCTGTCCTAAGGTTGTATAAAGCCTTAAGTAGAATTTTATTTGGGGCTCCTCTTATTGTTGAAAGCATCACCACCACTAACAGCATTTCAATACAGATCTAGGAAGTGGGAAGAATAATCTTTATTGTTCATGTTTTAAATCGTTAATTTCAATTTTAAATAATTTACCTATGCTGAAACCATCAAATCAAATTTAATATTCTTATTCTCAACAAACAAATGTAGATCTATGGTCAGTGTTAAAATTCAAGCATTTATGGGAGGCCCCTGATGGTTTGGGGACCCAAGTAATTACACGTTGAGCCAGCTCTAGATTTTGAGTACCCAGGAGGGATTGGGAGAGCTGATGCCTGTAGACAAAAAGGGTGGTCAAAACAGGAACAGCTGTTGCAACGTTAATCTGAATATTACCTGAAATCTAGTGTTTTGAATTACAGCTTTTGTCACAAGCTATCCCTCCCTACTATGGAGTATTAGACCACAGAGTTTTTAAATCCCTGTGTAGGGTACCCACCTGCTAGGTCTCCCAGCTACTGCTCTTAAACATTTCTCTTCACATGCTCCCCTATGTATAAATCACTGTATAAATCTTTACTTTATGAACAAGTTCACACTGGAGACCTTACCATCACTGCCTTCCGCTTTGGTGGCCATTCTGTTATGCATTCAGGCTGGAGTTCAGCTATCCAAATTTAATGTCATCACTCCTTGGTAACTGCTGACTTCTTTTTTTGTGTGCCTCATGTTTACTTTTAACGCCTGTTACTCAAATTCGGACATGTACACACGTGGACAAAATTGTTGGTACCCCTCGGTTAATGAAAGAAAAACCCACAATGGTCACAAAAATAACTTGAATCTGACAAAGGTAATAATGAATAAAAATTCTATAAATAATTAACAAATGAAAGTCAGACATTGCTTTACAAACATGCTTCAACAGAATTATGTTAAAAAATAAACTCATGAAACAGGCCTGGACCAAAATGATGGTACCCTTAACTTATTTTGTTGCACAACCTTTTGAGACAATCACTGCAATCAAACAATTCCTATAACTGTCAATAAGACTTCTGCACCTCTCAGCAGGTATTTTGGCCCATTCCGCATGACCAAATTGCTCCAGTTGTCTCAGGTTTGAAGGGTGTCTTTTCCAGACGGCATGTTTCAGCTCCTTCCAAAGATGCTCAATAGGATTTAGGTCAGGGCTCATCGAAGGCCACTTCAGAATAGTCCAATGTTTTCCACTTAGCCATTCTTGGTTTTGTGTTTTGGGTCATTATCCTGTTGCAAGACCCATGACCTGCGACTGAAACCAAGCTTTCTGACACTGGGCAGCACATTTCTCTCTAGAATCCCTTGATAGTCTTGAGATTTCATTATACCTGCAGAGATTCAAGACACCCTGTGCCAGATGCAGCAAAGCAGCCCCAGAACATAACAGAGCCTCCTCCATGTTTCACAGTAGGGACAGTGTTCTTTTCTTCATATGCTTCATTTTTCCATCTGTGAACATAGAGCTGATGTGCCTTGCCAAAAAGTAAAATTTTTGTCTCATCTGTCCATAGGACATTCTCCCAGAAGCTTTGTGGCTTGTCAACATTCCAGTCTGGCTTTTTTATGATTTGTTTTCAACAATGGTGTTCTCCTTGGTCGTCCCCCATTAACTCCACTTTGCCTCAAACATCGGATGGTGCGATCTGACACTGATGTTCCTTGAGCTTGAAGTTAACCTTAAATCTCTTTAGAAGTTTGTATTATCCGTCTCTTTGTTTTGTCATCAATTTTCCTCCTGCGGCCACATCCAGGGAGGTTGGCTACAGTCCGATGGATCTTAAATTTCTGGAAAATATGTGCAACTGTAGTCACAGGAACATCAAGCTGCTTGGAGATGATCTTATAACCTTTACCTTTAACATGCTTGTCTATAATTTTCTTTCTAATCTCCTGAGATAACTCTTTCCTTCGCTTCCTCTGGTCCATGTTGAGTGTGGTAAACACCATGTCACCAAACAGCACAGTGACTACCTGTAGCCCTATACAGGTCCTTCTCAAAAAATTAGCATATTGTGATAAAGTTCATTATTTTCCATAATGTCATGATGAAAATTTAACATTCATATATTTTAGATTCATTGCACACTAACTGAAATATTTCAGGTCTTTTATTGTCTTAATACGGATGATTTTGGCATACAGCTCATGAAAACCCAAAATTCCTATCTCACAAAATTAGCATATCATTAAAAGGGTCTCTAAACGAGCTATGAACCTAATCATCTGAATCACCGAGTTAACTCTAAACACCTGCAAAAGATTCCTGAGGCCTTTAAAACTCCCAGCCTGGTTCATCACTCAAAACCCCAATCATGGGTAAGACTGCCGACCTGACTGCTGTCCAGAAGGCCACTATTGACACCCTCAAGCAAGAGGGTAAGACACAGAAAAAAATTTCTGAACGAATAGGCTGTTCCCAGAGTGCTGTATCAAGGCACCTCAGTGGGAAGTCTGTGGGAAGGAAAAAGTGTGGCAGAAAACGCTGCACAACAAGAAGAGGTGACCGGACCCTGAGGAAGATTGCGGAGAAGGGCCGATTCCAGACCTTGGGGGACCTGCGGAAGCAGTGGACTGAGTCTGGAGTAGAAACATCCAGAGCCACCGTGCACAGGCGTGTGCAGGAAATGGGCTACAGGTGCCGCATTCCCCAGACCTGGGCTACAGAGAAGCAGCACTGGACTGTTGCTCAGTGGTCCAAAGTACTTTTTTCGGATGAAAGCAAATTCTGCATGTCATTCGGAAATCAAGGTGCCAGAGTCTGGAGGAAGACTGGGGAGAAGGAAATGCCAAAATGCCAGAAGTCCAGTGTCAAGTACCCACAGTCAGTGATGGTCTGGGGTGCCGTGTCAGCTGCTGGTGTTGGTCCACTGTGTTTTATCAAGGTTAGGATCAATGCAGCTAGCTATCAGGAGATTTTGGAGCACTTCATGCTTCCATCTGCTGAAAAGCTTTATGGAGATGAAGATTTCATTTTTCAGCACGACCTGGCACCTGCTCACAGTGCCAAAACCACTGGTAAATGGTTTACTGACCATGGTATCACTGTGCTCAATTGGCCTGCCAACTCTCCTGACCTGAACCCCATAGAGAATCTGTGGGATATTGTGAAGAGAACATTGAGAGACTCAAGACCCAACACTCTGGATGAGCTAAAGGCCGCTATCGAAGCATCCTGGGCCTCCATAAGACCTCAGCAGTGCCACAGGCTGATTGCCTCCATGCCACGCCTCATTGAAGCAGTCATTTCTGCAAAAGGATTCCCGACCAAGTATTGAGTGCATAACTGTACATGATTATTTGAAGGTTGACGTTTTTTGTATTAAAAACACTTTTCTTTTATTGGTCGGATGAAATATGCTAATTTTGTGAGATAGGAATTTTGGGTTTTCATGAGCTGTATGCCAAAATCATCCGTATTAAGACAATAAAAGACCTGAAATATTTCAGTTAGTGTGCAATGAATCTAAAATATATGAATGTTAAATTTTCATCATTACATTATGGAAAATAATGAACTTTATCACAATATGCTAATTTTTTGAGAAGGACCTGTATATAGGCCCACTGACTGATTACAAGAATGTAGACACCTGTGATGCTAATTAATGGACACACCTTGATTTAAAATGTCCCTTTGGTCTCATTATTTTCAGGGGTACCATCATTTTTGTCCAGGCCTGTTTCATGAGTTTATTTTTAACATAATTCTGTTGAAACATGTTTGAAAAGCAATTTCTGACTTTCATTTGTTCATGTTCATAGAATTTTTATTCATTATTACCTTTGTCAGATTCAAGTTATTTCTGTGACCATTGTGGGTTTTTCTTTCATTAACCGAGGGGTACCAACAATTTTGTCCACGCGTGTAAATCAAATAACTAAAGTGAGCTACAAGGCTGAACATGACTGAAAACCTGTAAAAGTGATACATGCCCATACTCAAAAAAAGTCCATTATTGTTCATGCCAAACTTGCATGATGGAAATTATAATTTTATCTATGCAAATACCAAACTGTGTTCTCAGGCATTTTGTAGATGCTTTCTAAATTTTTTTGCTAAATAGAAGTTTGGCAGCTTAAGTTTTAAGCCTTAAATTGAAGACAAAAAGAAGCATATCAGGAGTAGTTTTACTCTATTAGAAAGCAAAGACAATTAAAACAAGCACCCTGTTTGGGTTTTCAAGAAACAATGTAAATCTGTTTGTAGAACTTAAAGTAAAAATGTACCAGCTTTACATCATCCATTTTGATTTTTGTATAATGTGCCTTAAATTTTTGCTAAAATATTTTGCACTTATTTTTGTTCATATTTAGATTATATCTATGTTTCTGTGGATCAGTAACCTAAACACATGCAACAAGCCCACAGAAATACAAATACTGCAACAAGAAATGCTCAACATTTTAAATATGCAGAATGTATCATGCCTGATGAGGTTGGTAAATAGCAGAAACAAGAAACGAAAACATTTTGAAGGACTTGTGTTCACTTCAGTGACTTTTATAGTAATTGAGTGTGCTGGTTTACATGAGCATAATTGCCATAAGATTTTTTTAATATGCTTGCAATTTGAATGAAAATGTGCTCACTTTTCTTATAGTGCACCAATTCCCAGCATTAAACAGGGAGGCCAAGATCTCTAAAAGATTTTCAAGTTTCCCTGTTTGATTTGTAACCAGCCAGTTGATCCTGCAAGCAAATGAAACTAGAGGAAACAAGATAGTGTTTAGTTTGTCACTTAGAAACCAATTTTAAAACAAATTAGAACCAAGCTCTGGACCAATTTACACACCAAAATAAACACTAAACCTAATTTCAAAACATCTCAAGAAAACATAAGTGAACGATTATTTATGGCTGCAGTATAAACCGGCAGAATTATTAGTCAGCTTCAAGATTTATTTCATCAGCAGTTAAGCAAAGACACATGTGACCAGATCACGTTCAGATGCTTCGAAAGCAGGAGGTAAACAAATTATCCTGTTATGTGCTGTCAATGACAATGAACATTAGAGCTGGAAGCTCAGTGTGAGGTAACACAATAATGATTTAAAGATCCAGGAACTGACAGTGGTGACGCTTTGTTATCCGTTATCAGAGGGCGAGAACTTCCTTTAACCAAGCTGTGTCCAGCAAGTGCTTCCTTCTATTTTAGTAACAGTCAATTCATCTGCAGTGTTTTTTTCTTTGAGTCTTTGAACTTGGATTCAGTTTTGGAAACACAAAAAAAGTGTTATTTAAAAGAATTGTCAAATTTTGTTATGTGCGATATATACTGCTCAATAATCAATTCACACAAAAACTTAACATTGAAGTCTTTGCATTCATCTACCTTAAAATCTGACAAACTTATACTGTAGATTGAGAGCAAAAAACAGATTTATGAGACCCTGCAAGAACATCTATTAACAATAACAGATGTGGTCTAAAGTTTACATCCACTCATCAGCATACATGCCCTTCATTTTGGGCACTCGTTTATAGCAACTGTAATTTGAGATAGACGAAAAGGGAGAAAAGGATTTTCAAAAACTAATGCTGCATAAGTTTAAATTGTTTGTAGGTTTTCAAATCTAGACTGATCAAAACTATACAGACTTAAATAAACACCACTACTAATATGGTTAAATGTTCCTTTCCAAGTTGCAAAGAAACCATTTGACCACTCTTCTCAGAAAAGGAACACTTAGTATAAAATGCTTGGTTCCCTGTCGCTGATCGAGCTTTCAAACATTATCCACACATTTTCAGAAGGGTGAATTCACCTGGAAACCTAATTTTATCAACGTTTCAAAGATCTAGCAGCTGGTTTTAGGTGACATTGAAGAATTTGGAGGTAGCACATTATGTCATCTACTTTGTGCAAGGTTCCAGTATCCTTGACAGTTAAACAGCCACATGATACTGCCACCAGCATGCTTAACAGCTGGTAACAGTTCTTTGGTTTTAGTCTCACCTTTAATGTTCATGCGATTTGAGCCATAATTTCAGCCTTCGTCCACTTAAATCAGAAAGTTTTCTCCAGAAGGCATTTGGCTTGTCCACATCTGCATCGTCGCTTTTGAAGACAGAGGCCCTTTCTTATCTAGCACCTTCTCAGTCCATTGTGACGTTGAACTTACGTCACTATGGAAAGAGATGCTAGATTTTGACTAGCTTGAGCCTTTGGTGTTCCCCTTTGTCTGTGAGAGACTTGGGATCAGATGGTTCAAACTTGGGCATCAATTGTAGTTCCAACATGACAATCATCCCACAGCATTGACTTTAATGCTAGGCTATAACATGTTGCAACCCATTTTGCTATGGAAAGTGGTCAAATATCCACAGACTTTTGCAAGAAGCTTGTTGATCACGATGATGTAGTCAAGGTACATGGTAAAAGAAACAACCAAATATTTGGAGGGGTGTTTGCATTTGAGCATAGATTGCCAATGTATGGACAAGAGAAAATCCATTAAAGTCAAAGTTGTACACCTAATTCCAGTTTTAAGACAATTGATGCCATTTGTTGTATACTCACTCCAAACTGCCTTAAAAAAACAGTCATCAACCCTTCAAATTAATTATTTTAATTCTGATGTGTATACAAACTAACCAGAACAAATGTGACATCATGCAGGAGTCTCATGTTGCTGTCTATGGTGGATACTCACCCTACTTCTAAAAATAGCCATTGGCTAATTTTTTTCAGTCATACAGTTTAGAAAGTATATCAGTCTCTGTCAGACGGAAAAAGGAAACAATTTCACATCTCTTTTCAGCCCGTCTCAGATTTCACTGCTGCAGGGTGAAATGTTTTTTCATTCAAGGCCAGATCTGCATCCTTCATGCTCGAGCAGCAGACAAGAGGACTGATTGCACTGGGTTGCCCCTGCAATTTATCGTGTTTAAGAGGGTCAGCAAGTCAAGAAAACGAGCAGATTAAACTGGGTCTACTGCATGAAGTATGAATTAAAACCAAATTCTGGAAGCAGAGGTAAGATTAATACATAAAAAAATATTGCTTTAAATGGTGGATTTGAGCATCTGCAACAACTCTGAAAAAACATGTACCGTATTTTCCGCACTATAAGGCGCACTTAAAAACCTTACATTTTTTCAAAAAATGACAGTGCGCCTTGTAATCCGGAGCACCTTATATATGAATCAATTGGTTAATTGGTTGATCCATACTGGTTGTACACGGCGCTCTGTCAAAATGTTTCAGTACGACTGATAAACTACAAAGCCGCACCGCTTGCAGCATTACGGCTACCGTAGTCAGGGGCGTCGCCAAAGTAATAGCGGTAAACATCTGTACTGTGCTTACTCCTAGTCCAACACCAGTTGTGTGTGTATAACGTTTGAATGTACTGTTGCAGGAATTGCCTGAACTATATGTGATTAGAAGCTCAGTGTGTGGGGTGTATGTTTCGTGTGTGTGTATGGAAGATGTTGACATTACTCCTCCGGACAGAGGTGGCGCTGTGTGCTGCCGTAGCTGAGAATCAAGAGTGAAGGAGTGACGTCGGTATTATTGTGTGTGTGGGGTGGGTAGAGACGGCGACCAGAGCAGCGGTGTATGAGTCTGTAAGCCCTGTGTTTTTACGTGCTGCAAAGTCATTAAAAAGAACCCCGAATCTCGTCAACAACTCAGTGTTTTGATGCTGTTTCTTCATGCTCAACTCAGCAACGTATGAGTGAGGGAGTTAACCCCGAGGAAACTAGTAACTTCGGCCCTGGAGAAAGCGTCTCCCCTGTGTCATCAGACTACGGTCAGGGGACAGAAACAGGAAAGGTTAACAGTACTAACGTTTGATTTAGTGCATCAAACTGTTTCTTTTACGTGTTTACTGAATCAGGGAAAAGTTCCCTTTCACGTTTTAACTAACGTTTGATTTCAACTTCAACTTCATAGACTCCAATGCATTCCTAACGTGCGGTTGGCTCTATTCAATAGAATTCTATGTAGAGGAGACCTTACCATGAGAGTGAATGGAGTTATCAGAACGCTGGTTTGTAGTGTATTAATAAAGTTTGACTGACTTATCTGACTGTTTTGTTGACATTCTCTTTAGCACAGCTCCATCTAGTGGATGCATAACGCAACCCCAGTCAAACGTTTGACTGCAGTAGTTTCTATTCTATGCGCCTTATAATCCGGTGTGCCTTATAGTGCGGAAAATACGGTACAATATGAGCTACAACAACATTTAATTTCCCTTTGGGATTAATAAAGTATTTGAATTTAATTGAACTTACTTGTGCTAGTGAATGCTGTTCCCTTGAGGACAAACCATGTAATAACCAAACAATTCCTTAAAACAAAAAACTGTGTCCAAGTTTGAATTAATTCTGGATTCACATAATTACACAGTAAAAATTATAAATACAGCAACACTAATATTTGGATAAATGTTTATTAGAAAGTTGCACCTAACTTTGTGCCATCTAGAAACTTCTCATATTTCTGGCTGAATATTTGACTCTTCATGGCATAATTGGTGGAGTTCATATAAATTGGTTTCATTTCACTGACCCCATTTTTAAGCATTACTTATAAATTGTCGATACATTTGAGATATGGTTACTTTTATCCATTCTAAAATCAGTTTCAATGTTTATATGCAATCACTGTCCTTTTGGAACAACCAACTGTCCAAGTTCTAAGTATCAAACCAAAATTATGACCCTCAAATGGCAAAATAAATAGTTATTGTTCACAACTCTACCTGGCAGAAGTGGTGGAGTTCATTTAAATTGGTTGGTCTACAATAACCCAGGAACTACCAAGGCTCAAGCCAGTCAGACCAGAAGATGCTGAAATACTAGCACCAGTGAGTGAGCAGGTGCCCACCAAGAAAGAAGTGCCTGTTCCAAAATCAACATCTGTTTTTAAATCACAACTGAAACTTGTTTGCATAGACAAACCAGATGCCTTCAGAAGCAATGTTTTATGATCATGCATATCAAAGAATGAACCAACTGGCCACAAAAACAAGAATGTTGTTGTAGTCATCCAGGTAAACCTTTCAAACCAAACACTGTACCAGCTCCCAAGCATGGTGGCAGCATCATACCAAGGGTCTGTTTAGCTGCCAGTGGTTTTGGCACATTGTGTGCAAGTTGAGAGGAGCCCTACCCGCATAATTTTTTACTTCACCTCCTATCAACAGCCGTATGGTTTAAACGCGCACCCAGATGGGTGTTCCAGCAAGGCACTGATCCTGGACAAACATCAAAACTGTTAATAAAATGGCCTTCCTGAAACCCTTGCCTGGAAAATAGTCACTGCCAGAAGAGACAAATATTGAGCTATGTCCACAACACCACCACTCTGGAAGAGTTCATGTCTCAACCAATCATAATTAACTGTACCAGAAGCCTGTCGATGGCTAAAAAAAAAAGAAAAAGTGTGTGGTCAACTTGCTAAAAGAATCGAAACCAAATAATGGAGTGTGTGGACATCTGACCTAAACTGTATATTCAACCAGAATACTGAGACTGTATACGGTTATGTTTTATTAATTGTAGCATTTTGAGATTTCTGTTAATTTAAAGTGTGTTATAAATAATGTTCACTATTAAAATTTATTTTTAGTATACTCCATCAACAGAGCCAGATTATATATCAGTACTTTACAGATTTGTTAGAACAGACTGTAAGGAACAGGCTTGAAGTAAAAAAAAACTTTGGGAAGAGAAGAAGGCAGACGTAGAGAGGTAGACCAAGTCTGAGAAGATGGGGGAACATCTCAGAAACCACTGAAACGCATCAGACTCAGTTTTCTTCTTTTTAAAGTAAAAAGCTGAACCATCAGAGCTCATCTTGAAAACCAAAGTAAACAAAACCTCAAAGCAGAATTGGATTCAACTTTTATTTGAAACATTCACAAACAAAATCACAAATTTTTTAAATAGAATACATTACAGTAGCAGAACACATTACGTTAATTTCCTTTTAATCATTAGCTATAAAAATACAAAATACAAGACCTATTAATGTGACACTCATTTTTAATCCCAATGACAAACACTTTACAGTGTCACATTACAAGTTAAAACAAACAAAGCAGTGAATAAATATCATTACAACAACAAATAAATTCAAGTGTTTTAAAGATAAAATTCAGAGTGCAAAGGCCATGCGACATTAATATGACAAATTAAAACAATGCAAAAATTTTAAAGTAGGTCATAGTTTTCACTGTCATTTAATAGAGAAAGCATCCTTTGCAGTGTCTGGTTAGAATGCACTTTTTGCCACTGCTCCCAGTAAGTGAGAGTATTCAAGCTGGGCTGTTCATTACCGACCGTTCAGTCCTTGATCAGATATTTGACAAGTGATTAATAAGGCAGGTGGCCTCTGTGGAGCAACTGAAAGTTAATTTCCACACTTCTGAGTGCGGAGATGAATTTAAAGGATGTTCAGATAGGGTATCTGGCTTCGTCACACTTTCAGGGTGACCCCTGGCCCCTGCTTTTGAAACGATTACATCCAGCCTGACAGATCTGGTGCTGTCTTCATCATGCACCAGTATGCATTGCACATCCGAGCACCGACAAAGAGTTAAAACGTCAAACTGAGGAAACTTTGCTTTTGGAAACACAACGTTCTCTCTTACCAGACCAAGATGGGTATCTGTGAGAAAGAACTGGGCCAGCAGTTCACTGTGAACATTGCAGCTCATGTGCACAGCCACACTTGCATACATTAAAAGTGTCAACTCACCGAGAGTGACTGTCGCTTGATCCATATTACAATAAATAAGATAAAGCAGATCAGTGAGACTCTTCTGAAATCGACAGTAAAGCCTTAAACCAGAGTCCAGCAGCAGGTCAGGCACATAGACCTCACAGTATAGGGATAACGTCATCAAGTTTTCATGTAGCAATCGGCACTGATATATCCTGCTGTCCCCAGAACAGGCAGAATTTAGTATGGCCCAGCACAGCTCTTTGGTTTGCTTCTGGCTGTGGGCGTAAACACCCAGGATGCTTTCCTCTGTAGTGCCCATTAAACGTAAACTTTGGCCAGCAAAGCCTATCAGTATGTCCCTTAGCTGCAACAAAGGGAGGTGATGGAACAAGACCACGGTTCCAGAGTTGGCAGTCAGTGTGTAGAGACCAGTTTTTGTCAGAATCAGGAGGCCAGGCTGGGGATCAGGTTGGCTACATTTGGCTACGTTCAACCAGTGAAGTGCTACGATCCTCTGGGAGGTAAGCACTGAACAGGAGACTGATTGTACTACACCCATCAGATCTCCCAGTGGCAGAGTCTGTAGCTTCAGAAGTGGATTAGGAAATTTGATCAATGTTTGAATGTTAACGTCAACAGTTCCTGCCTGATCAACATCTTCAGTTGCAAAGACCTTCGTCTTACAACCTTTGCTGTAAGACAGAGGTCTTTGATTTGGCAGCAAAGGTTCAGGAATAACATCATCTTTTTGTTTTATTTGAATATTATTCCCTTCTTGCTTTTCTGGTGACTGCAAAACTGTCTTGCAGAAATCCTCCGAGACTTTTAGCACATCTACAAATTTTTCTGTCACGATTTGTTCTGGCATCAGGGCTGAGAGTTGTGTGTTGTTGGGATTATTGCAGTCCTGAATCATAAGAGCTGCCTCTTTGGGCTGAAGTTCATGAGTTATATTCATTTGGATGTGCTGTACTAGAGGAAGAGATTTTATTACTGAGAAAATAGGACTCTTACTGATAAGAGAAAAGGCAAAGCTCCCTCTGACCATGGAGGGGATGTGGCTGTCCTTCACTATAGACAGAACACAGCTGGACAAGCAGGCACCAACAGGTTGTAATTTTGTGGTTGTCAACTGGTGCAGGAAACCAGGAGACCACCAAAGAAGATGGTGCATGTCTTGGACAATACATGAAACTTTGCTAAACAAAGAGCTCAGCCCTGATTTTTGAACTTGGTTTTCTGCAGCTCCTTTGATCTCCTGTAAACTTCCAGTTTCATCCATTTTGCCACAACCGTGCTGGTCTTGGAATGCTTTGTCTTTGGGTGGACAACAGGCCATCTGACTGCTAAGTGGTTTTCTGTCGAGCTGAGAATAAGTGCTGGACTGTGGGAAGACCGACAAGGAGCTACTTCCTCCACTTCTGTGCAGGTGGGACACGCTGTCTAATGAGCTCCCACCAGAGTCAGGTCTCCTCTTATAGCAGTCTGTGTCGACACCTTGGATCTCATTAGCATTCCCTTCTGGCCTCATGCCACATCCATCACCCAGGCCCAGGACACATGTCTGTTGGAAGCTGCCATCCCCTGACGAAACTTCCTCTCTCTCACAACTTGCAACACCAGCTCCACTCCGAACTGTCCTCTGTGGGTTCTCAGACATGAGCCCTGGCCCTGATTTATGACACCAGTCCCTCTCCTGCTCCTGGCCATCCCAGATGCTTCCTTGACCCTGAAGTGCATCTCTGCCCAACTGGAAAACTGTTTGAGGGACAGGATCTCTTTCAGGAATGGCCTAGTTTATGAAGTGCAGGTGGATGAAAGAGTGAGAAATTTAAAATAAAAGGATATTAGACTTTCAAAAGATGCAAAAACAAAAACATCCTGATTTATGCAAATGATTACAAATTTCTGGCACTGCTGAGAAGGAACCAATTTAATTCAGTTCACTTTAGAAGCTAACTTTTATTTATGCATTCAATTATATTTGAATGCACAGCGACAAAATGAGGGGAAATGAAGTGAGGAATTACACGGTACATTTATAAAAACAGAAACACTTGCATGCACTAACTGCACTGTGCTTTCACAAAGTGTCATTTCCTTTAAACCCCTACAGGAACATGTAGAAGGGTTTGAATATGTGCATATTAAACATGCATAACAAGCAATGGGAGAAACTGTTTCAAGGCTCATAAATCTGCACTGGGCCTGTCTGGAGGTGGGGTAGCTATTGAAACTTTCTCAGTTCTGCCATTAAAATAAACTAAAAACACCAGTAATGCAGAGACACTTGAAGCCAATTTTGATATCTATAACTAGGCATTGGCCAGTATGGGTGGCTATTTTGAAGAATCTAAAAATGTTTACAGTTATTTCCCACTTTTTGTTTATTACATAATTCCATGTTTGTTCATTCACAGTTGTGTTGCCTTTGGTGAGAATCTACAATGAAAATAAAGAGACCCATTAAGTGAGAAAGTTTACCTAAAACATTTGTCCGGTAGTGTAGATTTTAGCAAAAATAAAGTTTTTGTAATTTTTACAGTCTTATACCAGTATAAAGTTTTCCTGTCCTGCTCTTTAAAGGCCAACAAGTATTGAAAGCTGATATCAGCTGGTTAAATGAATTGGGGTTTTCAGCTAAGATAGCCAGCCAATATTTTTTTCCCCAGGTCAAATCTAATGACTGAAATTAACATTCTCATGTTAGATGCATGCTGTCTAGTCTGCCTATAAAAACTGCATTGCTGAGGGTTATAAATTCATGTCATTATCCCCCGGCCCAAGTTACCCTTCTCAATTATTCAGCTCAACATTTAAAAGAACTAACTGCTGCATTCATTTTAAAATTCATAATAGGTGAGATATTCACTCAAATACATGTAAGAAGCCACACTACATGATTTTATGCCCAATTTTACCTTCAATTTCTAGTTGGAGAAAGTCTGCATCAGTCTGAGTTAGTTGTGGTTAGTTGGCAGGGCGAATCAGAACAAAAGTGTTAGTGAGAGAAGAGATTCTGGAACCAGTTGGGTAGTGTGAACGGATCAACGACCCGACTGCACACGTGTGTTGCTGACAGCCAATGAAAAGAGGGGCTGGAAGCCGACTTTTTAAATAAACTTTGTTACTATGCAACATTATGAACATAGTCGCAGCAAACAGCAACTCTAACACTTTGACGTCTCATCAAGTCAAATGTCAAATGTCATAAAATGTCTGTGCTTTAGTTTTTAAAACCTTGGCATACATCAATAACCAGCTCATAAACTAGTGACTACTTAAATAAAATTAAAAAAAATCTTTTTACAGAGAAATTTCTTAGTAAAGATCAAACAAACTTAGGCATAATCTTATCCAACAACAATGCAGTTTTATGACCACACAAACTTATGTTTTGGTTGTAGTACCTGATCCAAATACTCGCACTTAAGAGCAAACTGAAAATGGGAACAATAGGGTGGATAATGCAGTTTACTTTAAAATTCTTCAGAACATTTTAAAACCTTGCTATACATACCTTGATACAAATAACCAGCCTATGCCTAGCATTAAGTTTACCTACAGTGCAGGTTGTTTAAAACCTAAGAAAAAAGTCAAATACGTACTGTAATTAGGTTCTCTGTCGGATCAGATTGGAGACAAATTCTTGGGTCTCTGGACTTGCTCTCTGCAGCCAGCACATCCATCTGACTGCAGTCAAGATTTATAAATAAAACAAAGAAATACATTTTACATTCTTCACTGAACTAAAAATTGCATTCTGATGAGAGCGTAATACTTCTGAGGTTCCATTCTTATGTTGCCAGGCGCTTTGTTTGAAAGCAAGTTTAATTATTTGATGTAGCGTCGACACTGGAGACCCTGAACAGTTGGCAAAACAAAAACTCCAATAACCCTCACCACCACCACTCATAAAAAAAAAACAAAAAAAATTTACATTCATTAGATTTGAAAAGCAAACACCCCAAAAGACTGGATGAGATTAGAGACACTCTACTAGCTGTGAAATTAAATAGAACCTGTGCATGTTGATTTGAGGATTTACATACAATGCTCAGAACTCTAGAGGGAGGGGGCAGAAACCCAAAATGATGGGCTGTATACTTGAAGTAAAGCATTGGCAACATCAACAAGAGGGACACACTTCAAGTCCTCGTAACGATTAAAGGATTTTTGCAAATCCTAAGGATCAGCTCAGAGGATGTCCTGTACGCACCGATGCTTGTCAGCTCACAGAAAAAGGAAGTTGTGATTTTTTTTTGAAGGTCCTAATTCTGAGGCTTAGATGCAGAGGTTTACAGTGTTCCCCTTAAGGTCCAAAAACACTGCAACAAGTATTCATGAATTACCAGCATCACCAGAACACTTTTCTCTAGCTGGCTTCACCTCCATCTGAATGCTACAGTTGATTCTGGTCAGGCAGACATTACTAGTAACTTTTTCAACCCCACTAAATTTTGAAGGCGGGAGTTTATTAAAAGATTATAAGCAGTTAATATCTTAACTGTAGTAGATGACTCACTTGGCCTCCTCATTTAACATGATTGCAAAACAGTTGATTCAGGGGGGTGAGCTAAGTGCCATTTCAAAAAGGCAAAGACCAAACCCGATTTCTTCGATCTTAAAACATCACCATGGTTTACAT
Organism: Girardinichthys multiradiatus; assembly: GCF_021462225.1. NCBI lineage: Eukaryota > Metazoa > Chordata > Actinopteri > Cyprinodontiformes > Goodeidae > Girardinichthys > Girardinichthys multiradiatus. Next base: position 32,402,799 of record NC_061814.1, on the reverse strand, counting down.
AAACTGTCGTTTACAAGAAATGATTATATTACAAGATTATTTACATAGGAAATGCAAGTAAAGGATGGTGTGCCACCAATGATATTTCCATGTCACAGACATACTGAAAACAGAAATATTAAATGTTTGGAGCTTTCAGTTTGTAGTAGAGCCATGTTACAAAGTTTCCCTGGTCAGCATTTATCCAGCAAGTTATACCAGCTTTATATAAAAAGGTAGTACAAGCTATAGTTTGCAAGTTATCCAAAACCTTTGCGATTGGCCTAACTTAAGATGATGCTAATCAGGTTGTGGCCATGTTTTAAATGTTCACTCTAATCTTTCTATTCATTTATTCATTTCAAATAAATATTTTGAGAGTTTTCTTTTGCCAGAAAATTATGTATTGCATACTTTGTTCACCGCCATGTTTAAAAAATAACATGCCTGTTGGTTTTCTCTCAACATGTAAGCCTGAACTAAAAAATAAAAAGGTATGTACCAAACCCTCAATTCTGTGCACTTTATAATACTTATGAAAACACAAAAATTGATCATTTCCATTTTTTGGGTATTAGAAAACAAGAACACCTTCCTGAAGGTTAACTTGATGTTGGCTCTGACTGGCAGGAACTTTGAGAGAGGGGGACATGTTTATACGTTGCCATCGAAGTGTAAATCTTTACTGTCAACACTACAAACCAAACCATCAATAGGCTCCAGCCAAGTCATATGTGCCCAGAGAACTACTTGAGAAATCCTTTCTTTTGTCTACGTTAACACTGCTGGATTTGAGTGCGCCTACAAACATTCCAAAAATCTTTGTCTTCTTCAGTCTACTGGAAGATTCCTTAAACTAAATCCAGCAAGTAAATCCTTTGTTTTATCTGCCTGCATATCGGGACCAAAGAATAAGTTTTAACATCCACACGATAATTAGACACAAATTCTTGCCTCCTCCTTCCTCCACACTGTAAACCCAGATTTTGTTTGAACTCAGAGACTTGGTTCATATTACTTAAACAGCTCTAATTTACTGACATTACTTGTTTATTTTGATTAGGCTGAATTTTTTATGTCCATTTTTATTGTAATTATGTTTTTAAGTACAATCAATTGTTTGTACTTAGAAATATTAATTAATATAAAGAAATTACAAATATTTAACTCAATTTGTTTAAATAATACTGACTAAACTGCACTTTTTGATGGCGTAGCTTATTGTAATTATGTGTTTGAGCTCAAACAACTCAATGTCATCACGTTTTGCCTTTCACGTCATTCACCTGCCCGCGAAAAATCCAGTTTAGAATGGTTTTGAGCAAGTGGAGCGGGCATTGAGGAGCTTTGAAGGTTTTCGAGACAGAAAGGAGACAAAGAATTAAGCGGTTTTGAGATTTTCGGCAAGTGAAGTTATAACAAACAAGTCATTCAACGGACATTTGAAGCACTGAGTGAAAGAACCAAGTTCAGCCACAAAACGGTAAGTTGGAACACTTCACTGTTTTGCTACTTAGCTAATGTTAGCTTGTTAGCCAACCTGTTCAGTTGGAAAGCAAATTTTTAACTACTTATTTTTAGAAGCTTTACACTGTTCGCTAACCGTAATTTTACTTAGTTCATGTAACTTTAACCAGAAAAAAATGGAGTGGAAGTGGAAATATTGTGGTTATATTAATGGGAAGAGGGCGCAGCTATTTAAACACTACCGCCTAAAACATGGAATGCTGGCCTGCTTTTTTTATGTGGGCTGTGTACCTATAAAGGCTGTTTATAACAACATGTTGACTTGGTCATCCACTGTTCCTTTTTTCAGGACATTGATGAGGGTTTATACAATGATGTGCCCATGGGTACTTCTGAAATGGGGTAAGACAGATCTGAAACCTAAACTTCAAACACTTAAGAATCAGCTGGCAATGTAAGATCTGGGATCTCTTCTCCACAAGTTTTTAAATGAGAGTTGTTCTTGTTTTTTTTAATCGATTGGCAGTAAAATAATTTATTTTCAATTTGCTAGTAAAAGAATAAAAAGGAAATAAATCTGGCCATTTATTTACATGTTTGATAGAAGGGAAAGTGTTAATGTAGTTCACTTCACTCATACATCTAATGCCTCATTACTTAAATTTTCTAAGGCAACAAGTTACCTTGATTTTATTTTTTTAAGTAGATTCTACTTATCCGGGTTTACAGTGCAAGTAACCCATTGGTATAACCTAAATTTGAGCTAAACTGATTTAAATGCAACACACGTTTTGTTTTTTTACTTTTTCCAAATTTTTTAGACAAAATAAAAAATTGCATCACTTACATCATTTGGACTGGTCCTGCGTCAGCTTCTAAACCTTAATAGGTTTATTCTGAAACATGAGGCAAATGTCTCTCCCCCCTCCCAGAAGTTATCTGATGACGCCACCATGGTCGACCCACACAGGTGAGGATAAGTTAGAACAGACAATCGGCACAGGACTTTGTGAACTGGTGCCAGCAGAACCAATCAACACAGGAAAACCTAGTAGCCGGTGGTGGGTTTCCACAGAAACAGACGCACCACACCGACACCAGTGAACATCCAGGGAACTGACATTGAGATAGTGGACTCATAAGTACCTGGGTGTTCACCTGAACAATAAGCTGGAGACACAACACTGATGCTCTTCACTGATTTTATTGGAGTGCAGGGGGGACCCATTATGACTCCGTGGTGGCATCAGCCATCTTTAATGGTTTAGTTTATTTGAGCAGCAGCTTATCTACAGCTGAAAGTAAGCAGTTAGATAAGCTCATCGGAAAAACCAGCTCTATAGGATGCCTCCTGGACAGTTCACGGGTGGGAGACAAAAGGACCCTAGCAAATATAACAGCCAGCCACTAGGATTTCATTACCATCACTGCTCCCAACAAACTCAATAAGTGTTTACATCCGGGCTGTTTTTGCCCTGTTTTTCCATTTCCCATAAATAGTCAGTTTTTTATATAAAATTATACATGTGCATTTTATACTTTTTTCTCCCCCCAAATCAGCCTACTCAGTTGCACACTTAATTTAATGAGTATGCTTTTTTATTAACTGCAGTGTTTTTCTAATGTTGTAAAATGTTTCCTTAATGTACAGTCTTATTTTTTATTATCATTTACCTCTATCTGTATCTGCATGCTTCCATTTGTTTTTTACTTTGCTGCCAATACACCTGAATTTCCCCACTGTGGAACAATAAATATGTTTCACAGTGAGAACATATTTCCATTTCTATTCTATCATAGAAACATGGCTATTATTCAAAGATAATCTCAAAACCCAGCTGGAAAGCCATTTTACTAATTCAGTAGAATATAGTAAAAAAAATAAAAACTATTTCTAAAAAGGGCTTTTTGCCAGGTATTGAAAACTACTAAAAAGAACGAATTAAACTATGAACATAATTATTTAATTTTTCTCTGTTTAATGTGTTTAAAAATCTACAATTCTGACCAAACACCTCCTGAGTTATTTAAATATATACGTCACCCCTAAAGGCACAATAAGGTGAGTAAGTTTGTGTTGGATTATTGGTTACAAGGCGAATCATATATCTGGATATACACAAAAAGCACAACACCTTTATGGCCTTGCAGCAGGTCGGACTGAATGTTAATTGAGTTACCTTTTCCCTCTTTTGACTTTCAACTCGGGACCATCAGGAATTCAAGTGATGCGGTCAATAATAGGCAGGCTGCTTTTGTTGCAAAGGAGCACTTCCCTGAGCAGCTGCGGGTCAGTTCATTGATATCTAATGTTGCACTCCGAGAGCAGCATATCCACAGCCGGGGTTTGGATTCAAATTATTTGCTCTTACTTACTGCTTAGGGTTATTTCCAAGATTATTGAGATCAATTCTGTCCTTGCTGCAAGGGAGTTTATGCTAAGTGAGGCAAGTAGTGCAACAAGAATAGAATATATATATCGGAGCTCATGGCTAGTCTCAAAGCTTAAATAGATGGAGGTTAGAGGAGGAAAATAAATAAGTGCAATAGTTTAAAACTGAATGATGAATGTTCAGTACAAATAGTCAACACCACAGGAATACTCCTAATGTCTCTTAGACAACTGTATTAAATACTTTTCAAATTAAAAAACAGAGCTAAAAGTACTAATGCTGAGCCGTCACAAATATCCTCAATCTGCAAACAGTTTACTTCTTCCTGCAGCAGTACATCAAATGTTTCTCATGCAATAAATAAAGTAGCAATATAAATACAATGTCTGGCAGAAGTTCAGATTTATGACTTTGTTTCTATTTTATTTGGATTTGATGTAATAGACCAACATATAGTGCCATTATTGAGCATCGGTTTATCGTACGTCTTAGTGAAATTTAAGGGAAAATCAAATAGGTTTTACATATTCTACAAATTAAAATTAAAAAAGTGATTTTAATTTTTAGTCAAGACTCAGGAACACAGGTCAGGGATTGTGAAGAGGTTTGAAGAAGGATTGGGTAAAACAATATTTCGAGTTTTAGACATCTTATGTAGGGTATATGGCAAACATTTGAAAGGTTTTATAGGTTTTCTGTGGAAAGATGTGAAAACTAATGGTCACAAATCCCAGCTTGAGGTATTTTGAGAAGAAAAATTAGCAAAACATTCAGACACTAGATGTGCAAAGCTAGTAGATTCTTGCAGCTGTAACTGCACTGCAAGGTGGTTGTACAAAGTAAAGACTCTTGAGTCTGAACTCATGTATATACATGAAAATGCACCGCTTTGTCCTGGTCCATCACATAAAATCCAAGTAAAATACTTTGCAGTTTGTTGCTGTGATAAGAGCAGTTCAAGAGGTATGAATACTTTTGCAAAGCACTGTAATAGCAGACTTGAGTAACCATGTTCGTGTAGATTAACTATTTCTCTTCTAAATCAAACAAAGCAGTAGATCTAAAAGAGCTGCAGGTGTCAGAGTGAAAGCTATATTAATCACTACAGCAGAAGGTTCACTTTTTTGTCGGGGTTGGGGGGCGCGCTGCAGTGTGAAGGAAATTACACAACAAACTGCTCCACGTGCTGTAAAACATCAGGGTTAGCAGATCAAGACAGACCAGGGGAGGCGTCTCAAATTGCTTGCTACCTCAGGCGATGGTGAATCACTGACAAGCAAATTGGATTGTGGACACTAATTCAACCAAGACTGAGACAGTAACAGATCAATGAACTGTCACACAATGCCAAGGCCGTAAAGATGTCACAGAAAACCTTTCACTTTTGTCTGGTATAGTGTGCAAAAATAACAGCAGCTAATAAAACAAAATGGTCAACTCAAACTCATGTGTGATATACAGATCTAACTTTGAAATGTTCTATTGACACATCTCACTAAAGCTCAAGGGACATAGTCTGATGTAAGCATAAATAATAATACGTTTTTTTTAAGAACTCATGATATACAAAGAAACTTTTAAAGCATAAAATATGCCAAGTTAAAATTTGCATCTCCAGGTATTTGAACTGTCTCATGCCAATTCACAATTGCTCTTGTGTGACAAAATAATCACACATCGAAAGGTTTAGGTCACATTTTACAAAGCTTTTATCTACATCAGCTTTCTTTTCCGTTTATTTCATTATCAAGACTATAAGAGATGAGGATCTGCTCAGGTATGCAAAGTAGAGTGAGAAGAACAAACCTGAATTTAAACATTACCCACAATCCAAGTTGGCCAAAAGTTTTGAAATTGTTAAATGTCGCCTTTGACAAACTTTACTGCTCATGTTTTTTTGGTGGCAATTTCTTCTGGGTCTAGGTTGCTATGAAGAGTGGTCATACAAAATGCAAAGCTATAAAATTATTGAAATAAAAACTCACAAAAAAGGAGAATGGTTGCTTTTAAAGAAACTGGTCTTGAAAGCATTCTTTTGTCAATCACTATTACCTCCAAGGAAACACACGCAGGATAGTAAAAGTCCAAATCAACCATTTATCAAATCATCTACAACTTACAGAACAGATTCAGCTGCCTCCTAAAAAGAATATAACAAAGCGATTGGGTTGCCGCCAGTGCAGAGTTTGCCCGAGAATAGCAGCAGGGATGTGAAATGTTTCTGTAGTCCTTGTGATGCAGATATTATTGAGTGCATGTCTGGTGTCAAGAAGGACAAACTGAATTTCTGCAGGAACTACTAGGGCCTACTAGGACTGGACTGCAGAGCACTGAGATGATATTTTCTCTGAAGAGCCCTTCAAGATGTTTGGGGCAACTGTCGAAGAAACTGTGAGCTGATATCAGCCCCCAGGGTGAATACAGGATCCATAAAAAGAACCATAATAATTATGCCTTTGATAAACTTGATATTCTCTTGCAGCTCTTGAAACTCATGAAATTTGTTATTGAGCTGCGATTACCATGTAGCTAAGGTTTTTAAACATTGCAGAGGCAAAGTTGAAGAACATTTTTGTCTTAAAAGTTGTGGCCTCAGCTCTAGATATTGACTTATTACTATACAGCAAAATAATCCAGCAAAGTATGCCTTAGAAGGGATTTAAAAGCTTTTGAATGAAAATCACAAACAATATTCAAATTATACACACACATGCAATCTTGCTTTTGGTTAAACCACAAGACCAAATCACAAGCGTTTCATTTCAAAAACACTAAAAACCTTTGACAATTGAAAGACAAGGTAAACCATATCATCAGGTTTTAAGATATGCATTTACGGCAGAAACCCAAAGTGTGATAACCCATCCAAACCCATCCCAGCCAATCCTGGGGAGTTTTAGCTGTTACAGCGACCAGTAGCAGCTTATATTCATAAAACTGGCTCAGATCAGACCATTTTAACAAGCCGAAGCCAAGTCATCTCCAGATAGTCTGACAGGAGATTTAAGCTCTTGCCAAGTATTTTTTTTTAAAGAGCAGTTCACATGGCCAACCTCACCAATAGCTACCTATTAAATTACTACACACCACGTTCGGACTACAATTGCTAAGAAATACTTTAGTAATGGTGAGGAAAACAATATCTCCAAGGCATTTTGACGAGTCTGTTGTTGGTCAACTATTTTACTGAATGTCCTGCCAACTACAAGGAAGATTTTATGACAGTCAAAAATATAAATACTGCATTTGGGAAACGTGTTAGATCTGAATCTAAAGTGCACTGTGGTGATTCTGGGAATGTCACTTTGGGCTGTTCACTAGCTAACCAGAGGTAAAACTGGAACTTGCTCTTGGTTGACGATTCCCACTCAGTATGAAGCACTGAACAAAGACCTTTGGCATGCACCCCCCCATTACAATAATACCGCCTTGATTTATGGCTTTGATTTGATCCACATACCTGATGAATGGTGCTGTGAGTAGGTATTGTGCAGACTGAGAAGGACAGAGTAAAAAGTTTTACAAGATGCCAGCATTCTGCATGTTTTACCTGGAGTGTTGCAGCTTCGCCTTGGATGGATTCTCCGCAGATTTGGACAAGTCAGTCAAAGACGAGGAGGAAGCAGACAGCAGCCCGCTCTGTGGATAAAAAAAAAAAAAAAAGCAACTAGAATAAAACCGTGCTTGAAATGACTGACAACTGTCTATGGTGGATTTGAATTATACAATGCCTTGCTTTTGGTATATACTGCATATCATCTGTATTCCTGTCAGATTCACAAAACAATGTAGCTGAAATACCGAATATTTAGAAAAATGTCAAAATATAGTTGAAGGCCCTCTACAGGACCATTTATTTTTATCTAGTGCTTCTCCCACATTTTAATTTTAACGATAAGGGTTAGAGTTTGCACGAATTCAAAACGAAAACTGGTCAGAAAGAACAAAATTAGCTAAACATGCTAAGTTTGGTTGTTGAACATAATGCAAAACAGTAATTGTGAAACATTTGGGGCAACCGTATTTAGAGCAAATGTTAAACATTAATATCAACAACTCACTGGAACCATAGAAACCCAATAGTCTGCTACACTGGGGTGCAATTTTTAACATTAGGACGACAGGGCCAGCAAAAACTACTGCTGTGAACTCACATGTTTTCTTTTACTACACTACAATTATTCATTTAATAAAAAAAAGAAAAAGAAAAAAAGGATAGATCAGAGATTTATCTTAAAACAAAAATCGTAAGGAAGTGGTACTCTTCTAGAAAAATTCTGTTCTATAAAAGTATGTGCAGGTACATCTCAAAAAATTTTAATATCGTACAAAAGTTTAATGTTTTTTCCCAAATTTCAGAAAGTAATTGACAAAAAAAAAAAATCTAGAACTTCATGATATTCAGATTTTTTTCTTCTTTTTTTTTTAAATAAACCTGTATACACAAAGAGATAACAAAATGACACCCCTACCAGCTCCTGTGTCCAACTACAGGACAGTATTATTGAATATACAGAAACAGTAAAGACAAATATAAACTAAACTGAAATTCCACCTTGTTGCACCCTTTTCATTGTGTTGCTAAGTGTGACCATTTGGATCATGTACCACAACAAGAACAAACCTTTGTCCTGTCACATGTCTGCAACACTTCCAACTATGCTTAAGCTTTGTTCCATCAGAATTTCTACAGGTTTTGAGGTGGAACAGAAAGATAAAACTGCTTATGTCTGCATAAAATCCTTCTGTTTCAGTCATAATCCTGATCATTTCACAGCATTTACAGAGTAAAACTGTTCTATAATCACATCAAAAACTGAGAGGCCTAAGGTATTAAACATTTTAAACATCTGATTGTTACAAATGCCCTGAGAGACACATCCAAGAGGAAAATGGAGAGGGAGCGCCACTATTTTTTAGGTCGTTTTGGGCCTGAGCAACACAAACCACAAAAAAAAAATCTTACAATTTTACTTTAAATAACATACTACATACTAATTTGATTCTAATTCAACATTTGATGGGGTTAATTCTTTATTTTGGTTTAAGTCTATGTGTCTCTGTGTGTAAGAATGCATGAGGCATATTTTTACATCAGTCATTTTAAGAGCAATAGGAAAAAAAACAAAGCTTTTATGCTTTGTATAAAACCAATTATGCTTCATGTCATTGTTCTTAAATTGTTGCGTAAATACAGTTAAACTGCTACCTTTTTACTCAAATTTATTATAACTCACTGATGGGAAGAGTCTCTGCAATCAAAATGATGGTCCTTCCTAAAATAAACTATATCTTCTTTATGATTCCAGTTAAACCACCCCCGACTTGGTTCAGAAGTTTATGGACATCCACGCATAGGTTTAAAAACATTACAAAAGGCTAAATGTTTAGGAGAATTGGAACTTCCAAACTTTTATACATATTACCTGACACACAGATTACAATACATCTTAAACTGGATTTGGAAAAACCCAATCTATGAATGGAAACTGAACAAACATCATGTAAGGATTTTCCATTCATTGCCCTTTAATTGAGCAGCACAGCTGGTTTAAAAGCATCAATATCAGTACATCTGAATATCTCAAATATAAATAGCTCTTCAAACAGACATCCATTTGAAACAACCCAGACATCCTACAAAATAAAAAGGGCTCTTAACTTTTCAACATGGAACACAAAGGAATAAATCATTTAGAGGACATATTTGATGGAAAAGATTTAGAAGAATCATATGGCATTGATAAAAATACATTCTATACATTCTCTATCAGTAAAATCCATTACCCAGTCCAAATTTAAGATTAAACAGATAAATGTTGAGCCTCCTCTAGTAATATCTAGCTTCAGTAAACTTCAACCCCCAAAGTTACTCTCAAAAACAGAACTTTCAGAAGCAGATTTAACAATCTTACTTCCTTTCAGTAAATGGGAAATGATCTACCAGTACCGAACACACTACACAGGACAGAAATTCTGGTTCTGTGTTAGTTGATATATAAACTGTAGGAGAGGAAACATTAACATATATGCTGTGCTAATCTATAGTGGGGAGGTGTGATGAAAAAACATCAAACCTTTTATCCACGGCTCACAAAAAGATTAGGCAAATTCTGCTGTGCCAATTCAGTCCTATGATGTTGCTCTATAAACAAATGAAAGGGATGGATATAATTGATGCAAGAAGGGAAAAAAAGTCGTTTTGAATTTCTGCACCTGGGTCCTTTTAGATAGAAAACCCCTCAAAAAACAGATGTTTTCTCACATGCAAAATCAGTTCCGCAGTAGTAGATTACAATTGCTATATTATACAGTAATGATGAAATAAATAAGTACAAGCGTAGAAGATGACAGAAAACTATATGGATGACACTGCACCTTCTCATTAAGTGTTTACAGTGACTACAGCATTCACTGCTTTCAGCTGGTATTTATGGCAACAGAGCACAGGATGCTGACTTGCTTTATAGAAATTAAGATTAGGCAATGCAGATGACGCAGCAATTTCTCTGAAAGACATTTACAGAAATGAGTGATACGGGAGGCAGCTGGGGATTGTTTGTGGATGTTTTGGATACTGACTGTACCTGTTTTTCTTGCAGCTGCGAAGCTTCAGCTGGGTGGTTAAACCGCAGTATGGGTCCTCTTCCTAGCTGTATAATTGCACCTAAAAGGAACCAAATAAGTAAAGCATAAAAAGTCAAAAAAATACAAAATGATATTCTAAAAGCAGCTGGAGCAATCACAGCCAGGACTTGAATTATATAATTCTTAAATGCTATAATTCTTTATCAATGCACCTCTAAATGCTTAATTAGCCATTGCTAATATAATTCACCTAAATGGAAATAAAAAGGGTTCCATCTATTTTCAATTCCATTCAGTTTATTTATATAGCGCCAATTCACACCACATGTCGTCTCAAGGCACTTCACAAAAGTCAGGTACATACATTCCAATTAATCCTAACCATTGAACAGTGCAGTCAGATTCAGTTATTTATTCAAATTGGATAAAAAGTTTTTCTGTCTAAGGAAACCCAGCAGATTGCATCCAGTCAGTGACTTGCAGCATTCCCTCCTCCCGGATGAGCATGTAGAGACAGTGGACAGTCACTGGCATTGACTTTGCAGCAATCCCTCATACTGAGCATGCATGTAGCGACAGAGGAGAGGAAAAACTCCCTTTTAACAGGAAGAAACCTCCAGCAGAACCAGGCTCAGTGTGAGCGGCCATCTGCCACGACCGACTGGGGGTTTGAGAGAACAGAGCAGAGACACAAAGAGAACAAAGAAGCACTGATCCAGGAGTACTTTCTATGGGGAGGAAAAGTAAATGTTAATGGATGTAGCTCCTTTAGTCGTTAGACCTAGAAAGAAAGAACAGATAAACTTTGAGCCAGTTTTCAAGGTTAGAGTCTGAAAGAGAACACAGAGTTAGTTACAGTAAAAGCTCAGTCAATCGCCATGTCTAGGAGAGAGAAAGGGTTAAACACTGAAAGGCAGGGCCATGTGGATCATCGGTAGAGGGTGAGCATTAAGTTGTTCTCCAGAAAGGTGTCACAGGTAGACACAGAGTCAGGCCAGGTGTAGCTTCTAGGAAGAGAAAAGAGAGAGAACAAGGTTAAAAGCTGAAATAACAGCAAATAATGCAAAATTGGAAAGTAGTGTGAGAATGTAGCGAAAAGGGTCAAAGTGGTAATTATGTCCTCCAACAGCCTAAACCTAAAGCAGCATAACTACCGAGCTCAGGATAACCTAAGCCACTCTAACTATAAGCTTTATCAAAAAGGAAGGTTTTAAGCCTAGCCTTAAAAGTAGACAGTTTGTCCATCTAGAGCCCACTGATGGCCATTGTTATACTGAAAACTACAACGATTGGGATACTTCTCTCTGTCAGATTGACCATAACCATTGGAAAAGAGAGGGGGTCATACAGGTAGCAGAAATGGAGGGTGTGTTTGCACCTACAGTGTTTATAATGCATAAAAACAGCAGCGACCTGGCTCAAGGGAAAACACTGAAAGCAATAATGAAACAGTAACTTAACCCACTGAACTTTGAGAACTTATTTGGCATTCGTTGAGTTTTTCCTGCACTGAATTCCCTTCTGAAGAAAATGAATCAGTTGCCACAAGGACATAATCTCCCCCATGTGATTGACAGTGGCCTTGACCAGGAGGATCATTTATCAGAGGAAATGGTCCAAGAAAGCCTCCAAGTCTTCTAAGCTGATAGGTGATATAAGGGTTTATATATCAGACCGGCATTCATGGGACCATATCCACAGATTTTCTCTAGGCCTTTTCTTTCTTGTCATCCTCTACAACTCTCTGCACAGCAAATACTAATCCTGCTGCTGCTAATGACTTCTGACGACTGACAAAGCACCTGAGAACAGCCCGTGATAGATTCTAGCTGCTGTTGGGCTGAAAATTACTATCATTTGTTCAAGAAAACAGCTTCAGATGCAGCAATTTCTGTCAGAAATACTGGATAAATTGAAAGCATTATAAAAAAAAAAAAAAAGGAGACTGCTATAGCCAGGCTACACTGGCTGGTTCTGTGTGCAGCTTTTATCTCTTGAAAACCAAAGCAATATGGATGAGGAGTCAGGATGCAGTTCAAGCTCCCAGCCTCGACAAACAATGGTCGCTCGGGGGGCCAGAGTTTTAACTAGACTCTCCTCTATCCTTCGAAAGGTTAATGCTCTGGCCCACTTTAAAACCTGTTGGCCCTATCAACTCCATCTGCCAATTAAATTGAGGGCTTCAGGCTTTCAGAGTTTTGTCCAGGGCCCCTCACCCTTCAAAATGTTTAGTAAGAGAAATGGCATCTGCCCTGTGAAGAGCAGCTTTCACAATCCACTCATGCCTTGAGTGTGTTTCCATGGGGAAGCCAGCAACACAAAGTGGATTTCATTTGCAGATGAGATCCAGTGATGTTATTTCACCACACTCAAAATGGATAAAAAGGGTTATTGACTCCAACAAGCCAAATAATTGCAAATCTGGGAGAGAAATCATTATTAGAGTCATGTCTTGCTCTCTTCCCTTCCTCATATTTATGCAAGAATGCCAGGAGGAAAATTAGATTTTAGCAGAAATGCTTACCCTGAGTCAGCTGGCAGGGATGTGTGACCACAGAGCCGTTAACAGAACACAGTGCGCCATCCTGAGGGAGCAAAGTAACAATCCCAGCACAGTTCTCAAGCAGACAATGTTCACGAAGGAGTTCAGGTCCAGAAAGCACTACAAGACAATTTAGAAAGCTTTGATGCACCAACATCACAAGATATGGCATAAGGATTTCACCATAATGAGTTTCACTTACTAATATCCTGATTACATAAGGCTACATCACTTCCAATCCAGGTTCTGCCCTCCTACGGTGAAGAAAACAACAAGACAAAGCTTATAAACACGCAAAATAAAGGGCGTATATAATTTTAGTGTCAGAAACCTAAAAACCTTTCAAGTATAAAACAAATCCCATTCAGCCTTTTCAAACTAATTCTGAAACCCAATTTTCTCACAAAAGCCTTTAGAGTTACTCTACTAAAACAAATGTGCTACACCTCTTCTTTCTTCTTGGGTGACCATTGTTACATGTTTGGATGGACTTTGTGCTCCATGCATAATGTCATCACTCTTTGGCAAGTTTTGACTGTTTAAGTGCCCAACTCTCAGTTTCTTTTATGGTAATTACATATTTCTCCAAAAAGAACATGGAAATAAACCATCAAAAGCTACAAGCCCAAACTCAAAATAAAAAAGAATAATATATACACCTTTAAAAAAAATGTTCAGAGTAAAAATAAAAGCATTTATTCACTTTTAAATAATAGAGGATGATTCCTGTTTTGAGGTGGTCTTCATTGATGCCAATAAGATGAGGTAACTGGCAGTCCAAGACGACACCACTCCCCTCCTTTCTCAGAGCTACACTTTCCTCCTGTGGGAACACACCAAAGAAAAGCAAATCCATTCAATAGCCTTTAGCTGAAATGGTACACAATAAAAATGCTGACAGACATTTAATAGCAAGTAGCAGAAAACAGAATTCTTTATGACTGCTCTTCGCTGCCTGAAGGCCACGCAGAATATCAGGGTTTCAGCCATGTGTCACCATGAAGCAGCAGAGAGGCTAACGGCAAAAGAGATGACATAAATCATTCAGATTATGGTGCCGAAAGTCAAACTGTATATTGTGTTCAGTGAGTGAGACAGACATTTCCACTCCCTTTTCTCACACACAGGTCATACACCATGCACTATTGCCTTTATTGGTACATTGCTATAGAAAATGCATGTTGCTATTAAAATACCATATACTTTAAAAAGTCAGTCATCTTTAAACTATAGCAACAAACTTTAGATACATTCATTATTTATACCATGAAGTGTCTTACTGAAGGTCAAAAAGAAAATTTTAGTCATTGTAAAACAAACTTCAAACTCCATCATATGTTTATGATGAAATGCCATCTAAATCTGCCAGAGGTATGAATAATTCTGGGCTCAACTGTATGTATTACCCAGAGAAACAGTACAAATTCAACACAATAAATAGACAAGTTCCACTGAGTCATGCCGAGCCCTGATCTCCAATCTTGGATTTTTGGGGTCACTTGTGATAAGAGATGCTGTAATGCCTGAATCAAAGCTCGGGGGTAAGAAGGCACTAAATAAAACAATGGCACAACAATGAAGCCTTGAAGAGCCAGTACTTGTACGTCGTCATCTTCAGCTTATCTGGGACCGGGTCTAAGGGGTAGCAGTCTCAGCAGGGACGGCCAGACTTCCCTCTCCCCAGACACCTCCTCTGGGGAAAGCCTGAGGTGTTACCAGGCCAGGCGAGAGACATAATCCCTCCAGCGTGTCCTTGACCATCCCCTGCCTCCTCCCAGTGGGATCTGCCTGAAACACTTCCCAAGATGTCCAAGCCACCTCAGCTGACTCCTCCCAAGGTGGAGGAGCAGTGGCCCTAGTCCAAGTTCCTCCCAGATAGCCAAACTCCTCACCCTCTAACGGAGTTCCCAACGACCTTGCGGTGAAAGCTCATTTCAGCTGCTTGTATCCAGGATCCCACATTTACCCCTGAAATTCTAACTCTTTTAAAGTCTGATTTATCAGTACCTTTTAAAGTTATTGTAACAATCTTCGCACCGTTGAGAAAAACTTCCTTTATCAAGATGCCAAAAAATAAAAAATGACCTCTGAAGAAAGCAAGAGCCATGGCCTCTGACTTGGAAGAGTAGAAGAGCCACACGTGGTATTGGTTCATCGAGTTTCATCATTGTCAAATGACTCAAAGCAGTCCCAGTCTGCTAAGATCTGAACCAGTTAAGCATGGTATCAGAAGATGCCATCCACTTTTCCAGTCCCTGTATGTTATGACCAACTGCATCAAATACAGCCCTGAGGTCCAGTAATGCCAATATATAAGTCTTAGAGAGCTCACTGTTGCATGATTTAAAAATTTTACAAGTGCAACCCAGTGCTGTGGTCAAATCAACTAGAGAAGATGGAAGAGTTAGTTTTTAATCGCAAAGGAACACATTTGTTGATCGCATGTATGCATAAAAGTCAATTTATAAGTTTAAAACATTAAGTAAATAATCCAAATTTTACAAATATGTTAAAGTAATGCAAACTTTTTTGAAAAAACAACTTGTAAGACAAAATAAAGAAAAGAGAATGAAATCCACATCCATAATAAACTTTTTTGACTGTGTTACATTCTCTCACCAGAAAGAAGTGATGACATAGACTGATTTAATCCCTGAAAGCAAAACTTAAAACATCTGATGTGCTTCTTAGACCATTTCACTGCCTCCAGCAACTGTTGCTGTGGAAATGTGACGGCATGAGTCACATAAAGCATGTGGTTGACAGAGGGCAGGGTTCAGTTTCAAATCACGTATAAATACATTTATAACCACATAAGACCAACTATGCTGCAGACGGAAAGATTTTTAGGCAGTTTAATTTGGAATTAGAGAAAACGGCTAACCCTGCGGTGACCTGTAAGTTTAAACAATACAAGCCAAGAAGAAAGAAGTCTCCAAGCAAGTGTTTAAGTACAGATAACTTTCCACAAAGCATGTGCTGCTGCTGCTGCTGTTCAATAATCGAAAGTCTTGCGATGAGTGCTGCCATCAGACGTATTCTTCTGTTAAGCTGATGGAGTAATGCCTCGCATCACTATGGATTATAAAAAGGCACTTCATCGAGACGCCAAGCAGAAAATCTCGAGGTGAATACAGAGGATATGCTTTGCATAAACTGATCGCCCCTGCTTTTAACCTCTACCTACTCTGTTGTATAGATTGGACAGTAAAGAGACATGCCCACCACCAATACCTCCTCATTCATTGGCAGCTGTGAGATGGGAGAAATCCTTTTTTCTAATGAAGAGGGAGAGGCATCGACCACAGCCCCCTGTACTTAATTAAAAGGGATTTTTCACAGACTTCATTAGAGGTGAGGATCAGCCTGGCAGTTTAATGCAGTATGTCACTTTCCTTTGGAACCCAGGAACAGACAAGCTGTCCTTCTATTCATTCCCAAATGCAATGCAAGTTTACCCCATATAGTAAACTCAGAATTAATAAAATAAAAAGGCAGAAAATGTTTGCTTTCAGACTGAAGCAGCTGGTGAGCATACTGTAATTAAATGTGGCCTGGACCAGCAACTAGACTCTGAAATGCTTAGGCCTCTATTAAAAACAATCATTCTGTAGTTGGCTAGAATTTTAATGTATTTCTTTTTCAACATTTTGGAACTTCATGTGCATTTAAAAATAGCACCACTAAGCCGACTAAATCTCCTGACTTTCAACTTTGTCAAGTAGAACAATATCCCAAGAGAACAGAATATGGAATCCAGAACAATTGAAGCACCTTTATGCTTAAATTGCTGTGTCACATTAAAAGGTTAATTTTCCTAAACGAATGGTATTAATATCCCAGATTGCTTGTCTTTAAAAATGGCTTCTACATAAAGGGGAGAACAATTACGTGACCAGCTTTCAAAGTGACTAGGCCTTGGCTTGCAGTGATTGATTATATACTTCTGTTAAAAAGACTGTCACCTTGTTAACAGCCGTTCCTTTTTCATGCTCCGTTTCATTAGTTTGTAACATGCAAGAGCAGAATTTTAACCAGAAACCTGTTTGCATGATGGTAAAATAAACTGCTGTGAAATTAGCTTGAAAATTAATTCCAGCCACCAGCATTTAATTAAACTTTGACAAAAATCTAAGAGGGCATTTGCAGGATTTTTTTTGGTTGACCAGAATCTCCCTGCTGCATGGCCAACGTTATGAGCAAACATTTAGGCAAAAATTATTTTGTACTTGTAAATCCAGCTTTGTAGCTGCATTTTACAAAGCTCCTGAGAACTTGAGGTTTCATTTAGAGTCCCTATGTAAAAAGGTCTAACGCTCAAAATTCACACATTAAGATAAACAGCAAAGTGAAAAAAAATAAATAAATACCTGCACAAGCCTGCATGCACACACAACCTGAAGGTAGTTTATTTTATGAATAATGTGCTTCAGTTTTCTTGGCAAAGATCAAATCTGGGGTTCTCCAGAGCTTTATTCTCAGCTACATGCAGTGAAACATTCTAATAATTGCTCTGGAGTTCAACTAATAGTAAAACTAAATTCTTGCGGACTCTACAGTTATATTCAATAAATTAGAATATGCGTTTTGACAAGGCTCATCACATTAAAAAGTACCTTTTTGAAATAACCTTTGAGCAGGTATTAAAACACTTCATTGAGTCATATTTCTGAATTAAAAATGTCTTTTGTCTTCTAATCTCTTCTAAATGTTGTGTTTTTATTAGCTGTAAGCTGAAAATCATACTTAACAGAAATAAAGGCTTGAAAACATCAGTCTTTGCGTAATTCATCAATTTTTTTAATGAAATAATTTACTGAAAATAATGAACTTTTTTTATTCTATTGATCGCTTTGCTGTCTGAGGGCATAAACAATGTGCTAAATTTGCACTTGTAACTCAAGATGGACATGCAGAGGACAGCAGAGTTTAACGTGTAGCTTTTCCATTTGTATCTGCAATCAGATGTGCACAAATCTAAAAGCACATACTATAAACACATTTTCCACAGGCGAGCAACAGATACTTGGGAAATAAAGGGCCTGAGAAATTATCATCCACACAACAAAAAAATGTACAACACACCAGAGTTGGATTTATAAGTGAAAGATAATTACAAAATCAAAATACCATCTGCCAGTAGTTGTCAGTATACATATGGACAGTATCGACTGAAATTCCTCCACTTATTTGGATAAATTAATTTAATAGTTTAGAATAATATCTGTGCAATGCAAAGTTTTATTGAACTTGGAGGCCCAGCAAAATTACATTTTAAGTGCTTGCATGCACAAGTTCGACTTGCGTTTTATAGGTAACCAGACAAATTGTCTTTGATCATTAAAAGAGCTGATTCAATTTTTGGCTAGACTAACCTCTTGATAAAATGCAAGAATATGCAAAGGTTATGAAATGCAATAAAGACTATGAGGTAAAAGTGCTGACGATTTGGTTCAAATTGACATAAACCAGAGCAAGGCTCAGAGCATCCAGAGTTTAGGTTGTGCTGATTATAGCATGTTTTGAAAAATGCAACGAACACCGGATCAAAGAAAGGTTTTGGTTCATTTATCTCACAGAAATGGAAGATCCTCCCATAATTCATAACAAGGGAACCTGAAAGTATCGCTGGGAGAAGTGGATGCAACTCTATTCAATATAAAACCGCCTAAATCAGAAGGAATGTATATCACTACATAACAAATATACAAATGTATAAGCCTGCAGTAGAACATGATTTCACTTTACCCTCCTTTCTTTTTTTGTTCTCTCAATCCGTTACTGCCTCAGACTGGTAAGAGGCAGCTCTGAAATCTCCCTCATATTAATTGCTTTCTCTTTGCCACATGCCCTGTAAACCAATCTTTGGACGCTGACACTGAATAACTTTGCATTCCAAATCTGCTTTGAAAACAGAATCAACTACTCCGTTTACAACGCTTTTGGTCAACTTCTTTTTGTAACTGCTTTAAATTTTTCATTTTGCTTTTGCCAACAGCATCACCTGAATTAAACATGGAATTGCTGGAAACTAGGACTGTACACCTCATATGGAGAACATAAACTTTGCATAAGATAAGACACTCAAACATGCAGACTGGATTGGAATATTTTAAAACATACCAAAGGTTATCCCTTAATTTAGACAGACAGGAGCCCAAGGCAAGGATATGTAAAAAAATCTCACTCACTCATATATACAGTGCCTTGCGAAAGTATTCAGCCCCCTTGAACTTTTCAACCTCTTGCCACATTTCAGGCTTCAAACGTAAAGATATAAAATTCAAATTTTTTGTGAAGAATCAACAATAAGTGGGACACAATCGTGAAGTGGAATGAAATGTATTGGATGTGTCAAACTTTAACAAATAAAAAACTGAAAAGTGTGGCGTGCAATATTATTCGGCCCCCTTGCGTTAATACTTTGTAGCGCCACCCTTTGCTGCAATTGCAGCTCCAAGTCGCTTGGGGTTTGTCTCTATCAGTTTTGCACATCAAGAGACTGAAATTCAGTCCATCCAACCTCACAGCTCGAGCTCAGTGAGGTTGGATGGAGAGCGTTCGTGAACAGCAGTCTTCAGCTCTTTCCACAGATTCTCAATTGGATTCAGGTCTGGACTTTGACTTGGCCATTCCAACACCTGGATTCGTTTATTTGTGAACCATTCCATTGTAGACTTGGCTTTATGTTTTGGATCATTGTCTTGTTGGAAGATAAATCTCCATCCCAGTCTCAGGTCTCTTGCAGACTCCAACAGGTTTTCTTCCAGAATGGTCCTGTATTTGGCCCCATCCATCTTCCCATCAATTTTGACCATCTTCCCTGTCCCTGCTGACGAAAAGCAGGCCCAAACCATGATGCTGCCACCACCATGTTTGACAGTGGGGATGGTGTGTTCAGGGTGATGAGCTGTGTTGCTTTTATGCCAAACATATCGTTTTGCATTGTGGCCAAACAGTTTGATTTTGGTTTCATCTGACCAGAGCACCTTCTTCCACATGTTTGGTGCGTCTCCCAGGTGGCTTGTGGCAAACTTTAAACGAGACCTTTTATGGAGATCTTTGAGAAATGGCTTTCTTCTTGCCACTCTTCCATAAAGGCCAGATTTGTGCAGTGTATGACTGATTGTTGTCCTATGGACAGACTCTCCCACCTCAGCTGTAGATCTCTACAGTTCATCCAGAGTGATCATGGGCCTCTTGGCTGCATCTCTGATCAGTCTTCTCCTTGTTCGAGATGAACGTTTAGAGGGACGGCCGGGTCTTGGTAGATTTGCAGTGGTCTGATACTCCTTCCATTTCAATATGATTGCTTGCACAGTGCTCCTTGTGATGTTTAAAGCTTGGGAAATCTTTTTGTATCCAAATCCGGCTTTAAACTTCTCCGCAACAGTATCTCGGACCTGCCTGGTGTGTTCCTTGGTCTTCATGATGCTCTCGGGGTTCTGTTCAAAGCGCAGAGTATCACAGAGCAGGTGCATTTATATGGAGACTTGATTACACACAGGTGGATTCTATTTATCATCATCAGTCATTTGGGACAACATTGGATCATTCAGAGATCCTCACTGAACTTCTGGAGTGAGTTTGCTGCACTGAAAGTAAAGGGGCCGAATAATATTGCACGCCACACTTTTCAGTTTTTTATTTGTTAAAAAGGTTTGACACATCCAATAAATTTTATTCCACTTCACGATTGTGTCCCACTTGTTGATTCTTCACAAAAAATTTGAATTTTATATCTTTATGTTTGAAGCCTGAAATGTGACAAAAGGTTGAAAAGTTCAAGGGGGCCGAATACTTTCGCAAGGCACTGTATGTACACCCTTTGTGCTAATAGGATGCAACTTTGTCTTCTATAACATCTCACATCATGGGAGCACATAGGGAGGGATCCTTGAAAATTCCTCTTCACACAATCTCCCTAGATTGTCCAGAGTCCTGGTCCTTTTCATCTCACCGCTACAGCTTTTCTTTAGGACTTTAACAGTTTGTGTTGACTTGGCCTTAAGTTTTGGATCATTATCCTATTCCAGGATCCAGTGACAAACTGCGTCAGTTTCCTAACACAGATTGCGACCTAAAAAGCCATGCACTCAAATTCCCCAGTACATTTGAAAGAAACATGAGCCCTGAGCATCACAGACCTTCTACCATAATAGCAACTGGATATGAGATGATTTCCCACATATTGGCTTTTGGCTGAAAAACATTCTCATCTGAACTTCAAAAAAGCATAGGCCAGTTACTGGCATTGAGGTTTAACAAGGTTTAAAAAAAAAAGATTTAAAAGCATTACCAGTCATCTTAATGCAATGCCAAAGAAAATACTGGAACACTGCAGTTCAACTTTCCCTTGCCAAGAAAAAATGAATTTGGCTGTGTGGACCCATTTCTAAAAACAAAAATCCACAGTGATTGTTCACTCCTTGCTTCTATTAGGGTAACTTCGACTGCAGTTGACAAGCTATGTGTTGTATGTCTTATGGAGCCTACTGCAGACCGGCTTCCCAAGCTATAAATACTGCAACACCATGAAACCATGGGTAACATAGCGCAAGAATCTTATACCGACCCATGCAAAGTGAATAAATAGTGTATAAGGGTTACTATGGAAATGCAGTGACCCCAAGATGCTACTCTTTGGTTTAGTTGTTAGAGTACAGTTGGGGACCTTCCATTTTCATATATATACTTCCACTAACATCCTCCTATCTGTGCAAAATCAAAAACTAAATGCAAGTCTTCATCCAGCCTAGTGGCCAGTAGACAAAGAAATGGGCCTGTGTCATGTCATATTTGTTTCAAAGGGAAACCCAAAGTCTTGAAATACAAATTAGAAGTTCTTTAAAACTGAATAATTTTAAGTGTGTGTGTACTATGAGTGCTGTATGTGTGTGTGTGCCTCAGTTTAATTTTTTATTTTTAAACGGGATTGTTGGGGTTTCAAATAATCGTGCCACTGGAAATTTGGTTATAAATAATTTAAGATGGGATATTTTCCTTACTGAATAAATATACTCAAATTAAAAAAAAGGTAATTTTTCTTCTATGGGAATAAAAGATTTTAAAGATACTCTTTAAACATCTTTGCAAGGGGTGGCAAAAGAATTGTCCATTTAACACATTTTAAAAGTAAGTATTTAATTAATTAAGTAGTAATTAAATGGCCCATTTTAAACTTAAACATAAGCCTTCCTACAACATGAATGCCATCCATTTTTCCACACCAACAAAATCCTCATGAAGACAAATGTCAAATCCATAAAGTCATTCATTAAACACTTAGAGGTCCTGCAACATCAGTGGGCCAGCTGGCCATCAGCACAGCGGCATTTATGCCTGGATGTCAAATTGAATAATAACAGATGCACCCACATGGACGGACATGGCCAAATTCAGTATATCTTTCAGCTCCAAGTGGAAACGGACCAGCTTCCCTCTTACTAAAAGGAAACTGCATGATCATAAAAATAAAAAAAAACACATCAACAATGCTTCAATTTATATTCTAGACATTCAGTGACCAAAGTGCTATGTGTCAATATTCAAGATCTCTTAATAAGGTGCAGTGACAGCAGCTAATGAGTTCAGGGCGGTCAAGCCACTAAAAGTCACCTGCTAATTATCCAACATCCATGTAAAGACCTTGTTGCATAACAAATCAACTAAACAGTTTCTCCTATATTTGATCCTAAAGCACCAGGACCCTAAATTCTGTTGCTGAACACTTTCCAAATAAGTCCACTTTAACTTCAGCTGCAGGACTTTCACAATAGTTTGAAATCTGATTAAGAATTTACCACAGTGCAGCAGTATGACGGAAAAGTCCCTCCATACTTTTCACTGAGTGACTGGCACACTTCATTTTGATGCATAATGCAACAGGCGACATGGCTGAATACAACGAGTTCCAAAAGTGACATTTGGTGTTAGTTCAGGAGTTGGGCACAAATTTAACTGAAGAAAAGAGAGTTCAGCATAAACTCAGAGCTGGCAGCAGTGGCTGAGTGTGTTGAAACCTTAGGGTGTTTTGAGGATACCATTCTGTCCCTGCCTCTAGTGAAGACATGCAGTTTGTTTAAAACTCTTCATACAAGCTTCCCAAACAAACCATCTCCAACAATCAGCTCAAAACGTTTGCTTTCAGATGTCATTTTAATCCAGATAGAAAATCAAACCAAATGCCTGGCTAACCTCTTCATAAGGAGGATATTCACAAGGGTCACAGTGACACCAGCTGGCAGGGACTTGTTACTACAACTAGTAACATGAGAATCTGGTTCATTATCCAAACAAACCACTGTTAGAAGGTGATAAGAGATAAGATGTTTAGTTAATGACAAGAACCAAATGGAAGCTCATATCACACCAATCTTAAAGTCTCTGCATTGGCTACCTGCGTGTTTTAGAGATTTTTAGTTGCTTTTATAATACAACGTTTTTTGGTTCTATTGCATTTCTAATTAGGTCCTAATGCCTTTAAGAGTATTTATTTTACTAAAATTAGGCAACTAGTTCAGATATATTTCAAATGTGGTTTTATGTTTCATCTTGATTTAAATATCCTATGGTTAAAATATATATTTTTTAATTATTAAAATGAGTTGTGCAGTTGCACCAGCAGGTACATGTCAAGGTCTAAAAGGGGGTTCAAGAATGCAAGAAAAACTAAACACATACAGGCAATTATTCATAAAAACATGCATATAAAGATGCTTACATAAGGAGTTCTTTTTGTGTGTTTTGTTTCACAATTAAATAAAAAGGTTAATGCAATCGTGTTTACTCTGTTCTTCATGTAATATTTTAGTCTTATTTTTGAATGCTTGTTCTTTAATGAACATCTGACAATGAAAATTGCTTTATAAATAAATCAGAACAGTATTTTCTGTGCAACAAAAATGCACAAAATGCACAGTTTAAATGACACCTTATATTGAAAGCAGATGTTCAAATTAAAAAAATGTATCATTTTTGTACCTCCAGAACACTCCGAGCATCCCTCCACTTAGTGCTCCATTGTTTGGTGAGGGTTTCGACCTGGTGAGAGAAGCAAAATATAAAACACATGTATTGTCTAAAAAGAAATCCTGAATGTCTCTACAGTTTGACTCACCTTTTCTTGATTGAATTGCAGCTTCTCTCCTTTCTTCAAAGAGGTAGACCCATCTCCATCAAAGACCTGTAACCAAATGAAAGAATCAGTACATACTATATGGTAATCTGGATGGCGTTTTGTGTGTTTAAGACAAATCACAGAACCTGATCAGCTTCAGCTAGTAGTGATCGGAGTCTCGCGACCTCCGCCTGCAGCTGTCTCACCACCTTGATGCTGCCATTTTCGTTCACTGTGGGGGTGTTCATTATGTTTTTAGCCCGGCTGGCAAAGCGCAGAGTGCTTAGAGTCTCCTCGTAGTTCACGTCAGCAGGAGAAATGGCTGCCATTAGAGGTCACAATGAAGAGTCAGATTAAAAGGAGATGGACATTCAACCCTTGTCAAAAATTATGGATTCACCAATCTTGGAGGATGTTCATTCAGTTGTTTAATTTCTGCCAAAAAAAAAGCAGATCACAGACAAGACACAAAACTACAGTCATTCTAAATGGAAACTTTCTGGCTTTAAGAAACACTAAAAGAAAAACTGAGTAGTCAGTAACAGTAACTGTTTTAGCTCAAGCAGAGGGGAAAAAATAAAATAAATTAAAAAAATGGAAACGCTCAATTCTGAGAAAAGTTATTATGGAATCACCCTGGAAATTTTTGTTCCCAAAACACCTGCATCAGATTAGATCTGCTCATTAGTCTGCAGTTAAAAAGGAGTGATCACACCCTGGAGGGTTGTTGCACCAAGTGGACTGACATGAATCACTTCTTTAACTTCTTTAAGAAGGTGAATCATCATAGAATATTGCCAAAGATGTTTGTTGTTCTGAGTCAGCTGTGTCCAAAATCTGGACCATGTTAAAAAATAAAAAATAAAAATAAAAATGGGAAGGCTGTTAAAGCCAAACATACTGGTAGACCAAGGAAGACATATCAAAACATCAAGACAGCAATAGGTCTTGAAAAAAGAAAATTAACAGCAAAATTAACAAATGGAAGGAAAGTGGAGTCAACGTTTGTGACCGAACGGTTAGAAACCAGCTAAAGGAAATGGGATTTACCTACAGAAAAGGTAAATGTAAGCCATCATTAACACCTAAACAGATGAAAACAAGGTTACAGAGGGCTAAGGAAAAGTAATGGTGGACTGTGGATGACTTGATGAAAGTCATTCAGTGATTAATTGCAAATCTGCACTGGGCAAGGTGATGATACTGGAACGTTTGTTTGGTGCCGTTTCAATGAGATTTATCAAGATGACTCCCTGAAAAAAAAAAACACGCAAATTATCAGCCATTGATGATATAGGGCTGCATGTCAGGTAAAGGGCCTGGGAAGATGGCTGTCATCATATCTTCAATAAATGCACAAGTTTACGTTGACATTTTGGACACTTCTTATCCCATCAATTGAAAGGATGTTTGGGGAATGATGAATCATTTTTCAAGATGATAATGCATCTTGCCACAGAGCCTCCAAAAACTGTACATAAGGTCAATGTCATGGCCTGCAAATAGTCCACATCTCAATCCAACTGAAAATCTGTGGTGGAAGTGGAAGAAAATGGTCCATGACAAGGCTTCAACCAGCAAAACTGATCTGGCAAAAGGAATCAGAGAAAGTTGGAGCCAAATTGATGAAGACTACTGTTAGTCACTCATGAAGTCCATGCCTCAGAGACTACAAGCTGTTATAAAAGCCAGAGGTGGTTCAACAAAATACTGGTTGTGTGTTGAAGTGTTTTGTTTCTTTTTTCATGATTCCATAACTTTTTCCCTCTGAACTAAAACAGAGCCTGTTACCGACTACCACAATGTTTTTTCTTGATTTATTTTGGTGTTTCTTAAAGCGAGAAAGTTGCCACTTAGAATGACTGTAGTTTTATGTCATGCCTGTGATCTACTTTTTTAAACAAAATTAAACCACTGCATGAACATCCTCAGACTGGTGATTCCATCATTTTTGCCAGGGGTTGTAGATCTTCCTGCAATTACACAAGGCATAAAAAAGGAGGCAAATGCCATCTGAATACAGCAGACATGTCTTCATGACACATACTTGCTACAACTGTAGTGATTGAGTTTCCACCAAGGCTGTCTTTCAGAAGCCATGTCAGCACAGAGTCTCTGTAAGGAATGAAGATCTGCTTCTTCTTTGCCGACTGTCCACTCACTGCGAGGTCAGCTGACAGGTCAAATTGAAAAACAGGAAAGAAAAAGAAATGTATATAATGACCAAAGGGACTGGGGAAAGAAAAGTTTCACCTTACAGCTCTATGATCGATTTTAGAACGAACAAAAAGTTCTTTGACCAGAACCGGTCAATAAAAAAAAAATAAAAAGACATTTCATTGCCAAACAGTTTTGTTCCAATACCAGAGATGTAGGTCATTTTTGTTGAACATTTACTATAAAAACAAGCCGCTTCACAAGCAGTCAGATTGCTTGCATCAATGCCTTTCAATAATATTCATACCCCTTGAACGGTTTGCATATTTTCTAATGCTACAACCACAAACTTCAAGGCATTTGAGGATTTTGTGTGATAGACCAACAAAGTAGCACATAGTTGTAAAGTGGAATGAAAGGGAGTCACATTTTATATCATATGCAAATAAAAATCTGCAGTGTGGCATTTGTATTCAGCCCCCTTCATTCCGAAGCCCCTAAATAATCTAGCCGCAATTGATTATCTTCAGAAATAATAAGTAAAATATCTAATCTCAGTATAAATATGGGTGTTCTGTGAAGGTCTCAGAAGTTTGTTAAAGAATATAGGTGAACAAACCGCTTCATGAAGACCAGACAGGTCAGCGAAAACTCGAGACGTTTAAAGGAGGGCTCCATTATAAAACAATATCAGGAAGGCCAGCAGCATTAGTACAAATCCATGCTACCCTTTAGGTTTTTATTTGTAAGAATAAATATTTAAAACTTGTCTATTATTGAGGTTTGTAGCTGTGAACATCTAAAAATATACAATATGACATTATACTTAGAATATACTTAGAATGCACTAATAACCAAGAAGATGTATTTGTTTATATATTGTTAACAGGCACCAGCTAAAAATAATTTATTAGTCAAGCTGCCTTTACCTAGAGCCGAGATTACACTGCCCAAGATGACCAGCGATTTGTTAATGTTGGCACCTTCCTTCAACCTGGTGCCTGTGGTGTGCGTGCTATCAGCTCTCTCACTGCCAGCCAGATCCACCAGGTGGATCTTACTTCGTCTCTCATGTGGCAACTCCCCATCAAACCATCCCTGTAATATGAGGATCAAAAAGCATTTCATAGAGCTACAGATACACTTAAAACCGGGGAAATACAAATGCTTACTTACACATGTCAAGATGTAATCAATGTTAAATAAGCAATGATAGAGGCTGAATCTTTAATCAGGTTTCATATATAAGTGACTGGAAACCAAAGAAAGCATGAGATTCAGCACTGCAAATCACACCTGAGTAAACATGATAGTGAAGATAGTGTGTGAACGGCTGCTGAAGTCATTCATGCCCGTGCTGGCTATGGTGCGGCTGGCATTCCCAAGCGTGATCAGGCTCTCCATGTTACTCTGGCTTTGCACCACATGTTTTGACAGATCTAAACAGACATTAAAGATGAAAATTCTGCATAACACTTTAAGCACTTTTACAAGACTTCGATAAGGTGGACATAATTAAATTGAAATCAGGTATTACTCTCAACATAAGGTCCATCCGTAGGGTGCTCCCTCACTTTCAAGCCTCCACCTTCTGAGCATGGTGGTCTCTTCTTCAGGAGATCCTGTACACGCTCATTGTAAATCTCAAGATAGCTAGAAAGAAAATGAAAAAGTGAATGCCAGACTGTGCCAAAAAAAAAAATGAATCAGTGATTGATACTATTCATGTGAATTCTTGTATTTTGGAGAGAAGTTGTGAATTTAGTCCATGTGTGTGCAGAGTTTGACGTTTTGAGAATGCAAGTGCTCAAATCACTCCTATCCATTGTTCTAATACCACCACCATAATGGGCATGTATTCACAGGACCAAAAGTAATTATATATTAGATAACTTAAACATATTTTTGCAAACAAAACTGTCAAGCGTGGTAGTGGTAGCATCATCCTATGACACCATTTCACCACCAGTGATACTGGTGTTTTGCACAAACAGAACTGCATAGTGAAAAGAAAAGCTACCTGCTATTTTTTCAATTTCATCTTAAATCAACAGCTGAAATTTGGTTGTTCCAGCATCAGAACTGGTTTTGAAACGGATAAAGCAGACTAACATCAAAAGGTGTTTTGCACCAGGGTACTCCGTCCGATTGGGCACGCAATGCAGAAAATGTTTACTTTGATTCACTTTTACACTGCGCTTTTGAAAGTGTAGTGCCCGGGGAAAGTCAAACAGTTTAAACAGCAACTTGTTTGGGGCGCTGTCACAAGAAGTTCCTCATTATGATCAGCAGCAGAGATAGCTAGGGGCTCAGCATGTTGCTCGGTGTACATCAGGGAAATGCAGCAGTACAGGAAACGAGTAAAAGACAGGCGATGACATGGTACTTTTACACAGATCCAGAGCGAAGTATAGCAAGGATTTATACTTTTTTAGATAACATCTATGTCCATAAATCATAAATCACTTCTTTAACTTGAATAGGACCGAACACTAGATACTTTTACATCTTTGACATGATTAGAAAGTTTAAAACTGACAATGACATTAAGTTATTTTTTGTTTTTGGAGGAATCAATAAAGTCCTCTAGAGTTGAAACAAAAAACTTCTTATTCAAAACAATAAATCACCTAGAAACTGACAGAAGCCTACATAAGCATTTTAAACATGGACCAAACTTAACATACAAGTTCAGGCTTTTAAAAACTGAATCACTAACTGCAAAAACATTATGCAACTTTGTAAAACCTCTAAAATCTGAAGACCCAGTATGTTGAAACAAAATCAGTATCACAGGTGGAAACACGGCTTCTGCGACCAGACCAGTTTGTTATTCACTAACGAACCCTTCTTTTGTAACATTTTAACAACTGCCTCCACCAGTTTATCCCGTTTCTGTTTTAAATTCATAAATGCAAGCAATGCTTTCTAGCAGGGCTATTCCCAGATACAGAACAGCATATTCTACCATTGAAAAAAAGAATTCACTTTTCACAAGGTTCAGCAGATTTTTCAGTTGAGTTGAGGTCCTTTTCCTCATCTTACTTCCCAAAACACAGGAACTAGTCATGCTTGGTGTATAACACTGTTCAGCATGAAAATCTCCCGCCAGATGGACTGTTATTCCCTCGCTTTACAGACCCTGAAAAAAATAATAGTTCAAGCTCCACTGAAGTTAAAAAGCTGCTCCTTTGCTGATCTTGCATCTTCATAGAACAGGCTAAAGATTTAACCACCATCCAATATGGCACCGGATAAATTAAACAGTATACAATTATACTACGACCAAGGCCACTGCAAGCATTTCTTCTGAAATTTCATGCATTCTCAACATGCAGACCTCTGGAGAGTTCTTGATCCAAACATTCTTGGCATGTTAAAGTGGCAAAAAAAAAAGATCTTTATTGCTTTCCTCGTTTACAACCAGTTTTACTCAGTTCATTCATCTAATTGGCTTTCTTCAATAAATCTTGATCAAACAATATTTTCTGGGCTTCTAATATCCTCAAGTTTGGGTCGTTGCTCAATAAACCTGCTTTAGTTTTCACAAGACATTGCATTAATGCCTCTCTCCTTCCCACAAAACATTGGTCACTCAAAATAGCGAAGGGCTCCAATAAATGTTGCCAATGAATCCAAGTTTATCAACTATTCTGGTAAAGCGTTTACATAGATCGTCATGGACTGGAAGATTGTGTTAATTCTAGGCTTTTGATTGTTTTTCAACTGTTCTGTTATTGCAGTTCAACTATGCAACCTGATTTACTTTTACAAGTTTCAATTTACAGTGGATTTTCTTTAGTCCACACAGGGTCAAAATTACGCATACACCATTAACATTTGGTTAAGAGACCCATAGGAACTTTCACCTCCACCACTTCTGTAGCCATCATAAGGCTTCTGGCATAATTCTGGCTGAATATTTGACAGTTTTCCTTGGTAGAATTGTCAGAGCTCATTTTCCTGGCATAGGCCTGGATTTTCAGTCTGTCCACACTCACATGGAGAAGCAAAATCTCGTCTGTATAAAGAGTCAAAGGAAACAAAAATTCAATTATATGGCAACAACAAAAAGACTGTTTAGATGAGTCAAGGCTTTCACAATTAGGAAGATCGTGCAAACTGACAAGCAAGGTGATGATCCCATTATGCTAAGGGGCTGTTTCTCTGCAAGTGGTACTGAGGGCATGTGCCAAGTTAATGGAATAATGAAGCTGAAATACTTTGAAACTTTAAGTTTACCTCGAACAGCTCGATTGGCTGCAACTTAGGCACAAGAGGATTTTCCAACAGAAAAACGATCCCAAACACTGCTTTGAAATGATAAGGTAGGCTTTTTTTTTTCTTAATTAAGAATCAGATACAAAATATAACAAGGCACACTTCAGAACAAAAAAGTGCATTTAACTTGTATAACTAAGTAGAAAAAGAAAATAAAGATCAAAATACAAACAGTGTGAAGCTAAAAGGAAAAAAAGGGGGTTAAAAAAAAAGCATTGCATTTTGTAGTTTAGCAATGATTTAGCACTTCTTTAAATAGAATTGTTTAACTTAAAAAATTTTTGAAAAGAGGGGGTTGGTCTTTAAGAATGTGCACTTATGTATAACAAAAATTTGTCTTAAGGAATAAATTTTTATTTACATAGTTTGATTCTTCAACCTGTTAGACCATCTTTTATCACATCAAAAGCTAAAAGTAGAATAAACGTCTTATGAGATTCATTTTTGAAAATCCTTCTAAAAACATTTATTGTACTGCAATGAAAAAAAAACATGTTCTAGTGTCTCAATCTGATTCACAAAACACAGGAACTGGTATTTGTGTTCAATTTTCTTTGCAATAAGTCATTCCTAGAGTAAATTTCGACTTTTTGTGAGAGTGGACAAGAAATGTATTTGGTTCCAAATTTCCTTAAATAGATATTATAATCCTTAAACAAATGTTTTCTTCGCAGGGTTGACGGGAAGCATATGATGATTTTATTTCTACATTTTGTCTATAAAGTCACAGCCATTTATAATCAAGCATGGTTATTTTGGAGTGACCTCTGAATATGTTATCATGCTTTTAATAAGTAAAACCATAGCAGGAGGAATTGCCTCAGTTTAACTGAGTTTTAGTGCATGTTAATGTGCATTTTCTGATAAAAGCATCCTATGATAAAAAGTTACCATCTTCTTCCATAAGGTGTAGAATAGACCAAATACTTTTTTCCAACCAGTCTTTATTAAAGAGCGATTTTTGTTTTATCAGGTTGCATCTGTTGTTCCAAATCAGGACTTAAATGGGGAAAAGTTGTGTAAAAATAGGTTTCCAATACTGCAGAACCTGTTGGCAAAAGTCTAATAGTTTTATCGATTCATCTACTTATGTTGTTTTGTAATTTTAAAGTCACATCTCACCAGGAAAAAATAAGGTAGGCTAACATTAAGCTTATCATCTGTCCTTGACCTCATCCCTGTAACATTCGTTTACAACCAGGCATTACAGCCTGGTCTGTGCTGGGAAACCAAACGGTGTAAAATGAACTGAAGAGTCGTCATTTAGCCATACTCATGGCAGACCCTTGTTGGTGCCTTCAAAAACCAGAGTGGCTTCTCTGCAACTTAATAAACGACACAGATGTAAACATTAACCATATTATCTACCCAATTCTTGTTCTTACAAAACTTAATATCACTAAAGTGATGTTATATCATTTTATAAAAAGGGAAAAAAGTTTTTTTTTAAAGTTTAGAGACAAACATTTATTATAATATTAGCAACGATCTAGAGGATGTTAACTACTGCCTGGAACTGAAAAGAGTGGAAGCCAAGAAGACTTGGTGCATTAAACAATAACTTCAACTGAAATAAATTGGCAGATGCTGTAATAGTGGCTTACCTGACCTCCGTATAAAATGACATGGCCTCGTTCTTGCTTCTGTTGGAAATCTCCAGGAACAATTCATCACAAATTCGTGGGATTAAACCTTTATCAACCTTTAATTAAAAAATATTGCTGTTAGAATCAATGCCCAAATAATTAATCTCACATTTGATCCTATTCCATAATCTTAATCTGACTGTTTACACTTTGCTGCAACCACAACTCAGCACATGCAAAGACTGCTGAGCAACACAAACATCACCTCCTCCGATATGGAGTCACTGATGCACGATAGCAATTCCACTCCAACCTGTGCGCCCTCTTGTTTTTAGCTTCTCTAATAATGCAAGATTCCCATTACAGTGAGAGGAACAGAGGTTTGCTGCACTCATCACATTTTCTGATTAGTGCAGAGAGAGAAGCCAGACTAATGAGGCTGCAGACTGAGTTTTTAAACAAGCAAGAGGTCAACGCATACAAACCCAGGTGCATTAACTGGTAGATTTATTATTCTTTTAAATGCACTTTTTTTTCCCAGCATCTTGTGTGACAAGGAATAGTAGATCTGACCCAGTGCTAAATAAATTATTTCAAATTATTATTGGACATCTGTACCAACCCAGAACGTGTTGTGATGTCTGAATGTTTCATCAAAACAGCCATGAACACTGCCTTGCACACTATAGTTTACTTTATAAGGATTTTGTCATAGACCAAAACAATGAAATGCATAATTGTGATACATTGTTTAACATAAAACAACAATCAGAAAAGTCTGTAATGCATTAGCTATTCAAGCCCTTTTACGCCAACATCTCTAAATAAACTCCAGTGCAAACCATTGTTTTCAGACGTTCCCCAATTAGTTATCAGAGTCCACTTGTGTTTAATTTGATCTCAGTATAAAACAACTGTTCTGTGAAGGCATCAGATGTGTGTTAAATAACATCAGTGAACAATCAGCTGCATGAAAGCCAAAGGACACAGCAAACAATACAAGGATAACCTTGTTGACAAGTTTAAAGAAGGGGTAGCTTATAAAACAATATCTCCAGCTTAAACATATCACTGTGAAAAACTAATCAAGACTACTCAGAGATGGCCATCCACTAAAACTGACAGACTGGGCAAGGAGCGCTTTAAGCTGCCAAGAGGGTACTGGTAACTTTAGAGGAGCTGCAAAGTCCATTAAGGGGACAATTATCAGTAGAAAAATGCACAAATCTGGCCTTTATGGACAGAGGCCATTGTCTATGGCTTCTGATTATAAAACATGGTGGTGGTAGCACGATGCAGTGGGAACAAGGAAGCTGGCAAAAATTGATGAACGGAGCCAAATATGGGGCAATCCTGGAAGAAAACCTGTTAGATGCTGCTCTTTCTGTCTGAGCTTAAGGTATTTTACAAAGAAGAATGCACAAAAGCATCTTTCTCTAAATATGCAAAGGTTGTAGAGATAGATCCTGGAAGACCTGCAGCAATAATTGCAAAGAAAGGTGGTTCTATAAGGAATTAACTGTATTTTCCTGGGAAAACATCTGACGTGTTTTCAGAAAGGGTAGGGGAATTGACCAACATAACACAGAAATTTTACAAAACAAAAGCTTCCTAATGAAGTTTTAGAGGGTCTCCACAATAAAAGCATTGGAAAAAAAACAAAAAACAAATCATTCTTACTTTATGTCCCATCATGGTGTAAGATTTCCCTGAGCCTGTTTGGCCATATGCAAACATACAGGCGTTGAAACCATCAAATGCTGTTTTTAAAACGTCAGAGCCAACGTCCTTGAAAATCTGAGTGAGATGAAAAGTTTAAAATGAACGTATACTTCACTACTGTAAAATGCAAAATACGGATTTTAAGAAAAAATGTCACCTTCTCCTGTGATGCAAATGTGGGACTGTCTACATCCGTTGAGTCAAATGAGTAATCGTATGAAAAAGTTTTCCCTCTGTCCTTCAGTTTGTCCACTCGGCCAGACGAAGGCTGAAATGTAAAATGAACGGTCCACTCTCAGTGAAAACATAATTAAGCCCATTCTAAACCTCGTTCATTTTGTTACATTATACCTTATGAATAGATGTTGAGTTCCCCCTCATGTGAATTATCACCTTGGAAGATAACAGCTTTTCTCTGTCGAAAGTAAATGTGAGTGGCGTGACGTTCAATTTAAGAAACTTAAGATAAAAATAGCAGAAGGCATACCACACCACTACACCCACCTTTTATTCAAAGGACGGACTCGGACCGCTACTTGCACCGAAGACATTATTAACCAAATCGGACAGAAGAAAAATATCAGCCAGTCCACCCGCCTGCTCCTCCTTCCCTTTTTTGATAAAAGGTTCGTCTTCCTAATTATTCACACCTGGGCTTTCTTTATATGTGTGCTCTACAAATTAACCACTAGAGGGCGCGAAAGCACGTCCTATTTCAGGCTATAATATGTTTTCTAAAAAAACAACAGACTGCGCAAAATCTTAAAGCCATGCTGGGAAAAAAGAAAGAAAGAGACAAGAAGTTTCGGATGGGTTATAAAAAAGATAACAGAGGAATTTCAAATACAATATTTAGAGATAAGTCCAATATTTTACCAGAAGCAACAGTGGATATGACTTTAATAGAAAACAAAAAGAATGAGATATATATAGTTTAGAATCAAATACAATGCAGGCGTATATAAACATATACTATATGTATATTCAGATTTATATAGATGCCCCTACTGATTGTCTGTACATAGAGAAGAAATGTTAGCAGTTTTATTAGCAGTACAGTGGATGGAAGACATAAAATAATTAAAAACCATAATTTGCTCAGATTTAAGTTCCATATTATTGAGTTTAAAACATAATAATTCCGACTGCAGGCCAGATATTTTATCAAAAATACAGCTTCCATTATTCAAAATACAAATGATTGTGGAAATGAAATGAAAATAGAACAGGTCATATTAAAATGTCAAACATATGTGCAAGAGAGAAGACATATGAGGAAAGAATTTAAAATGATTAAAGAAAAGATTAGGATAAAAGAGACATTGCAAAGGAATATAGGGAGCAAACATATACAAATTAATATACGATTAAAAAAACTTAATTATTTTTGAGATTTTGATTATACAGTATATACAGACGTACATTTTAGATATTAATCCATAATTAACTACACTCCCTATCAGTTGGTGGCGGTGATGCACATCTTCAGTTTTTTGCCAACCGCCAATAAACAGGCAGAAAAGGTGAGTGGATATACGTATTTATGTTTAAATGAACTACAAATGTCATGTAAATTTGAGGGACACCACTAGTATTTCTAAGAACGTCTATTTCATACAATGCGTGGAAGGCTTGACGTAAATATTATAAAAGGGCATGTTGTGTAAAAGCTATTATCCGAAATGGAAAAGTAGGAATAACTTTTGTAGTACCAGAATTCAATATCAAAATAGGAAAACGAATTACAGACGGCTTATCAGCATACACAGGAGAAATGTTGGCAATATTATTAGCTTTACAATGGGTAGAAGACATAAAACCATTAAAAACAGTAATTTGCTCAGATTCAAGCTCTGCATTATTAAGTTTAAAATATAATCAATCAGATAATAGGATGGACATTTTATTAGAAATATTTCATACACTATACAGAACACAGAAAATGGGCTTAATAGTTATATTTGTGTGGGTTCCAGCACATATTGGAGTAGAAGGAAACGAGAGGGCAGATAAAATAGCAAAGAGGGTAATTCAAAATCCTATTAGTTTTACAGTTAAAGCAAGTAAATCTGAGGGAAAGAGTATTGTTAAAGGAAAGCTGATGGAAAAATGGCAAAAAAGGTGGGATGAAGGAAAAACAGGAAGATGATTTTATAAAATTCAGAAGATAGTAGGAGAAAGAAGAAATGGAAGACGAAATAGAAAGGAGGAAAGAGTGATAACAAGGTTAGGATTTGGGCATACAGGACTTAATAATACACTTTTTAAAATTCAAAAGCATAGTACTGGTAAATGTGACTACTGTGGAAAATATGAAACAATAGAACATATAATAGAATGTCATAAATATGAAAGAGAAAGACGATATATGAGGAGAGAGGTTGAAGGTATTAAGGACGAGGTTAATCTGTTAGATATTTTGAGGAAGAATTTAGGGAGTAAACATATACAAATAGTGATTCGTTTTTTAAAGAAAACGAAATTATTTTATAGAATTTGATTATAGTAGATAAATGTGTGAAAGTATGGAGGATATAGAAGGGTAGAATACAAAGTAATGTTTAAGTATGTATATTTGTATATATATATATATATATATACATAGGTAAGATTTATTTATTCATTGAATTTGTAGAATTTAAATATATATATATATAAATGGATAGACCGACACGAACCACACTCCATACCAGTAAGTGGCGGTAATGCTACTAAACGTTTGTTGCCAACCGCCAATAAAACCAAGAAGAAGAAGAAGAATTTCAGCTTAACTTGCAGCAATTGGTGGATTTCCCATGATTCCGAGCGGTAAAGACGAAGCAGGCGCGGACATTCAAAAAAGAATGGCAGAGCAGTCTGATGTTTTACAACTAATACCGAACTCAGATGAAACAAAAAGTTCGCCCACTGTCCAAAGCGGAGTAAAGAGGAGAATCTCCTTTTTCTCAGAGAGGGACGTAAGCACCGTGGAGGAGCCGAGCAGTATGACATGTTCGCTGCTAAGCTTACAGAGTGTTGGTGACGACTCAAATTCATTCCGACCCTCAGCGGAAATAGACGAAGAACTCCGAACAGAGAAAATCAAAATATGTCTAGAATCAAAAAATGCTGCTGATGTTAACGTTGTGCCTCTGAAGGAGCAAACAGTGAGCAGTATAGGAGATACGGAAAACTCTTCTGAGCCGTCAGATATCATTCAAGGTAAGTTAGCCTTTAAACTGCACATCTGACTGTTCTGGTTATTGTAAGTGCCAGTTTATTGTGTTTTTATTTAAACAATAACTAATGCGGTCATTTCTTAACATACATGCTTGACTTTCAGGGTTTCTACACTGCTTTGAAAGTATGGCATTTAAAAATGTATGGGAACTTTATGTTGTTGGAAAATAAAGAAAATGAGTCAGACCTAATCTCGACTCGTTTTCTGCAAATGAGTCGGTGATTAAATCAATATTCAGCAAAGGTATCTCAGTTGCACATTTTCCTGAAATTGTGTAGCCCTAAGATCCAATGATGCCCCATTATCAGTTTTCTGGTAGAGGCCACCAAAAGTCCTATTTAAATCTCCTGATAGTTCAAATAGTTAATGCCACCATGTACTCCTAACAAAGGCCTTAGTAGGGAGAAAAAATGCCCACAGCATGACAGATCCTAAACCAGCATGAACTGCTTTTCCGCACATTAATCATTTAAATCCACCAAACCTGCCTGAAATGTATTTGCTGCCAAGATTTAAATCTTAGTCTCATCTGACCAAAGCACCTGGTTCCAGACAAAGACCTAGCAGAGTTCAATAAACTCATAACATTTATTTTTCTTAATATAGGATAGAAAAGCTCGTGTTCTGGCATGACTCTCAAACAACCGATTATCACGTAGACTGCTTAATAGTTGTTATATACCCTTCGTGACTCCCAATATACTGTTCTTTACTGCAGATTTTCTTTCCTGCCCTTACCATCCTTCTCACACTTTGTGTCACTGGTGGAAAGATAAACCAGGTTTTCATCCAGCTTTGTTAACGGTTCCAGTTCTTTTAAATGTTTTAATTATTGCTCTGACTGCAGATATCAGAAGGTTTTGTCATTTTCCTAAAGCTATTTCATGAGCTTTAAATATGAACATATTAAACTGCCCAATTTGAATGTCACTTTCCATTGTCTTTCCCATTTTATAGAGGGCCTCTGTTTGACATTTGTACCCCAGGCTCATGGATACTCATCAAGGTTCCTCAACACTCTGATCAACTTAAAATATGAAATAGTAAAATACTTCATTTATATATATTTCATAGGAATTGATAGGGGTACCGATAAATATGGAGGACACTGTATGTCTGATTTATGTTTAAGAGTATGAGTAAGTTTACTGACATTAAGAATATTGGCCTGCTTAATGCTACCTGCACACAATGTCTATACTGGCCTGTTCTCACTGGTTCTGTACAGACAGAACAGAAGAAAAGACTTCTGGCCCAGATTCCTGTGTGAATGCCAGCAGAGAGCATAACACTGAGGAGCTAGATGCTGAAGTGATGAGAAAAGCCCGGGAAGAAGGCTGCGTGAACGTGGTCTTCCCTGGCGCTGTGACCCAGGGAGGCTGCTATCGTTTCGTCAGCGAGATCCTCAAGTGCATCCTCTATCAGAGACAACAGCTGCCGATGACGTACGACCAGCTGGTTTATTCTCAGAAGAAGCAGCAAATTTCAGTGCAGGTGGGAAGAAAACTACCTTGGAGCCGTCTTCATTTGGAAGGGTTGTTGATTTCAAAGAAACTTAACATTGTTTGGAAACATTTTGCTTTTCAGGAAAGAGATACAGTGACTCGAAGGCCATTGCAGTCTGCTGATATGGATATGCGCAAATGCCAACAGAGTCTTCAGGAGCTGGAGGAGGTGCTACAGCAGCTGGAGGTGCTGTTTTCTTTGAGCAGAGTACCCCGCGTTTTACTGTTGATGGGCGGCTCCCTCGTTCTCCCTAAAGAACTGTATGAGATCAACATGGAAGCCCTGGTCCTGTCTGCCGGGGATCAGTCTCTTCAAGCGTCCTCCTGCTTGAGGCAGCTCTTCCGCACTCTTTTCATTGCCGACCTCTTGTCTGATACCAAACCTGTTCGCCTGATGCCCACCACGGTCCTGGCACTGGCTCACAGGGAATGTGGCGTAGGTTGGTTCCGACCCAAACTACAGTTTAAAGTCCCGACTCGAGTCAGAAACCAAATAATTACTCTGTCTACAGATCCCAGCGCCTGTAAGGTGCATGGAGCAGATGGGTCAGACTGGCAGGATTATGTGTGGTTTCAGGCACCAGCAGCCATTAAGGGCTTCAGCAGCTGACCCAAACAGTTCATTGGTCTGATTTTGGAATAAAGTCAATTTTAATTTAGAATTAGGCTGTACATATTTTATTAATGTTTTTTGTTTTAGAATGTGTGGATTGTTTGTGCAGAAGTGTAAGGGAATCTTTTCAAAGTCTGATTTTCAATGAATATTTTCTCAAGAGGCATGCTTGCTGGGTTTTGAGAGCATATGTATTATTGTTTATATTTATAAAGCATGGCCTTTCATATACAATAAGCACAGCAACACTCAACTCATTAGTGCAATATACTTTTACTGAGCATAACTTGAAAGGTTTAATGAATTACATGGCTTTCTTTTTATTCTGGGAAAAATATGAATGTGCCAGCATCATCTGTCTACATGTTTATATGTGCTTAAACATTAACATTTTAAAGATTATAACAGGCAAAAAGATGTACTGAAAGAATCAGTGTTGATCTTTATTTGTGGACTCTGATTCGTCAATTATAATAAAAAACATACAATAACTGTTGTAGTCAGAATGCATTCAGCTATTCAGAGCTTTTCTACTTTTTTGGCAAACTGGACGATGTCCCCGGCCAGCAGCTGGGGCTCTTCCAAGGCCGGGAAGTGGCCGCCCTGGGCCATGAAGGTGTAGGAGACGATGTTCCGGTATCTAATCTGTGCCCAGGATTTGGGGCAGTGCATGAGCTCCTGGGGGAAAGCAGCCAGTCCAGTGGGCACAAATGTCCTCGTCCTAAAAGATATGATGAACCTTGGTTAGATACAATGCTGATCCCATTTGTACAAACAAAACATGGAGAGTAAAAGGCCCTTACCTAGCAACAATTCTGGTATTAGGATTGCTGCTAAAGTTCTCTTTGTAAAACCGCATGGAGGAGATGATGGAGCCTGTGGTCCAGTAGATCATGACATTCGTCAAAAGATCATCCAGGCTGAATTTTCTGTTCAAAAGCCACAACACCCAATGAGTTACAGACAGCAGCCTTCACTGTAACCTTCCTGAATGCGTCCACATATAAAATATTTACCTCTGTGGCCAAAACACCAGGGTTCCTATGAGTTTTCGAAAATATGTTTTATTTATTTAAGTATTTTCTTCCTGTATTACAGCTTGGGCTTTGACCATTATTATTTATGGACCTACAGATACAGTGCCTTTCAAATTTAGTAGTGCATAATTGTGAAGTGGAAAGAAAGTGATACGTGGGTTTAAAAATCTTAACAGAATAAAAATCTGAAAGCTGTGGCAAACATATGCATTCAGTTCCACCTAATTAAATATGCAACAAAACCACCTTTCAATGTAATTGCAGTGCTAGGTCCTTTGGGATGCCACCACCAGCTTTTCAAATATATAGAATAACGTTATTGTCCATTCTATGAAATAAATCAGATTGACTGCATCTCTGAAGAGTAAGACTTGCCACAGATTCCTTCACTGAGCCATTCTAATCAACGAAAAGACCTAAACTCCTTGTATGTTTAGTGTGATCGGCCTGCAGGAAGGTGAACCCCTGCTGAAGTCTGAAGTGTTTTGCAGCCTCTAACAGGTTTCTTCCACGATTGTTCTGTACTTAGCCCCATCCATGTTCCCATCAACGTTGACCAGTTTTTTCCTAAATCTCACAACATGATGCAGCCACCCCCATGTTTCACCACAGGGATGGTGCATTTAGGGGGGTGTAGTTATATTTTTGTAGCTAACATATTCCACGTAGGCCAAAAAGTTCAGTTTTAGTCTCATCTGACCAGAGCACCTTCTGTATGTCTAGCTGGGTCCCTATGGCAAGCCACAGACTATGTTTGGCCGCTTTTAAAAAACACATATTTTCCTTCCACTTGACCATTATGGACTACTGTGTCTTAGTGTATCATATAAAGCCAATTGAAGTTTGTGGCTGTCACAAATCGTAATATGTGAAAATGTTTGAGGAGTATGACCATTTTGCAAGGCACTGCAAATGCATAAAACACTTAATAAAATCAACTAAGCACAAATGCTTTTTTGGCCTTTAGATCCTTATAGATCAGGGTTTTAAACTGTATCTGTGGTCTCTAAACTGGTTCAGGTTTAGATGCCAAGTAGTCAAACTGAAACCACTGTACCTTGTAAATATTAAAGAAAATAAAACACACATCATAAAATGTGCTTTAAAAATTGAGTATTCCGTGTCGCTTCAGTTCAGGTTTGTTTCAAGTGTTTTAGATTTTGAAATAGAACTGATTTAATTTGGTTGAGATGGCAAAGTTTAAGCAGTGAAATAGAAGACAAATGAATCTCTTCTGGATTCAAGAACCAAGGAATGAGTCCCAAAATCTAACCACCGCCAGTTGCCTGAATTAAGGAGCTACACACGTCTCCGTTTTACCTCTCCAGTCCACCATCCTCCAGATCTCGGTTCTTCATGTGGGTCCAGGTGGAGAACTTTTCCAGAATGTAGGCCGCCAAGCCTACAGGCGAGTCATTCAGTGCACGTCCTGCACACACATACGACTGTAATAAAAGCTAACCTCACAAATAATTTAAACAGCAGGCTGCATTCTCCGGTCACTTTGACCTGTCTTCATACTAATCAGTTAGGGTTTTTTTTTACGTTCTCACCGGCTGTGTCAGGCTTGGTTGCCTGAATGTGAAGATAGCCGGATTCCCTCAGCATTTCCCACACATTCTTCTGAAAGAAAGGGAACAACCTGCGAACATCTTCCCGGCTGAAGCCCACCAGGTAGGGTAGATAAGGCCCGATCATTATGGACAGTAAAACTTTGACCCCCCCTGTCGACATGCACATGTTCAGGTGGAGACCTTTCACACAGCTGGAACAGATAAAAATATAAGTTTGTCATCCCGTGACAATCAGCCCTACTGTTGAGAAATTTATATTGTCATGGTTTACTGGAAAAGTGTGTACACTGGCAAAATTTCACAGCCAAAGAATGATACAATGTCAGCTCTGGAAATTCCAATGCAGTGATGATGTTCTGTGCTACGTTTTCTACTAGATTGATTTGCACTTACTCAGGCCTCATCTGAGCCATATTAGTGGTGATGAGCGAGCCCCAGTCTCCTCCTTGCAGGTAGAACTGGGAGAAGCCCAGGCGCTCCATGAGTGTTATGAAAATCCGAGCGGCAGCCAGACTGTTAAATCCTTCAAAAGTACAAGAGAAGATGAGTTGCAGTGCCTTGCAAAAGTATTCATCCTCGTAAGCTTTTCACATTTTGTCATTTTACAACAAGAAACAAACATGGTAATGTCAGCATCATGCTGTGGGGAGAAGAGTCAGAGAATGTTATTGAAGCTGAAAGGCAGACGTATGCAATTAAATACAAGGCAACACTGGAAGAAAACCAGTAAGAGGCTGGAAAAGACTGGACCTTCCAGCAGGACCTTCAACATACAGCCAGACAGTTGTGGTGGTAATGTGGAAAAAAAACTCTGGATCTGCTGAAAACTATATCCTCTTAAGGAAAAAAAGTCCTCTACCACAATTCAAACAAACATTTTTCCAACTAAACATGTGGCCTTTTTGTTTCTGGGACTGCAGGCATGCTTTTAAGAATTTTTCTCCTAGTATATCTGGTGTGTTCCTCCCCACTACTGACCAGAGACAAGTAGAATCCAAAAACAGGAAATAAGCCGCCACACGAAGGAAGCTAAAGCACCAAAACAGAGAGGATCTTTTTTTAAATACCACTGCCAACCTGCAACCATCCACCATTTTCGCCCCCCTAAACACCCCAACGAATCCTCACCAATGCAACAAAAGAGCTGAAGCTCCCAGCAACCCCACCAAGGCCTCAGAACTATCCTCAGCTTCCTCCATTCGCAGATAGGGACTCAGATACCTCAGCCGCTCATATCTTCAGCTGATGTTTTCTGGGTTAATCCCTCAAGGATATCAGTCTTGTCTGTTCTGAAAAATGGCCCAGGCCTGGATTACAGGAATCCTCTTCGATTCAGGTCATCACACAATAGAAAAATAATATCTAAATGATAAAAACACAGGGTAATATCAAGCTTCAATGTCATTCCATATCAGCAGCATTTAGTTAAAATCTGAAATGATAATGTCTACACACTAAATAGTCTTTTGTAAAAGTGTTCAAAGTACTTAAACTTTTTCACGCTTTCCATGTTACAAACACACACTTCAGTGTCTTTATTTAATGGACTTTCACAAAGCATCGCATAATTATAACGGGGGAGGAGAACGATACAAGATTTTGTAAATGTACCTTATAGAACTCTAAATACAAATCTGAAAACAGGCAAATCTGTAGCCCAGGTCAGGCGCTTCTGCTGCTGTTTCTGGTTCAAAAGTGGCTTGACCTGGGGAATGCGGCACCTGTAGCCCATTTCCTGTACACGCCTGTGCACGGTGGCTCTGGATGTTTCTACTCCAGACTCAGTCCACTGCTTCCGCAGGTCCCCCAAGGTCTGGAATCGGCCCTTCTCCACAATCTTCCTCAGGGTCCGGTCACCTCTTCTCGTTGTGCAGCGTTTTCTGCCACACTTTTTCCTTCCCACAGACTTCCCACTGAGGTGCCTTGATACAGCACTCTGGGAACAGCCTATTAGTTCAGAAATGTCTTTCTGTGTCTTACCCTCTAGCTTGAGGGTGTCAATAGTGGCCTTCTGGACAGCAGTCAGGTCGGCAGTCTTACCCATGATTGGGGTTTTGAGTGATGAACCAGGCTGGGAGTTTTAAAGGCCTCAGGAATCTTTTGCAGGTGTTTAGAGTTAACTCGTTGATTCAGATGATTAGGTTCATAGCTCGTTTAGAGACCCTTTTAATGATATGCTAATTTTGTGAGATAGGAATTTTGGGTTTTCATGAGCTGTATGCCAAAATTATCCGTATTAAGACAATAAAAGACCTGAAATATTTCAGTTAGTGTGCAATGAATCTAAAATATATGAATGTTAAATTTTCATCATGACATTATGGAAAATAATGAACACAATATGCTAATATTTTGAGAAGGACCTGTATAAATCTTAGCAAACAAAAATCCAATGTGGGGTTTCCCAAGCCTCAGTTCTCAGGCCACTCTTATTCAAGATCTAGATGCTCCTACTAGCTGAAGTTATGGAAAATTACAGCATGTTTTACAATATCTACGCTGAAAGCAATCTCAGTTCTCATATTTTAACCAAATAACCAGACTTTATAACAGTCACCAAATCTGTCTCCAAACTACCAATCAATGGATGGGTCCAAATTTACTCCAGCTTAATGCAGGAAAAAAACCTAAAGCCTTTTTATAAATGTATAAAATGCAAGGTTAGAGAGCACCCCTCAGACAGACTCAATAAGGTTAGAAAGTATAGAACGTGCCAGAAACCTGGCTGCTGTTATAGACTCAGACCTGCATCATAACAACCAAATCATGTTCCCTGCTAAATCAGCCTACCATCTTAAAAGTTCCGAAAAAGAAGGCCTGTTAAAATAGGGCACAGAAAAACTGGGGCATGCTTTATTTTCAGGAGGTTAGATTATCGTAATGGTGACTTTACTGGCAGCTGCAGACCTGCCCACCCAGTGTTCCAGGGACCAGAACTAAACAAAGAGAGCCAGCATTTAGTTCCTATTCCTCTCAGCACTGCAACAAAGTCCCTGAAAATCTGGGATGTACAGAAACTGTTGGTTGGACTGAAAACTTTAATATTTCATGTGAAGACCAAAGCAAACTTTATTCACTACACTTATATTATTTTTTAGCCATTTATTTCTTTTAAATAAGAATTTTACAGTTTTTCTTTTAATATAATGCAAAATTTTA
The DNA here is from genome assembly GCF_021462225.1 of Girardinichthys multiradiatus. Lineage (NCBI taxonomy): Eukaryota > Metazoa > Chordata > Actinopteri > Cyprinodontiformes > Goodeidae > Girardinichthys > Girardinichthys multiradiatus. The sequence continues at coordinate 32,357,857 of NC_061814.1, read as the reverse complement.
CCTTCGTTTGTATGCATTGTATTTATTGTAGTTATGGTAGTAGAACTGGCTTGTGCATTAATAATGCAATACAAATAAACTTGGCTTCCTTAAAATGATCTACCTTTCTTGTGAGGGGCTTCTGAGAAGCCGTAGCCGGGTATGGAGGGGATTACGACCTCAAACGAAATTCCATCGTGGTTCTGTGTAAGAAGCGGAAGAATCTTGTAGAACTCATAGAAAGAGCCAGGCCAGCCATGAACAAGCATAAGAGGCAGAAGCCTCTGGTCCCCTCTGTGTGGCGGGCGCACATGAATGAAGTGCACGTCCAGTCCTGCACCGTAGCAAAAGACATAAAACATATTTGACCAGATAACACGTCAACTTAAAGCCAGCTGTTGTTTATTATGCAGATGTGTATACCTTCTATTTTGGTTTTGAAGTGTGGAAACTTGTTAAGCATTGCCACTTGCTTTTTCCAGTCAAACGTATTCCTCCAATAAGAAACCACCTTCTTAAGATAAGCGGAATTAAAGCCATACTGGAAGCCACTGTCTTCCAAAGGGTCTGTGAACCGGGTTCTGTCAATGCGCTCATGGAGGTCCTGGTAAACAAGATCATCATTGAGCCCTTTATCATCATCATCAACTTTATTTGTATAGCGCTTTTCACCAGCCACAGCTAAAACAAACTGCTTAACATTAAAAACAATAAAAACACAATAAAACAATATACAAACAGATAAAAACAATACCGGTACAAATTATGTAAAATCAACTCTCAGTTGGGTTGAAGGCCAGTGAGTAAAAATAAGTTTTTAAACAAGTTTTAAAAATGGACATTGAAGGGGCCTGTTGAATGTGCTAGGGCAGAGCGTTCCATGACTCCAGGTCCCAATAGAGAAGGCCCTGTCTCCTCAAAGCTTCCGCTTTGAGCTGGGAACCACTAGGACCAACTGATTGGCGGACCCAAGAGACCAATTGGGGATGTAGCGGTGGAGGAGACGTACTGAAGGAGGGCGGGGCCAAGCTATTTAAGACCTTAACAACAAACAGAAGAGTTTTAAAATAAACTCTAAAATACACTGGGAGCCAGTGGAGAGAAGCCAGGACTGGAGTAATATGCTCCCTTTTACGTGTTCCTGTTAAAAGACGTGCCGAAGCATTTTGCACCAGCTGCAGACGAGCAAGTAAGGACTGGCTGACTCTGAGATAAAAGGGAATTAGAGTAATCCAATCGTGATGAAATAAAAGCATGGATTACTATTTCCAACTGTTGCCTTGGAAGATGAGCTTTAATTTTTGCAATTTTTCTCAAGTGATAGAAACTGGACTTCAATGTGGTCCTTATTTGACTGTCAAGTTTAAAATCATTGTCTTAAAACCAAGATTAGTTACCACTGGCCCAACATTCGCTTCCAAACTATCACGGTCAACCGGAGTGCTCTGACATCTTCCACTAGGCCCAAAAACAAGAACCTCAGTCTTATTCTCATTAATATGTACGAAGTTTAGGGCCATCCAAACTTTATTATCCTGAAGACAAAATAAAAAAGGTGTAATGGACCCGACATCGCCTCACCGTAAAGGCACATAGATTTGACAATCATCGGCATAGCAATGGAAGGGAATGCCAGGTCTTCTGAAAATAGACCCTAAGGGCAGGAGGTACAGCGAAAAAAGCAAAGGCCCTAAAATTGAGCCCTGGGGGACCCACAAGAGAGCAGAGTAGAAGAAGATTCACACCCTGCACTTTTTACCAAAAACGGCCTGTCTGTTAAATAGGACTTAAGCCACTCCAGAGCAGTGTTATCAATGCCTACTTGGTACTGTAGCCGTGACAATAAAGTGCCGTGGCCCACTGTGTCAAAAGCAGCCGTCAAGTCCAGCAAAACAAGAACCACATAATCACAGAAAACACATGCTAGGAGAATATCATTATAAACTCTCATCAGGGCTGACTTTGTGCTATGAAAAGTTTTAAAACCAGACTGGAACACATTTATAATGTTGTTGTCATCAAGGAAAGATTTTAACTGAAGATAACCTATTTTTTCCAAGATTTTTGACATTAGAGGAAGCTTGGAGATGGGCCTAAAGTAAACTTACAGCCAGAGATGCAACTGAATTTTTAATCACATAAAGTTCCAATAAAACATAATAAAGTTGGCTTTTTCTAAGCTCAAAGAGTACGGAAACAACCGCAAGACAGAGTAACTGTTCATTAAAAGTTGATGTGAGTGCTCAAAACTACCTCAATCTCCTTGTCTGATGTTTGCACTGTAAAGGGGTATATGTTTTCATCCTCTGAGGGTGGCTTCTCTCCTGCTCCCCACCATCCCTCACCAACAGGGATAGTTTTCACTTTGCTCCTTCTCTGCATTGCATATGCCAGCACTCCACCTGCGGCTACAGCACAACCTATAAGAAGCTGCTGTTGCACTACATCCAGCCCAAAGAACGATTCCCTGCAAATTATGACAGAAAATGGTTGAAAAGCAAGTGTGAATAAATCATACACCTTTGCTATTTGTCAGTTTGTGATTTCTGAATGCTTACTTTAAAAGTTGCAGTCTCTGCATTTTGCGGCTCAAGACGTGGGCACTCACACAGGTTGCTTTGCGCTAACAGGACAAAGGTCGAGAAAGTAAAATTTCCAGTGCAACAGTTTTAAAAGTTGTGACCTCCTGTGCGCGTTGTAAACCACCCGATGAGATAATGTTCACGCTTCTAACGTCAGAAAAGCCAACAAATCTTGGGAGATTATCCGTTTAAATATATGCGGTTAAATCTCGATGAGATCCTGAGAAGAAAGAAGAAAACACAGGGTGGGTTTGCACTGCAGAGATTGTAGATTAGAAGCGTGATGCGCCACTCCTCCACTAATCTTTGAGCGATAGTGTCGCTTCTATGCAGGTATTCAAACAGCATCCAATGGGGATTTTCTATCTTCCGAGTAAGCAGCTTTACCCTAAAGAACGATGTTGAAGATTGTTTTTCCCATTTTTTGTGACTTTTCTCGCCGTTGGGCTGTGTTCCCCACCTGGAGGGTTGCAAGACGCTAACATCAACGACCAGGAAGTTCAAAATGCGCTGAGCTTCGCCGTCGCCAGACACAACAGCGGCATTAAAACAGACCCGTGCCTCCGCCATGTGGTTAATATTGTCTCGGCTCAGGTTCAGGTCAGTAACGCTAACGTTCCAAGTGTTTCCGTTGTCATGGTTACTTCAAAGTCTTCTAATAAAGTCAGTGACGTATGTGAAATTAGTTAGTCTTTCAGTCATTACATGTAAAAATACCTTATTTTAGCCTCTTTACTATGCTAAGTGCACATGAATAACCTTGTTAAACTGTTATTTATCCCCCATTGATGTCCCGTGTGTATATTGGGTTAAAGGAGGGTTAACAGCCGTAGTAAGTTCTTCAAGTTCAGTTCAGTGGTTGTTGTACTGTCAAGTCCGCTGCCATTTCGTTCCCGTGCTTCACCATTCTTCCCCAGCCTTGGGTTCCACTTATCTCTCAATCAAGACATTTTAAATATAAATATTTAAGGGAAATAAAAATATATTTTTTTATGTAAATGTGTATATATACAGTGTTTTTTCTAAAGAGAAAAAGGCCTATATGGGTAAATTAGTGTAAATATGCAAGGTATGATCTGGGCAGGAGCGTCATGAGCGTGGGGGCGATTTGAATGAAGTAGATGCCATTTCCTGGTTTCTGGTGTATTTTCATTTTGTGAAACATCTACTTTTACTTGCATAAATAAACACTTAATTAAATATCTATTTTAGTAAAAGATTCCTTTAAACTCACTGTGCTATGGCCGTTATACATGTGAAAATAATCACCTTCCCAAATAACACAGAACTATCATTTAAAATTCTGGGAAGTTCTTGGTTTAGCGGTGACATCGTTCACTGGGTGAACTAATATTTTATGGTAAATCTGGGAGTTCCAAACCAACATTTTTCAGATGAGAGGGGCAAATGTCCTCATCACTAGCAATTACCATGATGCCTATGGATCTGGTCACTCTGTGTGTTAAGTGTTCGTCAGATTAACAGCCTGGGGACAGAAACAGACTCTGTATTGCTGTTTTTTACAAACCTAAATATGTGTGTATATTCATTGAGAATAACGTGTCATCTGAATCACTATGTTTCCTCTGCCTCTCCTTAATAGGTGGTCGAAGGTCTTAAGTACGTAATTGTTGTGACATTAGGACGGACAAACTGCAAAAAGGCCAACCAAATATGGGGTGTACTGTCTACACTGATCCAGCCCAGGCTCAGGTAATTATTGTAAATTCTGGGGATGAAAATGTAAATTTTATTAATATTTTTCTCTGACGTAACAAATAAAATGCATTACATGCCAACTCTATATTACAGCTGTGACATATAATTTGTGTTAAAAAAAAATAACACACTTTGAAACCAAATGCATCTCATGCTTGTCTTATTGTGTAATCTCATGCCTATATTAGTGAACTCTGGGTTTTCATTTTCAGATTTACCAGTGCACATTCACCGTGTCTCGCGCCTGGCTCAATGATATGAGGCTGCTGGGAGAGAAATGTCAGAAACCTTAACGTCATTCAGAGTGAAATACATTGTACTTACAGCGTAAAACATCTTTACATCCTCTGTGTGACTTTGCTATATACTTCATTTTGTTTTCAAACTTTAGAGTATTTAATATAAAGTCCAATGTAAATGCTGAAGTACAAAACAAAGTTGATAAGTTACCAATATCAAATTTTTCAGTGGCTTAATTAAACCTACACAGATTTTAAAAACATGACTTATCTGAATCTGTTGATGTGATTAATAAATCCTTTTCTTGACTACCTTTGTGTGGTGGGGGCAAATATAGAACATATGTTTGTTTGGTGATGCATCAAATAAAGGGAGCTGTAGTTAATGGTCATCCAGCTGTCTTCTATTTTATTTTTGAACTGTGAATGCTTGTTGGAGCACTGTTGCCTTATAGCAAGATGGTCCTGGGTTCAAATCCCATCCTGGGGTCTTTCTCCATGGAGTTTGCATGTTCTCCCCTTGCAACCTGGGGTTCTCTCTTGGGACTCCGGCTTCCTCCCACAGTCCAGAAACATGACTGTTGGGTTGGTCTCTCTAAGTTGCCCTTAGGTATGAGTGTGTGCGTGCATAAGACTAGTGTATTCACAGCGTTGCACTTTTTTCTCAGTTTTGTTATGGCCTTATTTCAAATGATATCAAATTTATCTCCTTCCTCAAAATTCTACACACAATACCCCATCATGACAATGTAAAATAAGTTTTTTGGTAGATTGTTGCAAATTTATTACAAATAGAAAACAAAGACTTCACATTTATGTAAATATTTACAGCCTTTGCTTACTACTTTGCTGATCCACCTTTGGCAGCAATTACAGCTTCAAGTCTTTCTGAATATGCCACAAGCTTAGCACACCAGAGTCTGGACTCTGACTTGGTCACTCCAGGATATTCACAGTCGTTATAAAGCCACTCCTTTGAGATCTTGGTTGTTTTGGATTGTTGTCCTGCTGAAAAACATGACGCCTGGCATTCACACCAACGAGAACTGTTATAGTTAAAAGTTATTCAATGTTTCAGAGCTTTTCTCCTTTTTTGGCAAACTGGATGATGCTCTTCCAAGGCTGGGGATGTGGCTGTCTTGGGCCATGAAGGTGTAGGAGACGATGTTCTGGTACTTTGTGCCCAGGATTTGGGGCAGTGCATGAGCTCCTGGGGGAAAGCAGCCAGTCCAGTCCTAAAACATGATGAACCATGATGAATTAAAGACAATTCTGGTCGCATTTGGATAGTGGAAAAAAAGAACACCTGGCCAGCAGCCCCAGCCTATTTGTCCATGAGAAACATGAAAGTAAATAAAGGAAGTTAACTTGCGTCCACACACCCAGGCCGAGCACAAACCACCAGCCGCCCCAGCGCAGGCACAGTACGCACTCCACCACCCAACCCACCTGATCGCGTCCTGGCACCAGCCAGGGAGCCAGAGCAGCAGAAGGAAGCAGCGGAGGAAGGCCACCACAGTGCCTGAACCACAAATCCAGGGATGCCGGCTGGCCCCTCCACCACAGCATAGCCAAAACCGCATTCGCCACCGCAAACCAGATTTTCTTTCCTGCCCTTACCATCCTTCTCACACTTTGTGTCACTGGTGGAAAGATAAACCAGGTTTTCATCCAGCTTTGTTAACTGTTCCAGTTCTTTTAAATGTTTTAATTATTGCTCTGACTGCAGATATCGGAAGGTTTTGTCATTTTCCTAAAGCAATTTCATGAGCTTTAAATATGAACATATTAAACTGCCCAATTTGAATGTCACTTTCCATTGTCTTTCCCATTTTATAGAGGGCCTCTGTTTGACATTTGTACCCCAGGCTCATGGATAATCATCGAGGTTCCTCAACACTCTGATCAACTTAAAATATGAAATAGTAAAATACTTCATTTATATATATTTCATAGGAATTGATAGGGGTACCGATAAATATGGAGGACACTGTATGTCTGATTTATGTTTAAGAGTATGAGTAAGTTTACTGACATTAAGAATATTGGCCTGCTTAATGCTAGCTGCACACAATGCCTATACTGGCCTGTTCTCACTGGTTCTGTACAGACAGAACAGAAGAAAAGACTTCTGGCCCAGATTCCTGTGTGAATGCCAGCAGAGAGCATAACACTGAGGAGCTAGATGCTGAAGTGGTGAGAAAAGCTCGGGAAGAAGGCGCCGTGACCCAGGGAGGCTGCTACCGTTTTGTCATCGAGATCCTCAAGTGCATCCTCTATCAGAGACAACAGCTGCCGATCAGGGCCGTAGCCAGACTTTAAAAGACACTGAGGTCCACCACTCATTATCCCCCCTGCACATCAGTTACAATGAAGACCAAAACGCAATTAAAATGGAACCATTTATTTAAAACGTAAGTGACTTGAATGCGACATGTATTTGTGTTTTATGTGTGTGTCTCTGCTTGTGTAGCGGAGGACCCCGGAATGCAGACGGACAGGCAGCATGACGGTAGGTGAAATGATTTAATGAACAAAAAAACTTACTTCAGAGGGTGATGGCAAAATCAGACATGGGCAGGCTGGCAAGACAGGCTTGGCACGAGCAAAAGGACGACATGAACAGAGTGAGTGAATGATCCAAAATGTTTCCGCGCGGAATGAACGGAACAGTTGTGTATACAGGTCCTTCTCAAAATATTAGCATATTGTGATAAAGTTCATTATTTTCCATAATGTCATGATGAAAATTTAACATTCATATAGTTTAGATTCATTGCACACTAACTGAAATATTTCAGGTCTTTTATTGTCTTAATACGGATGATTTTGGCATACAGCTCATGAAAACCCAAAATTCCTATCTCACAAAATTAGCATATCATTAAAAGGGTCTCTAAACGAGCTATGAACCTAATCATCTGAATCAACAAGTTAACTCTAAACACCTGCAAAAGATTCCTGAGGCCTTTAAAACTCCCAGCCTGGTTCATCACTTAAAACCCCAATCATGGGTAAGACTGCTGACCTGACTGCTGTCCAGAAGGCCACTATTGACACCCTCAAGCAAGAGGGTAAGACACAGAAAGACATTTCTGAACGAATAGGCTGTTCCCAGAGTGCTGTATCAAGGCACCTCAGTGGGAAGGAAAAAGTGTGGCAGAAAACGCTGCACAACGAGAAGAGGTGACCGGACCCTGAGGAAGATTGTGGAGAAGGGCCGATTCCAGACCTTGGGGGACCTGCGGAAGCAGTGGACTGAGTCTGGAGTAGAAACATCCAGAGCCACCGTGCACAGGCGTGTGCAGGAAATGGGCTACAGGTGCCGCATTCCCCAGGTCAAGCCACTTTTGAACCAGAAACAGTGGCAGAAGCGCCTGACCTGAGCTACAGAGAAGCAGCACTGGACTGTTGCTCAGTGGTCCAAAGTACTTTTTTCGGATGAGAGAAAATTCTGCATGTCATTCGGAAATCAAGGTGCCAGAGTCTGGAGGAAGACTGCGGAGAAGGAAATGCCAAAATGCCAGAAGTCCAGTGTCAAGTACCCACAGTCAGTGATGGTCTGGGGTGCCGTGTCAGCTGCTGGTGTTGGTCCACTGTGTTTTATCAAGGGCAGGGTCAATGCAGCTAGCTATCAGGAGATTTTGGAGCACTTCATGCTTCCATCTACTGAAAAGCTTTATGGAGATGAAGATTTCATTTTTCCGCACGACCTGGCACCTGCTCACAGTGCCAAAACCACTGGTAAATGGTTTACTGACCATGGTATCACTGTGCTCAATTGGCCTGCCAACTCTCCTGACCTGAACCCCATAGAGAATCTGTGGGATATTGTGAAGAGAACGTTGAGAGACTCAAGACCCAACACTCTGGATGAGCTAAAGGCCGCTATCGAAGCATCCTGGGCCTCCATAAGACCTCAGCAGTGCCACAGGCTGATTGCCTCCATGCCACGCCGCATTGAAGCAGTCATTTCTGCCAAAGGATTCCCGACCAAGTATTGAGTGCATAACTGTACATGATTATTTGAAGGTTGACGTTTTTTGTATTAAAAACACTTTTCTTTTATTGGTCAGATGAAATATGCTAATTTTGTGAGATAGGAATTTTGGGTTTTCATGAGCTGTATGCCAAAATCATCCGTATTAAGACAATAAAAGACCTGAAATATTTCAGTTAGTGTGCAATGAATCTAAAATATATGAATGTTAAATTTTCATCATGACATTATGGAAAATAATGAACTTTATCACAATATGCTAATATTTTGAGAAGGACCTGTATATAGAACAAGAACAAGGTGAAACGAGCAGACTGATTTGCTTAGTGCAGGTGAACCGAATAAAGTTAATTGACAGACAGTAGAGAACACAACATGACTGGAGCAAAACAGAAATTCAAGGATACAAACTAATATAAACATAACTAGAAAAACATGAAACTAAAGCATAACCAGATCCAAAAACCTAACTTGACAAAACATGAACTAGAAGACAAAAACTAAAGCATGACCAGGAAAATAATAAACAGAAGCATAATTTAAAACCTTAACTGTGAGAAACATAAGAGGAAAAACCTGCAACCAAAAACCAAACAACCCCAAATCATAACAGTGTGGTTGTTTGTGTGTGAATCCATGGGGAGTAACATCATCTGAAGCAACAGGGACTCAGGGCACAACCATGATGACTCACTGAAATAACATGAATTAGTTTATATGAATGTTGATTGTTCACACTGCACAAACACATTCAAAACACAAGTTTTGAGCATACTTCTGTACTCACACGTCTCACCTGTCTCTCCTGACAAATCAAAAATATAGACTAAAGTTATCCCCCTGCCGTAGTCTCTCTTTAAGTCTGAATTAATTTTAGATTTGATTCACTGAAATATTTTTCTAAAAGAACACAAACATGAATAAACTGTGCTATATTAAGTAATACACATTTGATAGTGAAACTGTAATTTTGTACTGTATTCCTTGCAGTCACATTTAGCCTGGATGTCACTGTAATATCTTGACACATCTATCCGTGGTCAGCAGTAATCTAGTTAATATAATAAAGGCCAGTCAGTTTTTGTTTGTTTTGAACAACACGGACATGGGTCTCAGCAAAGTATCCTGACTGGAGTGGATGGTCAGCAGTCATCTATTTAATCTCTGTTTATCGCCTGGATTAAATAAACAAGGGATTCGTGTTTGATCATAAAACCAGTAAAAATAAAACTTAAGGAAAAGAAAAAAAGCTTTCTGTCTCAATTTAATGGATGAAAACATTAGCTCTTGCAACAGAAACATCATTAGTCTGTCACAGCTGCTTACAAAAAATCCGCCAACACAAATAAAACAACGTCGAGCGGTAACTATTCTTACTAAACTTCAACAGTGTTATGAAGGACGAATAAAATATTCAATAACTTAAACATATTCTTACACAACACAGCTTTCCAACAAAAATCTTCTATGGGCACAGATCTCACACACCCAAATAATTCACACTCACATTCAGTAGAATCGACACACTTGGGTCTCAGAAGGCTAAAGACACCCACACGTTCAGGTGTGCTACTTTGGAAAAACGTGTGGCCCCCACTTGGCCACCTCTGTAAAAATGTCCTGCTTTTCTGTGCAGAGCTTGCGCGTTCTCCCCACTCTTTAGGGGTTTCCCTCTGGTCACTTCCACATCCCAGAAACATGTGTTTTAGTTGACTGCCAGCCCCAGACTGCCTGTTAGTGCTGTGAGTGTGTGTGCATGTTTGTGTGTCTCAGAGATTGGCTGTTGACCACTGGAAATAAGCCCCAGCCCCCTTGCTTAACAGTTGATTGTTGATTGGATGACCCCTCTGTTAATATATAAAAAATGGTATCACTTCTGCTTTAAAAGAGCAGACAGAAAGCATCAAAGGTTTTTTTCTTGTTCTGAGGTTTTTGGCAGTTTCACCTACAGAGTAACGATGTGGAAGGTTAGTTTTCCATTTTTTGCTGCTCTTTTAGCCTTTGGGTTGTGTCAGGTCATCAGTGGGGCTAACAACGAGGGGCTCCACAACGCAGAAGCAAGTATGTTAGTTGACTGCAAGTTCCAAACTGCCTGTTAGTCCTGTGAGTGTGTGTGTGCATGTTTGTGTCAGAGATGGACCGCTGAAGAGAAGCCCCAGCCCCCTTGCTTAACAGTTGATGATTGTTGATTGGATGTGGAAGGTCACTTTTCTGTTTTATGCTACTCTTTTAGCCTTTGGGTTGGATCTACCCATGGCTGGGGGCATCAGTAAGATAGAAGATGCAGATAACGACGAGGAGTTCCAGAGAGCGCTGCAGTTTGCTGTCATCCAACACAACGGGACCAATGACACGGTCCTCCACCAGGTCACTAAGGTGCTCTTAGCTGAGTCTCAGGTCAATAGCTTTGTAAATATTTAAGTATTTAGCGTTAAATAACGACCTACTGTTATGATAAAATTGAGTAATTTGACCATATTAGGGACACCATCAATTATGTAAAGTCCAATTAAATAACAATGTTAAACTGGTATTTATCTGTCGTTGATGTTTCACTACTGAAAATAGGCTTTTTTCCCATTATGTTAAAATAATCTGGATTTTGTTGTCTTGTCTGCCTCTCCCTAAAGGTGGTAGCTGGGACCAATTACATCATAACTGTGATTTTGGTGAGAACCAGCTGTGAAAAGGAAGGACAAGCAGAAAACTGTACCATCCACAAAGAGCCAGAACACGCTCAGGTAATTAGATTAGAATTCAATGAAAGCCTGACATTTAACTCTGGGATTTAAAGAGGAATACGGACAAGTTGTCATTTTATAATGTTGAATTGTAAACCCACCAACAAGTAATGTTTGTGTGGAAAATGTACATGTAGTCTCAGACTTATGTAAGTCTATTGTGGGCTTTCTTTTCAGCCTTACCAGTGCACATTCACAGTGTGGAGTCGCCCATGGCTCAACAAAACCCAGCTGACCAAAGAGGAATGCTTGAATGATCAACCTGCTCCAGAGTAAAAAATGTATTCCTCTTGAAGATCTGCAAAGTGTAACTGCATTTAAATCCTCTCCAAGTACCCCAAATAAATGCTACCTAACAACAACAAAACTTTACAGATTGTTTCATGAACCTCCACAAAGCTCTGAATTCTGCAATTCACAACAAAGCAAAAGCATCACTAATATGAAGGTATTCAACAGCAAATACAAAATACACTGTTTTAAATAAAGTAACATTTCAACTTCTCTGAATGCTTTTGTGTGGTTTATAAATAAGGTTTTTAACTTTGCTACAGATTTGTTTTTGTGACTTAACTGAATGCTCTTTTATTGGACAATGAGAGGGTTAACAATTCAGCATGGAACAACTAAAAACATCTTTTTGAATTGAAAGAAGGTCCAGATTCACTAATAGCTTACAGTTTCCTTGGAATAGTCTTCATATTGCTAAAGATTAGTGGAGCACAAGAACTGAATGCTGCTTCTCCATGTTTGGTTCTGATTCTAGGGATGCAGAGTAGACTTGAACCAGATGACCTGAATCATCTGAATGGTTGTTACAACGACAATAAATCGATAATTTATTTTGCCATTCAGTGATTTCAATCAATTTGTGCAAAGATTAACAAATAGATGAGTTTTTCAAGATCCTCGTGATGTTCTTCAGGTTATAGAAGGCTGACTTAGTGATTATCTTTATGTGCCAAAGGCATTCCCACTCTTTTAACCTTTTCACATTTTTGTCATGTTGTAACCACAAACCTCAAGGTATTTTGTAGAGATATGGGATGGATGAAGACAAATTGGTAATAATTGAGAAGTGGAAGGAAAATAATGCATTCTACAAGGTATTGCAGAACCATCTTTCACTGTAATTACTATTGCAAGTCTTTTGGAATGTCTTTTTTCACAGCTTTTTCACAGCTATAGCCTGAAATCTTTATCTTTCTTCAATCAGTGAAGCTGTCTGTGAGCAGCGATATTCATGTCTTTCAACAGATTGTCAATTGGATTTAGGTCTGGACTTTGACTGGACCTTTCTAACTCATGGATATATGTTGTATTCCATTGTTGCTCTTCCTTATACTGATTTTCTTCCAAGAGTGATTTTATTTCATCCATTTTTGGCAAATCTTTATGATCCCCTTTGGGTGGTCTTTCCAAAATGAAATGCACCCTTAGTCCTACACTGTATCAAATGCACACATTTAAATCTATTTAAAAGTTGACCTTTGTGGTTCTTCATTTGGAGTGTGTAACTCAAATGATGACTGTATGACAGCAATGATAGATAACAATAAATCATCACAGATTAGTCTCCTAAAGTGAGATTATATAAACCTGGACTCCTCAGTCATAATACTGTTCAAAGTAAATAAAGATTGAGTAACTCTGCATCAGAACATTCTCTCTGTTTCTGCCTTGTTGCCATAAGCTGCCTAACATACCATCTATGAATGATGACCTGAGGAAGTGAGATGGTAAAGAGAGCACAGGGCATTTCAACTTTGCTTGCTCCAGGAAGAGCAGTAAAGTCACTAAATATAAAAGTTTCAACTAAAGCACATTAAGGTTAATATATTATTCCTTAATTAGAAGGGGTACAACTATGATTACATTTCCTTCTTACTCAGTTGCAGTTTTCACATTTCACCTTATTATAACTACAAATGTCAGTGTAGTTTCCTGGGATTTTATGTGACAGACCAAAGCAAAATGCCACATAATTGTAAAGTTGAAGGAAAATTGCATGGTGCTCAAAATGTTTTACAAATAAAACCCTGAAAATTGTCCCATGATATGTATTCAGCCCCTGTGAACATTTGACCCAGTCTCAGGCCTTGTGCAGCCTGTAAGAGGTTAAATACATGTATTAATCCTGTTGAATCAAGTTTATTATGTAGACTACAGGCATGTCTTGAAGACACAAAAACCAGAGTGATGCTTAATTTTCTGCTTTGAAATTCAGAAAAAACAGAAGTTGTCATCTTTGCACCAAAGGCTTTAAAAAACAAACTGCTTAGTGAGTCACTTACTCTGTCTGGTAGAGTAAGTGACTGTTCAAGAGAAGAAAATGATAATGCACACCAAAGATAAGACTGGATCTCAGAATGCTAAACACTAAAGGCTACTTGTGTAAAACCTCTTTAAAAATGTCCTGCTTTTCTGTGAACAGAAAAGCAGGACATGCTTTAGGGGGTTCTCTCTGGGTACGTCCACGTCCCAGAAACATGCATGTTAGTGCTGTGAGTGTGTGTGCATGTTTGTGTGTCTCAGTGATGGACTGCTGACTGCTGAAAACAAGCCCCAGTTGATTGGTTGTTGATTGGATGACCCCTCTGTTAATATGTAAACAGTTGCGTCACTTCTACTTTAAAAGACCAGACACAGAGCGTAAAAGGTTTATTTATTTTGAGGTTTTTGGCATTTTCAGCCACAGAGCAGAGATGTGGAAGGTTAGTTTTCCATTTTTTGCTGCTCTTTTAGCCTTTGGGTTGTGTCAGCCCATGGCTGGGGGCATCAATAAGATAGAAGACGCAGATAATGACAAGGGGTTCCAGAGAGCGCTGCAGTTTGCTGTCATCCAACACAACAACGGGACCAATGACACGGTCCTCCGCCAGGTCATTGAGGTGGTCTCGGCTAAGTCTCAGGTCGGTAACGTTGTAAATATTTATGTGTTCAGCGTTAAATAAAGGCCTGCTGTTAGATTTAAATTTAGACATTTGACCAAATTGAGGTTCAGATGTCACATATTAAAGGACTTTATTTTGACCCATTAACTGTGTAAACACTGTTTGAAAAACTAGATTAGACTATTATTTATCTGTCTAAAAGTTTTGTTTAGCGTTTGTGCCCATATATGCCTCATTATTTTAAAATAGTCTGGATTTCCTTGTCTTGGTTGTCTCACCTAAAGGTGGTAGCTGGGACCAATTACATTATGACTGTGATTTTGGCGAGAACCAGCTGTGAAAAGGAGGGACAAGCAGAAAACTGTACCATCCACAAAGAGCCAGAACACGCTCAGGTAATTAGATTAGAATTCAATGAAAGCCTGACATTTAACTCTGGGATTTAAAGAGGAATACGGACAAGTTGTCATTTTATAATGTTGAATTGTAGACACTCCATAAACCCACCAACAAGTAATGTTTGTGTGGAAAATGTACATGTAGTCTCAGACTTATGTAAGTCTATTGTGGGCTTTCTTTTCAGCCTTACCAGTGCACATTCACAGTGTGGAGTCGCCCATGGCTCAACAAAACCCAGCTGACCAAAGAGGAATGCTTGAATGATCAACCCGCTCCAGAGTAAAAAATGTATTCCTCTTGAAGATTTACAAAGTGTAACTGCATTTAAATCTTCTCCAAGTACCCCAAATAAATGCTACCTAACAACATTAAAACTTTACAAATTGTTTCATATACAAAATACACTGTTTTAAATAAAGTAACATTTCAACTTCTCTGAATGCTTTTGTGTGGTTTATAAATAATGTTTTTAAATTTGCTACAGATTTGTTTTTGTGACTTAAGTGAATGCTCTTTTATTGGACAATGAGAGGGTTAACAATTCAGCATGGAACAACTAAAAACATCTTTTTGAATTGTGGAATAGTCTTCATATTGCTAAAGCAATTTTCAAAATTTGTCCCAAATTTAAACTAATTGTTAGTTTTTAGTTCTTTCTTATCTTCTGTTCTGTCTATTGTTTAAAGTTAATGTTTCAGTTAATAGTTTAAATAAAGCAGTCAAAGGCAACTCTTAACCAATAAGTTTTTTACCTTGATTTAAGAGAACTGAGGGTTTTAGCATTTTTACAGCTTCGGGAAGTTTGCTCCAGATTAGTGGAGCACAAGAACTGAATGCTGCTTCTCCATGTTTGGTTCTGATTCTAGGGATGCAGAGTAGACTTGAATCAGATGACCTGAATCATCTGAATGGTTGTTACAACGACAATAAATCGATAATGTATTTTGCCATTCAGTGATTTCAATCAATTTGTCTAAAGATTAAGGCATAGGTGAGTTTTTCAAGATCCTGGTGATGTTCTTCAGGTTATAGAAGGCTGACTTAGTGATTATCTTTCTGTGCCAAAGGCATTCCTACTCTTTTAACTTTTTCACATTTTTGTCATGTTATAACCACAAACCTCAAGGTATTTTGTAGAGATATGGGATGGATGAAGACAAATTGGTAATAATTGAGAAGTGGAAGGAAAATAATGCATTCTACAAGGTATTGCAGAGCCATCTTTCACTGCAATTACTGTTGCAAGTCTTTTGGAATGTCTTTTTTCACAGCTTTTTCACAGCTCTGAAATCTTTGTCTTTCTTCGATCAATGAAGCTGTCTGTGAGCAGCGATATTTGTGTCTTTTCAACATATTGTCAATTGGATTTAGGTCTGGACCTTTTTAACTCATGGATATATGTTGTATTCCATTGTAGCTCTTCCTTATACTGATTTTCTTCCAAGAGTGATTTTATTTCATGCATCTTAGGCAAATCTTTATGATCCCCTTTGGGTGGTCTTTGCAAAATGAAGTGTACCCCTAGTTCACACTATACCAAATGCGCACATAAATATATATATTTTTTATAATAGTTTTTTATGTAGCAAGGGAGCATTTCCAAATAAAGCAATAACTACTTATTTATTGCAGAGCTGTGTGTAATTATTTTCAGCATTGCCCTTTCATACAGTATAGGATATTGGTTTTGTTCCTAAAGTTTAACTAAAGACATACTGGAAACCACTTTCACCTAAAGGGTTTAGTGGCTGTATAATTATATAACTGTTAAATAACTGAAAGAACTATAACTTCAAATATTGCTGTCATCAGTTTGCTGGTGACCTCTTGAGGGTTCAATATTGACTTTAGGCTGAGGCAAATGAACCAAAGATCTAGTGTTCCATTTTCCACAAATATTTGGATATTTGTGTAACCAAACTACTTACGAGAACTTGATAAAAACGGTAACGGGAAATGGGTTGATAAACAATCAGAATCACACAGGGCATGAAAAAAGTACACAGGACTGCATTTGATTACCTGATCATGTGAGCACATTAAAAGCAAACCACTTCACATTTTTATTTTGTATTGATGCAGTGCCAAGGAAAGAAGAACTTAGTTAACGGCCTGAAACAGAGAACCCAAATTCAGCCAAACACAAAGTGAAAAGTTAAAAGGTTTATTCAGTAACTCAGGATCAGATAGCAGGAGAGCAGCAGTCAGCTTCCACAAATCACTTCACAGTCTGGGAATGAGGCGCAGAATCCAGAAGAGGATATGATCCAGACAGTTAATGAGGAAGAACCCAACAGACCGAAGTCGGATTGCCGACTGATCCAAATCCTCAGGGGAATCAGCTGAAGCTGTGACAGGAACACAGAGAGTTGCGATTGTCCTCTTGACAATAATTCCAGGCGGACTTGAGAGCCAGGCAGGCTCAGGCTGAATAAACCAGTGGCTTGGCTGGGGCGTAAATCCAGGGACAGAAACAGAGTCGAGTTCCAGGGCTAGAGGCGTCAGACAAGGGGCAGGCAGAGGCATGAAATAGATAATGGAAGCAAAACACAGTTTGCAGATATGCTTACTGATGGGGCGTCGATATCCGCCAGGGAGAAAACACGTCAGGACTGAGTGCTGATCCAGAGTGAGGTGCCGACAGGAGCCAGGGAGGTAATCCTTCGAGGAGAGTGGACAAGGTTTGCAACTGAAACGGTATTGTGATCCGGTTGGACTGCAAGCCAAGGTAAGATGTCCGGTGAGGTTCATGGTCCGTGGGGGCAAAACAGTCAGCCGCTGAAGTGCTGGCAGTCCTCCTTCTTATAGCACTGTGGCTGATGACCCGATAGGCTGCACCTGTCAGCCTCCAGATTCCAGGACTCCTGCGACACCTAATGAGGAGACTGATTACTGACATGATCAGCAGTTCAGACCCTTACACTACCTCCCCCTCAACGGCTGCCACCTGGCGGCCCATGCTGAGCACGTTGGGAGGAAAGGAAGTCCCGGATGAGTGTAGGATCCAATATAAAAGAACTGGGCACCCAAGAGCGCTCCTCCGGACCGTACCCCTCCCAGTCGACGAGGTACTGCCACCCACGGCCCCGTCGACGAGAGGCCAGGATCTGACGGACCAAATACGCGGGGTGGCCATGGACGTCCCGGGCGGGTGAAGGGGGCTCGGCCGGAGGGCAGAGCGTACTGGCATGGACAGGCTTAATAAGAGAAACATGAAAAACAGGGTGAATACGGAGACTGGATGGAAGGCAGAGACAAACAGTGGAAGGACTGATAACGGACTGGATGACGTGAGGACCTATAAACCTGGGAGAAAGTTTCTTAGACATGGACTTGAGTGGGACATCACATGTGGAGAGCCAAACCTTCTGACCCGGGTGGTAAGCGGAGGCCGGCATCTGTCGCCGGTCAGCATAGTGCTTATTGACGGCGGCAGATCTCTGGAGTGCCCTGGTGGTGAAGAGGACCACATACGTTTGCATCTGCGGATGTGGTGCAGGACTGAAGGCACAGTAGCTTCTTCATTGTCGGCTGGAAGCAAGGGTGGCTGGTACCCCAGGGAAGCCTCAAAAGGGGTTCAGCCCGTAGCAGCCGAGATGTGAGAGTTGTGGGAATACGCCCCCCAGGGTAGGAAGGTTCTCCACTAGGTGGGGTCTGATGACGTGACGCACCTTATGGCCGACTCCAGTTCCTGGTTCAAACGCTCTACCTGACCATTAGACTGAGGATGATAACCGGAGGTCAGCGATACTTTAGCCCCAAGGGCGGCACAGAACTCCTTCCAAACCCGGGCGGTGAACTGGGGACCTCGGTCAGACAAGATTTCTTGAGGAATGCCATGTAGGCGAAGCATGTGCTTAATCAGCAGTTTTGCCGTCTGCTCTTCAGACGGCAGTTTCTTTAGTGGGATGAGGTGACAGGCCTTTGAGAAGCGATCAATAACTGTGAGGATGGTGGTTATACCACCGGAACATGGTAGACCTGTCACAAAGTCTATGGCAATGTGGAACCAGGGTCGTGAAGGTGTAATGAGTGGCTGTAAGAGACCAGCTGGAGGTCGGTTTGAGCTCTTATTCCTGGCGCAGGACACACAAGCAGCAATGTCATCCCTCACGTCTCGGTGCAAGGTGGGCCATCAGTACCTCCTGGAGATCGAGGCTATAGTTCGGCTGGCCCCGGGATGGGTAGCAAATCTGGCTGAGTGGTGCCATCCAATCAGACGAGGTCGTACGGCAACAGGAACGTAGAGGCGGCCCGCTGGTCCATTACCGGGCCCCAGGTCATTAGGTAGGGCTCGCCGCACAATCTCCTCTATCTCCCAGGTTAATGCACCGACAGTACAGAAGGGAGGTAAAATAGGAACCGTTTCTTTTTCTGAATCGTCATGGCCAAACTGACATGAGAGGGCATTAGGCTTGGTGTTAGTTCCGTGCCTAAAAGAAATGGATAAATTAAAACAAGAGAAAAACGACCAACGTGACTCAGGTGGATTAAGGCAATTGGCAGACTGAATGTAAGATACGTTTTTGTGGTCTGTCCATACCAGTACGGGATGTCCGGCCCCCTCCAGCCAGTGACGCCATTCCTCCAGCAACAGCTTGATGGCCAGTAACTCCCTGTCGCCCACGTCGTAGTTCTGCTCAGCCGGAGACAGGCGACTGGAGAAAAAGGCACAGGGCTGGAGTCTCCCGTCCAGTTCCGAGCGCTGGGAGAGTACAGCCCCTGCTCCTGTGTCCGAGGCATCCACCTCCAAGATGAACTGCTTGCTGGGGTCCGGGTGGATGAGCAAGGGGGCCTGGGAGAATTGACTCTTGAGTCTGGAGAAGACTGTGTCGGCTTCAGTGGTCCATACATACGGCACCTTAGACGAGGTTAGAGCAGTTAGAGGTCTGGCCACCTGGCTGTAGTTCCGTATGAATCGTTTGTAGAAGTTCGAGAATCCAAGAAACCGCTGTAGTTGTTTTCTGGAATCGGGTTGAGGCCAGTCCAAAACTGCCTGTATCTTCTCCGGATCAGCGCGAACCTGTCCACCCTCGAGAGTAAGGCCTAAGAAGCTGATGGATAACCTGTGGAATTCACACTTCTCAGCCTTCACGAAAAGTTGATTCTCCAGGAGGCGTTGAGGAACCAGGCGGACATGTCGGCGATGATAGGTTCCTGGAGTAAATTAAAATGTAATCTAAATAAACAAAAACAAAGGTGTTTAAATAGTCTCTCAAAATGTCATTCACCAGGGCCTGGAAAACCGCTGGAGCATTACATAAGTCAAAAGGCATGACCAAGTGTTCAAAGTGTCCCACAGGCGTCTTGAAGGCCGGTCTTCCATTTGTCTCCCTGGTGGATACATACTAAATTATCTAATTTGGTGAAAATGGTGGCGTCCTGTACCGGTTCAAAGGCTGAAGAGAGTAAGGGTAATAGATATTTCTTTTTAACTGTAATGGCATTTAGTCCTCTATAGTCTATACACGGCCGGAGACTATCGTCCTTTTTATCCACAAAGAAGAATCCTGCTCCTAGGAGAGAAGACAAGGGGTGGATGATGCCAGCAGCTAAGGAGTCAGCTAAGTATTTCTCCATAACTAGACGTTCGGGCTGAGAGATCTTAAATAAACGGCTAGTGGGTAATGGAGCCCCGGGCAGAAGCTCGATAGCACAGTCGTAGGGGCGGTGGCTGGGCAATGATAATGCCTTACTAAAAACCTGTAGAAGGTCATGGTATTCGGGGGGAACCCTGGCTAAATTTGCTGGTTCGATTGCTTCAGTCTCCCCAGGATGAGTTCTAGGGGTAACAGCTGACCTTAAACAGGTCAACAGGCAATGGTCGGACCAGGTGTCTACCCTGAGTTCAACTCAGTTTAAGTGGGGGTTGTGGTTCTGTAACCAGGAGAAACCCAGAACCAAATTGCTCTGCGAAACCGGAAAAACATGTAGGGAGATTAGCTTTTTATGGTTCCCTGATAACACTAATTCTAAAGGTCTGGTGCAGTGGGTAATGCTGTGCAATGCCTGTCCGTCCAGAGCCAAGACCATGCGTGGAGTGGGTAGCTGCTCTGACTCTAAGCTGTGTCACTAAGGTCTGATCTATCAGGTTCAACTCACATCCTGAGTCTAACAGAGCCGTTAAAGGCACAGAGTTCTGATTTAATATCATCATGGCAGGTAAAGTAAATAGGGGCCTTAAGATTTAAGTCACGGTTGCCCCCCTATAACCGGCGGCCTCTCTCTTTTGGCCGAGCAGGACAAACTGACACTAGGTGAGTGGAAGAGCCACAGTAAAAACACTGGTGAGCCTCAAGGCAGCGTTGCCGCTCGTCAGCAGACAGACGCGCTCTACCCAACTGCATGGGTTCAGGGTCAGGAAAATTAATGGCAGTGGAAGGAGCGGAGGAGCGTGGAGGGGATGATTGTATGGACTTCTGAACGCCTCGTTCTACACGAGTGCGTCTCCATTCCCTCATCCTGCCGTCCAAACGGACCGCGAGGGCAATATACTTGTTAAGCTCCTCCAGTTCATCAACTAGGGCCAACTCATCTTTTAGAGCCTCATCTAGAGCATGGAAAAAGGTTGTCTTTAGTGCAGTAGTATTCCAGCCAGAAGCGGCTGCTGCAGTACGAAAACTGGTTACGTTGTTTCATGGTCCATAATTGGCGAGCAACAGCGGTCTGATCCCCTGCCACCTGCTTAAACTCTGACACAAATTGATCAAACGTGCAGTCAAAACGTGTGGGGTTGGTGAAACACGACTCCGCCCAACAGAGTGCTCTACCAGTCAAAAGCCCTAAAATAAACGAAATCCTAGCATTGTCATGAGGGAAAGCATGAGGGGATCAGTTAAACACCAAAGCACATTGTAAAAGAAAGCCACCACAATTTTCTAGCTCACCAGAAACTTTTTCTCGGTTAGGGGAAGTGACATCACGCACCTGAGGAAGAGGTTGGGTGGCCCATTTCTCGGCAGCGCCTCTGGTGGCGGTGTAGGATGTAGGGTTCAGAACACGCTGTAACATAGTAGCCATCTGATCTATTTGCTGACTAGCCCGCTGCTGTTGCTCGAGAAGCGACTGGAGGGTCGCACCGTGGGAATCTATCTGCCGACTGTGATCAGAAACTGCCCTATGGAGTGCCTCTGCTGGGTCCGGCTGAGCTGACTGTTCTGTCATAGTTCTGACTGCCGACTTGACCCACATGCAGAGTACACTCAGAAACCAAGAACGTTTTAGTTATTTTATTTAAAGACTTGAACTAGGGTCCGGTGACAAGGAAGCCAGGCTGAACTGTGATGGGGAGGAACAAGGGTAAGTAATAGATAATGGAAACAAAACGCAGTTTGCAGATATGCTTACTAATGGTATCCGCCAGGGAGAGAACTCATGACTGAGTGCTGATCCAGAGTGAGGTGCCGACAGGAGCCAGGGAAGTAATCCTTCGAGGAGGGTGGACAAGGTTCGCAACTAAAACGGTATTCTGATCCGGTCGGGCTGCCAGCCAAGGTAAGATGTCCGATGAGGTTCACGGTCCGTAGGACTTTACAAAGATTCTTCAAAACCAAGGTAACAATGCATTGAGCAAGACCTGTGTGGAAGGAGGAGAGTTACTAAGGAGCTTAGCTTTGACAAACACTTGAAAACACAAGATTCGAGGAGAGCTGGGTGTAATACCACAGGGGGCAAAAGTCAGCCGCTGAAGTGCTGGCAGTCCTCCTTCTTATAGCACTGTGGCTGATGACCAGATAAGCTGCATCTGTCAGCCTCCAGATTCCAGGACTCCTGCGACACCTAATGAGGAGACTGATTACTGACATGATCAGCAGTTCAGACCCTGACAATTTTTTTGATTCTAGGATTACCCCTTCACTTAGCAAAGAGGCCGAAACTGAATTAGATTATCCTATGTCTGTGAGTGAGCTTTGAATAGCAATAGACAAATTAAAAACAGAAGAAACACCTGGACTAGATGGAATCTCTTTAGATTTTTACAAACGTTTTTGAAAACAAACTATTACAGCCCCTGTGTGACATGTTAATGGAAAGTTACCTTACAAAAGAACTACTTCCTTCTCTGCAAAATGCCATCATAACAGTAATACTTAAACCTTCAAAAGAACTTACAAAATGTGAATCCTATAGACCAATCTCACTTATAAATTCAGATCCCAAGCTCATAGCAAAGGTTTTAGCGATTAGGTTAGAAAAATACTCGCCCTTCCTTGCTCATCCTGATCAAAATGGGTTTGTAAAAATTAAGCAAGCACACCAAGGATCTGCCATGTATTCAATATAATTCACCCAAAATGTAATCATCCAGATATGGCTCTGCTATCCCTTGATGCAGAAAAAGCCTAGGGTTGAACATGGTTATCTCCATAAAGTTCTCTCATGGTATGGCTTTGGCAGTAACTTTAAAAGTTGGATTGAAATAATGTATAATAAACCTACAGCTTCAGTTATAATTAATAACATAGTATCAGAACCCTTTAATCTAGCTAGAGGCACACGACAGGGACGCCCCCGTTCGCCCCTTCTTTGTGTTTTGGGAATCGAACGATTGGTTATCGCCATAAGAGACAATCAAAACATCGCAGGCATTAAAATAAATAATATTGAGTCTAAAGTCCTTTTTTGCAGACGACATTATTTAAATGTTGTCAAATGAAAATGTTTGATCCGCACTTACTAAACACTCTGGAAGAACTAAACCACCCATCAACACAATTTTTTATGTTGCACAAAATAGCCTTAATTATTTAGGTATAAAATGACTCCAAAAATAGATGATTTGATTTAACAAAGTTAAAGTATAGAGTCTCACTGCAACTTACATATTTGTTCTCCACCTTGAGGTTTTAAGTTGTGGTGTGTTTTTTGTTGTTGTTTTTTACTTTCTAATGTACAAGTGTTGTTCTTTACTTTGTTATGTCTTGTACTCTGTTTTAAAGTACATTGTTAAACCACAAAAACAGATTTTTGGAAATGTCTTTGAGAAATAAGACACTGTTTACTGTTTGAAGGTCAGTATAAAAATATGTATATAGATCTTACAAGAGCAGAGACTCTGTATTGATAAAACGTAGATGGTGTAGACTGAAGGGTTCCTCATTTTCTTTTTGAATTGAATATGATGGTTTTATGTGAGTTTAGTTTTTTTGTTTGACTGTTATTCTTAATTCTAACTTTAATTATTGTTTTATGCTACACTTACTCTGTCTGGTAGAGTAAGTTACTGTTCAAGAGAAGAAAATAATGACACGGTCATTGGTATTTTAATGGTTTCCATGATCTGTGAGATTGGAAGGCCTCCTTGCCACCCCCCTAATCTTTAGCTCCATCAAAAAAGGTGGGAACCCAGCTTCTGTCAAAATTTAATTGACAGGTTGATGGATAAAAATCAATAAATTGATCATTAATATATGATAAACTATCAAACATGTGAAAAATTAAATAAATATATAAATAAAGCACTGAATAAATAAATTAATAATAATTGATTGCATTTAATTCTTACCTTTTATATATTAATTATCAATTTATTGATTTCTAGTTATTGATTGTTTATTTGGGTGGATATTTAAATCCAACAACCAGTCATTTAAATCTTGTCAGAATTTATAAATTCTCTGTTAAGTCGGCACTCTGGATGGGCCACTTTAAAACTTTACTTCCAGTAATTATCTGTCTTGCTTTTTAAAAGCTGATGTCTTGAGATCAACAGCAGATTTAAGTGAGAGAATAGTAATAGGTTGCATAATAATGAAGTGCGCCATGAGATCTACACCTTTATATAAGTTTTTATTTAATTTTTGCAAGAGAGAAATTCACATCAAAACAATCATTACTTATTCATTGCAGAGCTGTGTGGAATTATTTTAGCATAGCTCTATAGTCCAGTGTGTTTGGGACTGAAGCCATAAAGCATTTCAGCAGATGTATAATTATATCTCTCTCTCAAACACATTGAGTAACTGAAATTACTCTTTAAATACTGCTCTTTCATCAGTCTGCTGGAAAACCTTTGATTGTTGATTGTTTGCTTTGACTATGCAAACGAGACAAAGGTCTAAAATGATTGATTTGCCAAGAACACTGGGGTATTTGTGTAACCCAGCTCTTTATCCAAACTTCATAAAACTGTTACGAGAAACGGACTAATAAATAACCACAGATACATAAACACTGCATAAAAATTTAGCGCATTTAGCAAAGGAGTGCAAGCTTAAGGTCCTGCCTTTCAAATGCATGTGACTACCTGATTATGTGGTCAACTCATAAGTGAACAGGCCATTTCTACACAATTCCGAGTCCATTATTTATTTTGCTGTTGTAAGAAAGAGTATTTACTCCAAGTAAAATCCTAAGACATCTACTTGTTGGTCTTTCCAGGAATGGACATCCCAGATAAATCAGAGTGAGGTGAGGCCATCTGAGAAGGAGAGAATAACTGCTTTTCAGACTCTAAAGACCACAGTTTGGATGTGAACTGCTCACATTATTAATAGTAAAACTGATGTTGCCAAAGTTGTATACGAGCAAATCACAAGAATTCTAGAATAACGTGCTTTTAAATTTTGAACTCATACACCAGATACTTCCTATCAATCAAAGTTTCATTGGAAATAAATTTTGCATAGTGAGCCCCTGAGTAGTGATGTTTTCCCACCTCAGGTGTGTTTTGGGTGTTAAACCAAAGTAACAATTGTGTCCTTTTCAGACTGAACTGTGCATGTTTCTAATTATTTAAGTAAATTTAACAGCTCAAAACGGACAATCTAGGACTGGTGTCATAAATTATTCTATGCAGACTTTATAGAAATGCAGTCATTGAGAAAAACCTCCTGTTTCCACCCTAAATGTAAATTTCTATTTACTCCTCAGGCAACCACAAAAAAACTGTCTTGTAAACTGAAACTGAGCAGGGTTGCTAAGCTTGATGATTTATTTGTTTCAGGCCTCCTGAAACTGCACCCATCAAGTCCAAAATGCAGTATTCTAGCTCAAGTGATTCTATTAAGAAGGTATTGACAGGTATGATTTTGCATTTTTTTTAATAAATTAGGCAGATTTGTTAAATTTGTAAAAGCTCCATGGTTCAACTCTTGAGTGACTCTTAATTTCATACTTTTCTGTAAGGATAAAAAACATTTTATTTCAATTTAGTTCATTTAATGGAGAGAAAATGGCGCTCTACACACCTAGAGGATTCCTACTTAATCTGGAAAAATAGCCTATTGTTGTATAAAAAGACACTTCGCCAAGCTAGAACAACTTATTTCTCATCATTAATAGAAGAGAACAAGAATAATCCTAGGTTTCTCTTTAGTACAGTTGCTAAACTTACACAGAGTCATAGCTCTGTTGAGCCATCCATTCCCTTAGCTCTCAGCAGTAATGACTTTATGGGATTCTTCTTAAATAAAATTGATTCTATTAAAAATAAAATCTTTGACATACTCCCGAAGATGATTACTTCATCCTCAGTAAGTGAGACAACATTGGAAATAA
The DNA here is from genome assembly GCF_021462225.1 of Girardinichthys multiradiatus. Lineage (NCBI taxonomy): Eukaryota > Metazoa > Chordata > Actinopteri > Cyprinodontiformes > Goodeidae > Girardinichthys > Girardinichthys multiradiatus. The sequence continues at coordinate 32,331,805 of NC_061814.1, read as the reverse complement.
CTGTAGAACCTGATCTGTGTTTGGACTGTTCTGATCCTGTGAAGCTTCCTGTGTTATCAGAAATATTAGCTTCATCTAAACCTTCAACTTGTATGTTAGACCCAATCCCAACCAAATTATTTAAGGAAGTGTTCCCTTTGATTACCAGCCCCATTTTAGATATGATTAATTTATCCTTAGTAAATGGATATGTACCACAGGCTTTTAAGGTAGCTGTAATTAAACCTTTACTTAAGAAACCTTCGCTTGATCGAGATGACTTGAAAAATTACAGACCTATATCCAATCTTCCATTCTTATCTAAAATTCTTGAGAAAATAGTTCTGCTGGAGGTTTCTTCCTGTTAAAAGGGAGTTTTTCCTCTCCACTGTCGCTACATGCATGCTCAGTATGAGGGATTGCTGCAAAGTCAACGCCAGTGACTGTCCACTGTCTCTACATGCTCATCCAGGAGGAGTGAATGCTGCTAGTCACTGACTGGATGCAATCTGCTGGGTTTCCTTAGATAGAAAAACTTTTTATCCAATTTGAATAAATAACTAACTGACTGCACTGTTCAATGGTTAGGATTAATTGGAATGTATGTACCCGACTGTTGTGAAGTGCCTTGAGACGGCATGTGTTGTGAATTGGCGCTATATAAATAAACTGAATTGAATTGAAACTGAATTTAATTTAGTGTTTCCCTTTTATCTTTCGACAGGAATCAAGCATGAACTGCAGATGAACGACCTCCCAGATTATGGAACCAGGGACCAATCTGCAGAAAGATCTGCGGAAATGTTATCAAAATTGTAGGCCATCCTATCGGGCACTAAATCTAAAACAAAGACTCCTCCTGTTTCTGAAAAGCCAAATAAATCTAATCATGATGACTTTTAATCGTCTCTTGATTAGTTTTTTTTTTTTACCGGTCTTTTAAAAAAGCGGAGCTCTGTTGAGTCATATTCATCAATTCACTTCAGTTCCTCTAATTGCTAAAGTTTTAAAAACAATAATTAGACTTTATTGATCTCACAATGGAGAAATTGTCGTCTGCATTTAACCCATCCCTTAGGGAGCAGTGGGCTGCCATTGTGCAGCTCCCGGGGAGCATTCAGGGGCTAAGGGTCTTGCTCAGGGACCCAGAGTGGCAGGCTGTGGGATTCAAACCAAGGTACTTGTGGCCTCTCCAGGATGCAAATTCCCTGCTCTCTAACAACGAAGCCACCACTGAATTGTATGTACCACACTGTATATATGATTTAAATTCTTGCATGTTCCTGAACAGTTAATATGACTGGATGTTACTCTTCTCACACATATTAAGTATTAAGTTTTCCTCTTGGACCCAGGTATTCTGCATCATAAAGTCTTGGACTGTTAACCATTTCAGGGAAGTGGAGATCACCATATTTTGGTGTTCTTTCCTCTGGGTGTGGCTTCCTTTTCTTCAGTAATCACTTGAATAATTCAGGTCTTGTTGATATGTTTCTGGGTTGTCAGTTCTTCTGCCATTAATTTTTTGCTCAAAATAAAAATCCCAGATGTTGGTTTTGTCCCAGATAGGATAAAAGCACACATCACCTAGTTCTGTGTCTCTTACCTGGTTAACTTCAGTTACATGTTCTGCAAGATCTGTGTTGTGAATTGGCGCTATATAAATAAACCTGAATTGAAAATTGAATAGAGTCTATGTCTGAGTCTCCCTCAATAAAATTTCTAAAAATTATCTCTACCTCTGACAGAGAGCTGTACAGTCCTGACGTGCACAACAGTAAACATTGTTAAATTGCTAATTTACCCTGTGAAATAAAATCTAAATACATCTGAAAAATCACTCAAATTAATTTGAGAAATTTATCAAAATATTATTTTTAAACATTTCAAATATAAAAAACACACTTGCCTTTCTTTTGTATATAAAATGTGCTTGTGAGGATGTCAGCCATTTTTAAAAGACTGGATAAAAAAAGTTTGGACAGCCACACACGCACACATGTGACATCATTTTGAAGCTACGGTTGTCCTCTCTGAGAAGCATCAGAACTTAGCAGAGTGGCATGTGCACTATGAGAGATATAGGTAAAAACTAAATATGCACTTTAGTGCACAACAATGAATTACTGGGTCTCAGGAGGATGGCATTGCTATTAGCCACTGTGTCCACTAGAGGGCGGGTTTGAGTTAGTCTCCGATTTCAGAGGCAAGTTTCAAACAATAACAAACATGGCGACAGTGGAAGAAGTGGTGACAATGTACATTCTCAGATAGAAAGATAAAAACAGGAAACGCAATAGGCGAAATATGTATGTGCGGTCAATAAAAACATCAAGTTATGTAAACGGAGAAGTTCGGGTTATGTTATCGTCTTCTTCGTCGTTCCTTTCGCTGATCGTACGCAAGCAATACTGTGCCTCACTGCCCCCACGGTTTCCGGTGGTATTGCTCTGTTTGGAAATCATGGATGAAGCCAGTCAAACCCATAGACATGATTACGTATTAATTGTCTATTGTCAAGCCACCCATTGCCCGGTAACTGCTAAAAAAAAACAGTACAATGTTAGTGGTGTTATGTTTTTTTTTTTTTTATTTGGGCCCCCTGGTGGCTGATATAACAGACTGATATATCTTGCTTGCAAATTAGATAAATAATTAGTAACCTTATGGTACGAACATTTATGGAGCATTAACTTTTAAACTAATTTAAAACCAAAATTATTTACATCCCTTGCAGATTCCGGTTTGAAGTAATTTTCTTTTTTTTTTTTTACATGTTTCTTCTGACTGGACGTAATATTAACGTTTTGGAGTCCCGACTTAAGTCTAGTAGAGAATCTGTTTCAGAATCAGAATCAGAATCAGCTTTATTGCCAAGTTCGTGCATACAAACAAGGAATTTGACTCTGGTACACTTTGCTTTTTTGTTCTGTTTTTGCATTATAGAACATACAAATTTACAATGTACAATGTACAATATACACATATCTAATAGAAAAGGTGCATTTGCAACATCTGTATGCTGTTGTTCTGTACTCTATTGAATGTTCAACAGAGAAACAGCCTGGGGGAAGAAACTGTCTTTGTGGCGGCTGGTTTTAGTGAACAGTGCTCTGTAGCGGCGGCCTGAAGGTAAAACTCTAAACAGTTTATGTGCAGGGTGTGTGGGGTCTGCAGAGATTTTAGCAGCTCTTTTCCTGACCCTAGACCTGTATAAGTCCTGGATGAAGGGAAGGTCAGCTCTGATTATTCTCTCTGCATTCCTGATTATTCGTTGCAGTCTGGACCTGTCCTGTTTTGTTGATGAGCCAAACCACACTGAGATGGATGAAGACAGGACAGACTGAATGATGGCAGTGTAGAAGATGACCAGCAGCTCCTGTGGAAGGTTGAACTTCTTGAGTTGCCTCAGGAAGTACAGTCTCTGCTGGGCCTTCTTTCGAACAGTGTCTATGTGTGAAGACCATCTCAGGTCCTCAGAGATGGTGGTTCCTAAGAACCTGAAGTGGTCCACGGCCGATACAGTGTTGTTGAGGATGGTGAGGGGGGTGTATGGGGGTGGTGTTCTCCGAAAGTCCACCACCATTTCCACAGTCTTGAGTGGGTTCAGTTCAAGGTAGTTCTGACCGCACCAGTGTACCAGCCGATCCACCTGCTGTCTGTATGCAGACTCATCACCGTCCTGGATCAGTCCAATGACAGTGGTGTCGTCTGCAAACTTAAGGAGTTTCACCGACGAGTCCGATGAGGTGCAGTCATTTGTGTACAGAGAGAAGAGGAGTGGGGATAGAACACACCCCTGGGGGGCACCAGTACTTATTGATCTGGATCGGGAGAAGATGCTCCCCAGTCTCACCTGCTGTTGTCGGTCTGTCAGGAAGCTGTTGATCCACTGACAGGTGGAGGCTGGGACGTTGAGCTGGTTGAGCTTCTGGTGGAGGATGTCTGGTATGATGGTGTTGAAGGCCGAGCTGAAGTCTACAAACAGGATCCTGGCGTACGTCCCTGGGTGGTCGAGGTGTTGCAGGATGAAGTGTAGACCTAAGTTAACAGCATCATCTGCCGACCTGTTTGCTCGGTAAGCAAATTGCAGGGGGTGCAGCAGGGGGCCTGTGATGTCTTTCAGGTGCTTCAACACCAGCCACTCAAAGGATTTCATGATCACAGACGTCAGGGCTACAGGCCTGTAGTCATTTAATTCTACGATGGTGGGTTTCTTGGGAACTGGGATGATGGTGGATCGTTTGAGGCAGGAGGGGACCTCACATTTCTCCAATGACTTGTTGAAGATCCTTGTGAAGATCGGAGCAAGTTGATGTGCGCAGGCTTTCAGGCATGATGGGGAGACGTTATCAGGTCCTCCAGCTTTCTTTGTTTTTATGCGCTGAAAGAGCCTATTTACGTCTTCCTCGGAGATCTTTAGTGCAGGCAGAGGATGTGATGGTGGGGGGTTGGTTGCTTTATGGGAGGAATTTGGGGATTGAAATTAAAGAAAAGGGTAATGAAAGAAATTAAAGAAAAGGGTAATGAAAAGGTTGGTGCTCATGATAAACAATATTTAACAAAATAAATAAACAAACAGTTAATAAAAGCTTGAACCACTGCTGCTACTACTACAATAATAATAATAACAACAATAATAAATGTATAATTTAGCGTTGTTTAGATGTAATGTACTTTACTTTCACGACTAAGGTGATATATAGTTTATTTAAATCTATATGAAAAAGGCTACAGTGACGTAAAACCCAAACAAAAGTATATTCAGCTTGTACTTATGCACATAGGTGTAAATAGGTTTGTTAAAAAATAGTTATGTAGTGTAGATTTATTTAATACACACATCTATGGACACACCCATTTAAGTTTTATAATTATATTATATAATAAGGATAACAATATGTCTTGTGCCCTATTTTAATGTTTATTGTTTTTAGAACTGTTTTTGAGATTTAGCAGCAATACTACTACTGCTGCTACTAATACTACAAATATTAGTAATAAACACTATTGTTTAATAGGCCAAGGTCTAATACTATAACACGATTTAATACATTGATCCTTTTTGAACTTGAAAAGCACAGAGAGATGCGGAAAATGTCGAATCAAAACAACGTAATTACCAGGATGAAACATATAGGCGGGATTAGTGTCGCAGAGAGACCGCTGATTGGCCGCGTACTCTGCGCATACTTGACGTACTGGGCGGATGATGTTTATATAACAGCAAATCGTCTGCAATCGTTTTATTTTTGCCTTGTTTTGCACAGCGACCATTACGACGATGTGGAAGACTGTTGTTATTTTCATTTCAGCTCTTTTAGCTGTGGAGGGAACTATGGTTGGCGGCCTGACAGATATAGAAATCAACAACGAAGGTGTCCAAAATGCGCTGGACTTCGCTGTTGCCCAACACAACAGAGGAACCAACGACGTGTTCCTCAGTCAAGTGGCTAAAGTTGTCAAGGCTCAGGTTCAGGTCGGTTATCCTTTAATAAATGTAAATGTCTTTTATTAAAATCAGATATTACGTTTATTACAGGACAGTAAGACAGACGTAAAACAGAAAGGTAGCCTAACTATTTTGACTGCAGACTTTATAGTCTAATTTGTATTATTTACCTCTCCTTTAAGGTGGTTTCGGGCTTGAAGTACTTCATAACAGTACAGATGGAAAAGACCTCCTGCAGAAAGGGGAGAGCCAATGAGCAGTGTGACCCCCTTGACAAACCAGATAATCGGGTAAATATTTTGCTGAGGAACTGCATTGCCGCTCCCTTTGCTTTAGAAATATTAATCTCATTCTGGGCTTTCCTTTTCAGCCCTACCAGTGCACATTCATCGTGTGGAGCCGCCCGTGGATCAACGATATCCGTGTGCTTAAAGAGAAATGCTAGAAAGGAAACTTCTCAGTACCGTTAGCAAAAAAAAAACAACCTCCATTTAACACTGAAATGCGTTTTTCTTTTAGATAAACAAGTACAGCTGTTACAGTCTTAACTATTTACTTTCTATTTGCCCCCCTAATATTTAGCTTTTATAAATATTCCTATAGTTGTTCTTTTACCTTGTAAAACCTACGCAGTTTAAAAATAAAGTTTGTTTTTAAACTTTTTTTAAAGTCTCAATGAAATTATTGCATAACATGTTCTTAATTATAGACTGTGTTGTACAGTAAAGGGGCTACTAATTTGCATGGCATAGAAAAAGCCTTTTATTGTTTCAAAATAAAGTGCCTTTTGATGTTCATGCAAATACATCTTCCTCTTCTGCTTCGCAAAATAGTTTATTACTGGCCATTTGTTTGGTTTTCTGCTTAACAACATATACACAAAAAGTATGATAAGAGTTCATAACAATAATAATATTCAAGGATGGAGAATGTAGTTTTCCGCACTGAGATATAAACCCAGCAAATGTATACTCACTGGCCAAGTTATTATCTACACTTTACTAATACCCCCTTTTGTTTTAACCTTGGATGGCATAGATTAATTTTTTGTAGATTTTCCAGCTGTACATCCAGGTTGCGACTCTCCCATGGAGTGACTGTGGAATCCTCTGGAGTCCAGTGAGCTCATTGTCATGTTCAATAAACCAGTTTGAGGTGATTTGAGCTTTGTGACGTGGTTAAAGTAGGGATAAGAAGTTAAAAGAAGGGATAATCAGGGGAGCTGTGGTGTTTAAACAATGTTCAGTCGATACTGAAGGGCCTAAAGTGTGCTAAGAACATATCCCGTACACCATTACTCCACCACCAGACCGAATCATTGGGAGAAGAAAGAACAAATCCATGCTTTCATGTTGTTTACACCATATTTTGAACCTGTCGTCTGAATATTGCTGCTGAAATTTAGAGTGATTGGAGCAAGCAACGTTTCTAATCTGATATTGTCCGGTGTGGTCTTCTATAGCTGTAGTCCATTCAAAGTGTGGATGACAGAGATTATATTCTTCAACCCTGTGAGCAGCCATTGTGTTTTTCTCCACACAATGGCTGCTCACTGGATGTTTACTCTCTTTTTTGACCATTCTCTAAGGGATGGTTGTACATAATAATCTCAATAGATCAGCAGTTTCTGAAATGCTCAGAACAAAAGATCTGGCACCAACAACCATGACAAATGGTCAGCATGTCATCCTCATCACATTTAGATGCCACAATGCAATGAGCTGCTGCCATGTGATTGATTTGTGTTGAGGAACAAGTGAACAGCAGGCTTCAGGTTTATTTATTAGCATGGTAGTGTCTGTACTGCTAGAGCCACACCAAATATGTCCTAAAAGGAGAACATAACCTTTTTAATTTGTTTACCCACCAGCGACATCTAAACAGTTCACAAGTTTAAGTTTCAGTGCAGTAAATTCCTGCCAATGTTTTGAGCACCAGGCTTTCTTTGTGAGGTAGCAGAATATTTTTTTTTTTTTACAAAGAGAACCATTCATGAATAAGAACAAGGTTCTAATTGTGTAGATACCAAGTTCTGAAAATAAGGCAGCTGGAGCCTTTTTTCCAGAAGACATTTGTACTGTAATCCAAATGGCTTTTTCAAAGCTGATTATCCACTGGATGTTCTTTGCTTAGGACAATCACGCTAAACGGGAATTAAGGTTGTATGATTCACTGACCCACCATCCACCCTGTGATTCATTTGGGTTGCTGTCGCTTGTGGAATTCTTCCTAATGAGGCCGATATGTGAGGTGTTTCAGTCACATGTTTCACACTGTGAATGTTTCACATTTTACAAAAATAACTTTAATTTATTCTATTGTTTATGTTATTTGACTAACACAAACTAGTGTATAATGTTGAAGAACAAAAAAATACACGTTTTTCGAAAATCCCCTACATGGTTTGTGGCCATGTATGACACAGCAAGACATATAGAGGAAGGGGCTCTGGTCAGATGAAACTTCACATCCCCCTGAATGCACCGTCCCTGCAGTGAAACATAGTGGCGCAGCAACATGCTGTGGGGAAGCTTTTAATCAGCAGGAACAGTGAATAGTCAGAGTTAATGGGACAACAGATGAAGCTAAATACAAGGCAATCCTGAAAGAAAACCTGTTGGAGGCTTAGAAAGATTTGAGACTGGGGCAGATGTTCACCTCGCAGCAGGCGAATGGCCATAAAGTTACAGCTGGAGATAGAATAGAATGGCTTGGATCAAAACATATTCATCTGTCCGAAAGTCCAGACCAAACTCAAAACGAGAAACGTATGGAAGGCTGACATAAAATATGTGTAGGAACTCTGATTCACTGTTAAATACACAGGTCTGTAATAAGTCCAAGGCTTTTATTTTTTAAAACTCATGACCGGAAATTGTTAAAACAGTACCCCATTGAAACCATAAACCAGCTGTCAATGATTTATAAAACAATAAATAAAAAAGGCTGAAGCATTTCGAGTTCATCGACTGTTTATAACTAGAGACGTCATCTATCAGTTCAAAAAACATATAGGCTATAGTAAAAAATCAGCCAGACATGAAGGTACTAAACAAAGACGAGCTTCAGATAGCTGAGGGAGTTTTGCTAAAACACTTCCCGAGGAGCTTTAAGGTGTATTGCTTTGCATACCGTTAGTTAATGACACTTTAATGCTTTAAAAAAAAATCTGTGCAAGCTTTGCTTTGATTGCTTTCCAGGTCTACGGTTTCCTCTACGGTGTTAACAGGAACAAGTCGAGCACTTTGGAGGTTGTTGTTGATTCATGGCCAGAGTTTAAAGTGATCCTTCTGCGTAAGGATCCCAAGGTGAGTTCACGTCCCAGAGGAGAACTGGAAATGTGGAAACTCTGTAAAAATATAGGATCTCTGGTATTCATAACTTTCGCATTAAACTGACAGGACTATCGAGAATCCACAGTCCAACAAATAAATAATTTGTCAAATAAATATTCATATATGTGATAGTGTAACTAAAACCATATCAATAAAACCATGAAATAAGTTATTAAAAGATAATAATAGCTACATTTGAAATATATAATTATGTTTAATTAATTATATATTTTGTATTAGTTTTTACTTAAAATATGTATATCAATATTTGTCTAAATAGGTCAATTTATTAAATAAAGAAATGTAAATAGAATAAACACATAAATAAATAAATGTGTATATAATTGATTAAAATTACACTCATTATATGTTAAAATCATGTATGATTATTTTTGTATTTATTAATTTAATTTACTTACACGGATTAGAAAATAAACCTTAATATGTGATTGGATGACTTGCAAAGCAGCTTAACTGCAGACCAATCACCGTTTCTATAAGAGTGTAAGCCCCGCCTACTGACTTTGATGGGTAGGGTTGACAGAAAATAAAATTATAATGTGCTGCAAAACAGGATTATAAAATTACTAAAGTAATACTAAAATAATGATATGCTTTTAACATATGATGAATTCACATTTTAAGCAACTATTCCCCCATTATTCGTATTTAAGTATCTTAACACATATTAAAACAACTAAATAATCATAGATACATTTGTTTGTTATTCATTCAGTATACACATTTCTTATTGTATCTAAGTTATCACACCTATAAATATTTTTTATATGACTTATGTTTATTGAAGTGCTGCAATTCTGGCTCCCAATATAGAAAAAGCATCCCCAGGATTTCATGAAAAAGGTGTCCTTCTACAGCACAGATGAAGAAGTTTTAAGGAAAGTGCTGAGAGAAGAAGTTGACTGGAGCACCTATTTCATAATTGGAGGTCGGTTTTGCACAAAATAAACAACTCTTGTTATTATTTCAGATACAGATTTGTAGTTGTAGATTGATGAGCTTTTAATATACACCATATTATAACAGTAGAATAATTCAGAGAGCTGAAGAAAGAACCCATAGTAGGGCAATGGTTGGCAAGTAATTAATAACGACTATAAATGGATCTTAAATTAAATAATCAGAGAAAATAATATGTTGGTTTGGTAATGTTTTTCTTTTTATAAAGTGAGATATTTCAAAAGAATTGAAAGAAAAATAAAAGTTCGATAGGATGGAGAGCATTAATTTGCAAGTTTTTTACCATTTCCTGTCCAGCAGAGTAGCTCTCAGAATTGTTGTCTGAGTGCCAAGAAGAGACACAACATATTTACTTCCACAAGTGGAGCATTATGGCTAACGCTATAATGCTCTGCTTGATATTTATAAAAGTAACTTTATTAGAAACTGCTTTGGGATTATTTTAATTGTTACAAACACGGAGACAGAAACAAAAAGGAAAAGATGAGAAGCAAGAAAGAGAGAGATGTGGGGCAAAAAGGAAAAAGGGAGAGAAAGAGAAAAGAATGGAGAGAAAGAAGGATGAAGAGGTTTACGAGATAACACCCTGCTTGCTTCTACACCTTTAGAAACATATGTAACAACAGCATTGTTACCAGAAAGTGCATATAGTACTTATGAATGCAAGATGTATTTAGTGGTAACTGCGGCTCAATATAGAGCATTTGTGTATCTGTTAACACTTGAATCTAAACACCTGTGGGTATAAGTGTGAGCACACTTGTATATATAAGGTTTCTCCATAAAAATATGCAATAGTGAGTGTGAGGAGACACAGACCTGCCCCATTGGACCTGAGACAGACACAGGGGAGATCTGAGCCACATAAATCCAAAGGCCCCCAGAGCACAGGATCCCCAGGACCACTGCCAGGACTACCTCAACCCCCCACCCCAGACACTGAGAACCACCAATACACCAGCGGGCAGAGACAGCAGCCACTGGCGGGAGTGTGGCGTAGAGGAAATAGGCCCTACATTTGATGGCCCCACATTAGACACCAGCCCTCAACGACCCCCGTCCCCATCCGGAGACGGGGCCACGTACAAAAGAGGGGCCTACCTGGTCCACACAAGCCCACCAACCAGAGCCATCCCAGGATGAAACAGTCCCAACCCCCAAATGAATTCCGATCTCACCCCATGAACCCTAACATTAATCTCCCCACAGGGCCACCCCCAGTCAGGACACAGACAGGCCTTTGTCAAACAGCAAACAGAACTTTTATGGTTTACTTTTACCAGTTGCATATTTGTCACTCTTTCATAAATGCCCGATTTGTTGCGTTATGAAGTTTTAATATGTGATAAATTCTGATGAGAGAAGAATAATCTACCAGCCAAAAGAAGAGAATGATGACAGGGAAATGATGGGCTAATAATAATCTGTTAAATGCAGCTTGTTTTAACAAAGGTAAATACTTATCATACCATTTTTACACATTTTCTGTGTGCTTTTTTGTTATTTTGAACTAAAGTAACAAAGATAGGAAAAACACATTCAAATACTTTTTTTCCCTCTAGGGTTTGATATTTCCCATGCAGAAACACTCAAAGCAGTTTCTTCTGAAAAAAAAGTGAAAAACAGAGACCTTACGTTGGTGCACCTACTGTATCTTCCAGACATCAGCCATCTGCTCTCACCAGATGTTGACAGGTATGCTTCAAAATACAATGAACTCCTTAGTCTTTATATAAAATAAGAAAACTCTTTTTCTCCTCTTTTTCTAAACAGTCAACTCGAATCAAGGATTTCATCTCTTAACTTCTCCCACGTTGACATAGTGAATAAAACATGGAAGTTTGGCGGGGACGAGAAGGGTTACAGGAACATTAAAAACCTGATTAGCAACTTACCAACATGCTGTATCATGGACACTCAGGGTGAGCCAGTAGCCTGGATCCTGGTGTATGATTACTGCGCTATGGGAATATTGTACACGCTTCCAGAGCACAGAGGGAAAGGTTATGCTAAGGTTTTGATCAGCAACATGACCAAGAAGCTCCATGCAGAGGGCTACCCAGTTTACTGCTTCATAGAGGAAGACAACATGGTATCCTACAAACTCTTCCAAAATATGGGTTTCACTGAGGATGCTTCCTACAGAGCAGCATGGTTTGAGTTTAACTTCTGATCTTGGAAATGACTGTGAAGCTGCAGCTTTTGACTAATTTCTGTCAAAATGTTGCTAATATTGAAGTGTTTTTTATCACTAATTGCTAAAAAATTATCATTGTCATTGTTGATTTGTGCTGTATTATTCAATTATGCACTGAAAGATTGATTTCAATTTGCGCCAAATTAAATATATTTTACATTTAAGCCTGGAACATAACAGTCACTGACACTTTTATTGCAACTATAATATGTTTTCATTCTAAGTCCACCCCATGCATGAATGCAAAGAATGACACGCTTCTCAATGGTCACCATTCAGGCATATCCTTGTGTATTCCTGTGCAAACTTCAGTAAGCATCCAACAAGAACTTAATTCTGATCCAACACCTATTTTTATTTTTTTGTAATTTTCAAAAATAAACATTTAGATGATTTAAAAATGTCTTGAGAGTCCTTTCTGTCAGTCTCTGACTTTTTTTGTTCAACTGTTTTAGACTGGGGTAATGTTTAAAAAATGGCATGAACTCAAAAATAAAAGATAAAGTATCTATTCTTATTATTATTATTTAAGGCACGAGATAACATTATTGATCCCACCAGGGGAAAACTAAGTAAGCCCCCTAATAGGGGGAAACAGCACATACCGGTAACAAAAAACCTTGGACCAAGGTGCTGCACAATAAAATTGAACAGAAACATAAAAACAGAGACAAACAAGGAGTAAATGTGTGGAAAAAGCTATAGCCTAGCCAATTAGCATAAACAAAACTTTAAAAAAAAGGTACATACCAAAAATATAACATTATATAGAAATGCATTTATTTTCTTGCCCAAAAATATTCATACCCTTTAGCTTTAGATGTAAAGTTATTTTCATTAAACCAATTAGTTTGTTTCTGACAGACAAAGCCATCTCTCAAAAGTCAAGTTTATTTATACAGCGCTTTTCAGTAACAAGGCACTCAAAGCGCAAAAGATAATAAAGCAATATTTGGTAAAATAATTCAAAATAATGAGTTGTTTATATTATATTATTACATTTTATGGCATGTAAATTATTTATACTGTTCTCAGTAATCTCAATATACTTATTACAGCGATTAAAGCCTTCTTAGTTCGGCAGATTTTCATTGTTTGCATTTTCTCTCTGATGATGCGCTACAAGTCTTTGAGGTTGGAAGAGGTCTTTACCAGAACCCTAATCTTAAACTCCCTCTACAAAATATCTATGTGGTAAAAAATACAAAGTACAAAGAACAGGTTTTTCTTCATTATTATTCCTTTTATGCTTTTGGAAGGGGTCGCATAGAGAAATATTTTTTCTCGAAAGTGCGAAGAGAGAAATAAGCCCCGCCCCCTTCCTCTGGACCGACCCTGCCGCTTTTCCTCCAGATTCTTCTATTTTTAAACTTTTATCATGGAACTGACTGAAGACCAGCTGAAAGTTGCAGAAATCGAACTTCAACGTTATCTCCCTCAATCGCTAAAGGTGTGTTTGCTACACGAATTATGGTCTACTACATGTGGATTCATTTAGCGACTGTATTTCACAACCTAACTGTGTTTTCGCCGCTTATGAATAAATGACTTTGCCTGTCTTCGGATTAAAACTCTACCTTACGTTTTATTTTACAGATTTATGGTTTCTTGGTGCTCAGAAACAGAGTGAAATCAGACCCATACATTGTTTTAGTGGACAGATGGCCAAAATTCAGTGTAATTATCTGCAAACCCCAGTATGAACAGGTAATACTCGTTTGGAAGAACTGCATGCAGACATTGCGTATATCAGCGCTTACCATTCTGCATATCTCTTGTCTTTCTAGAAAACTGATCTGTTCAAAGACACAATGGTTTTTGCAAATGATGAAGCTATTCTCATGGAGACAATAAGGAAAGCTTCTGTAATTGACTGGAGCAGGTACCTTTGTCTTGGTAATAACATGTTTCTTTAGTTCTTTTTATTGAATTATACTGAATCCACACCTTTACAATAGACCAGATTGATTTTATTACACCAGAGTTTAAGATAAAATGTTGCTTTAGTTTGAATTTTATTGTCAATGTGTCCAAAGTCCCCTTTGAATAATTCACAGATATGATGACATTGCATCCCTGTGGGTCACAAAGACAAACATTGGAATTCTGATGCAGTAAAAAAAAAGTTCAAAGTCTATAATACATTAGAGCACATTTTTACTTATGCCAGTTGTCAATAGGCCTATTCATATTTAAGCTGGAATGCTCCGTTTGTACTGAAAGACTAGAAACAGTTCATCTGCAGGACCTGTTGACTAAACTGAATCATCCATGCTGCCTTTATGAAACATAGTCAGATGCTTCTTACATCAACGAGAGAAATTTGCACACAGATAGTTTTTCTACATTCTCTGTCATTGTCCTACATAAAGTCAGAGTAACAATATGCTTCTGTATTGAAAAGTATTTATACGTCCTGTTACATTACAACCACAAACTTCAATTTTTTTAGTGGGATTTTTATGATTGATCAACAGAAAGTAATTCATAATTGTGCAGGAAAAAGCATGTTTTCACATATGTATTTAAAAAGTAAATCTCTGGAAAGTTAGTCGTACATTTGTATTAATCTTCATTGAACCTCCTTTCGCATGAAAAACAGCTCCAAGTGTTTTAAGGGAACGTCTCTACCAGCTTTGCACATGTAGAGACTGCCTTTTCTTATCTTCGTGTGGTTTGCACAGATTTCCACCTCAGTGTTTTGCATGTAAACTAAAAAGTAAAATGTTATCATCTGACCAAAGCACGTACATCTCATGGTAGTGGTGCCTTTCTCTTTATTTCCGATTTCAGCTATGTTCTCTTACAAACCTTTGAGGCCTTCACAGAACCGCCGAGTTTTTACTGAGATTAAATTACACACTGTTTAAAAATGGGGTAACTTCTGAAGGCATCACTTTTTATTTAGGGGTATGAGACTAAACAGGACTTAATGCAGATGTACGTCTCACTGTTCAGATTTTTATTTGTAAAATGGTTAAGAAATTTAAATCCTTCATTTACCCCAGCAAAATTATCCACTGTTTTTGTTTTATTATATGAAATCCCAGTAAAACAAATTGAAATTTGTGGTTGTAAGGTGACAAACTGGAAAAAAAACATAGCATTGAACTGCAGACCGAAAAAGACAGATTTGAATTTAAATTTTATCAGACATGCCAAAAATGCAAACTAAGTTTTGTCTCATACGAGCTGTGTTTCAAGGGATCAGTCTTCCCCACATGGAGATAGTCAAAGCAGGTGCATCAGAAAGGAATGTCCCCAGCGACAAACTGGCAGTTTGTCACATGATGACACTGGATGATGCATCCAAGCTTCCCCCTGTAGACTGGTACATCTAACTATACACAGCACAGTTACAAAATAAATGGTCCTGGCAAATTATAGTTCATAAAATAACATCTCATTACCAGAACAGAAACCTGGCCTGAAATGTTTGTTTCTTCTGTGCATCAGGTCGGGGATCTGCCTCAACTCCCTGGACGAATCCCACCTTGACTTGGTTAATCAGACATGGACGTTTGGAAAGAACCAAGGGGCTGCTGGGATGATCCGCAACATGGTTTTAAACTTCCCGTCCTGCTGTGTGCTGGATGCAGATGGAAGGCCCGTCTCCTGGATTTTGACCTATGTGTCCTGCGCCCTAGGAATGTTGTATACTTTGCCAGAGCACAGAGGAAAAGGCTACGCTAAAGTCCTGATTAGCAGCATGGCTAAGAGACTCAGTGGTCAGGGCTACCCTGTATTCTGTTTCATAGAGGAGGAGAACATAGCCTCCTACCAGCTCTTTAAAAGCATGGGCTTCTCTGAGGATCCATCATACAGAGAAGCATGGTATGGATTCAATGATTTTTAAATGCTTCAATGACAAAAATTAAGATTATATATATATATTAAAAATAAAAGACGTTTCCTAAACTTGCAATTGCGAGTTATGTGTTTTTGTTTCAAAAACAACAGGAGAGCTGAGCATAAATAGAAAAAAACATATGCTGGTTTCTATTTCTAATTTAGGCTTTAGTTGTTAAACTGGGTCTCTGTCAGCGCAGATCTCTTGACACATCTCACTTTTCATTAGATTTACTTGATGACACACTTGATCTGAAAAAGAAAAAGAAAAAAAGATTACACATATTATATTATAAAAAATGGGATTAGGGGAAAACCATTACCTGAATAATGAATGACTAATAAACTGGTGTATGTGAACGGACAAAAGAACTGCCTGTTTGTGTTTTTTTCTCCACTTTGGGGTTGGGCATGGTGGCATTTAAAAAACAATGATCTGGCTAGTTTCCTCAAAGTACTACGAAGTAACTATAAATAAAAAACAGGAAAGTCGATACATTTAAAGCCAAACAGCAGAACAGCCAATCCCTATTAAATACATGTTTTATCCCCCTGTTGGATCTCAAGGGTTTAGTGTAATCACTGCTGATGCTTGAAAATGTTCTGGCAACCTTTTACTTTTCTTTTGGATCCTGCCCCTGTGTTCACCCATAGCTTTATATTAATTATCCACTTATCGGCTAAGCTTTGGAAATAATTGAATATGTTTTTGCAGTAGCATAATCTCACAATGGAAATGTAAAAAAAAATCATTTCAGTACATGTTTTCATTTATTTTTTTAACTGAATGCCCTGCACTTGTATAGCGCTTTATCAAGTGAGAGGACCCCAAAGCACTTTACACTACAATCAGGCATTCACCCATTCATACACACATTCATACACTGACAGTGGTAAGAAAACATTGTAGCCACAGCCGGGCCCTCTGATCAACATCAGCAGGCAAGGCGGGTAAAGTGTGTTGCCCAAGGACACAACAATTGAGACGGACGGAGCAGGGGTTAGAACTAGGGGTGCACCGATCGCAGTTTTCTGGCGGATCACCAATCTTTAAAAAGCCTGACCTGCCAATTCCGATTTTGGCCGATACCAATTTCGGTTTTTAAACTGACACTTTCAGGTGTTCCTTTCAGGTGTTAATACACCTTCAAAGTTCCAATCTTATTTTATTTAAAAAAAAAATTAAACAATACCCTGAAACAATACAAACTAGTTTTAACTGCTCAGGAGGCAGTGCTCTCAAAAATGAAAATTTTAGAGCATTGCAGTTCTTTTAGTCCTTAATTTTTCACATTTCACAAGAAACAAAACTTGCACAATAGGTTAGACAAGTAGATGAGATCTGTGGATAAGATCACTTTCACATGTAAGTAGCTGATCACTGATCTCCCACAATTAAGGAAATCGAAGCCGATCGATCGGTGTACCTCTAGTTCAAACCAACAACCCACCAGTTACAGGACAAACTCCTACCACCTGAGCCACAGTCACCCCTAAATCAGTTTGAAGTCAAACTAAATCAGAGTTGCCATATTTCTTGGTAACCCTGCTATCTAACCTTTGTATATCCTCTGTTTGTAATACAACAGCACTAAAATCCTCCACAATTTCACAAGGTTGAACCATACAGAGCCAGGGATCTTTGACCAATCCTCTTTGCAGAATCTCTCTAGATAACCCCTTGCCAGGGTCCTCCTGATATGCTCACTTTTCTACAGCTCACCCTACAGGATTTCTTTAGGATTTACATCTGTGGACGGAGATAGCCAGGAAAGGAGGTTTATTCTGTGTTATAAATAATTTATATGTTGGATGGATAAGGATCCATATCTTTTGGATCCTTATCTTGCTTAAAGACCCTTAGATCATCCTTTTTCAGTGGAGTTCAGAAAACTTCTTTAATCCCAAAGGATAATTCATTTCTCCAGTAAGGCCCATTTATTAGGAGGACAAAAACTATAAATAATCCTAGAAAAATTATACCCAGACAGCAACCAGTCAATCAGTGTTAGCATTAATATGCCAACAACAGAGTGAAATAGATTGTAGGATCAGTGCAAGTTCCCACACACCTATTACTGAAAAACAGGAACAACAAATTGATACAACAAACAATTATAAAGGGCAACAAACTGCTGCGCCCTTCAGCTTTTAGCAGCTTAATGGCAGGTAGAAGAAGAGAAATTACTTCAAACAACAGGTACATCTTGTGGATTGTATTACTTACAGAGTGTTCTTTATTTCTCCATATACCAGGCTTAAGAAATAACAGACAAAGTAGCAAAGTATTGCTACTACATTTCTGATGCCATGCCCTATTAACAAGGTTCCCACGGCCTTCCGAAGAGTAACAGCTTGACAGATCGTCCCGCATGCTTCACAGTAGGCAGGAGGTGATTTTGCACACATTGATTCTTTGTTTTCCCACATTCAAGTTTGTTACTGAAAAATAAAATTTTAATCCCATCAAACCAAAGCAAACAGTTCCAATTAACTTATCAGTAGAGTTTAGCTAACTCTATGTGTTTATGCTTGTGTTGTTAGACATCATTCCCAGGGCTCTATATTTGCTGTCCGGGTTCCAAAAATAACTGGTTACTCTGGAGACGTTCAAATTATTTTAAAGGAACAAGAGAAACATTCACTTGGTCAGGGTGACGTTTTTTTTGTTTTTGTTCCTAATGTTCTGTTTATGTTCACGGTTGACTGACTGAGTGTCAGTTGAACTTGTTTGGAACGGATTTGGCTATGTGTTTTTTGTTGTTGCATGTGTTGCTGTCCACACGCCCAGGCGTCTCTTGAGAAAGAGATTTTAATATCAATGAGACCTTTTATGTGCAGGAATAAAGTATTCATAAACACTAATCAGCTTGTAGTTATGGATACTTGAGGAGCCAAAGATGACTCCGTTTAGTACCGTCCTCTAACAGCGAGCCAAGATGTTTTTAACCATCCTTCTCACTGTTTATGGTGGCAAATATGGATCCTTGTTAAGCCTAGTGGCCAGTCACTGAAAGAAATGGTTCTCTGTGTAATGTCATATTTAGGAGAATGTCATGGATTACTAATTAGAACGTCTCCAAAACTCTGATCAACTTTAAAAAGTATAAATGAAATAAAAAAGCACCACTTAGATGGTTTTGAAAAGGAATTATTTGTACTCATAATTGTGCCACCAGTTATTTCCTAACATGGGCTTTTATAGGAGTAATTGAGTTCAAGTTAAATGTTTGAAAAGTTGGCTTTTAAAACATATGGGGTTTCAATAAATGCAGATGCCTGCTTCGTTTACTGAGGTTAAAAAACAAAGGAATAAAATTCAACGTGTCTTTCTTTACCTGGGTTCTCTGAACTCTTCAAGACGTAACAACCATGTTTTCCAGTACTCTGACATCAGCTCTGAGTTTACCTGGTGAGCATGAGCAGGCGAGCCATCTTTGTAGGCAACAACTATGAGCCCATTTTCAACCTGCAGTGAGAAGATATGAGACATAGCACACAAAATTCAGAGACGATAAGGGGAATTTAACTACAGCCAGTTATTACAAAATGAATAAACATAAGATAATAACAGATCGTATACATCATTTATCAAGGTAGATCACCTGGTATTTGTAGTTGGCATCACTGTTCAGAGCCCCAGCATATGCTGCTACTTGAACAGGGTTATCATAGGTGTTGCTCAAGAATGGTTTGGGTTTTTCTGAAGTCTTCCAGTCAATAACACACAGAACACCTCTGTGGAGAGAAGCAGACCATGAGAAACATGAAGGCAGGAAGAAGAAGTCGAGTCCAAAGAAATTTTACCTGTAGCGAGCGACGCAGTCCACAATTCCCAAGTAATTCAGGGCACCGTGCTGCACTGTGCTTTCAATGGCCCTCACTGCACTGACGTCCTCCAGTACATGAGAGATGCTCTGGATGTATCCTTGTATGTCAGGAGGACACCCCGGTGTCTCTGAGAGATGCCTGTTCTTCCAGGTTTCAGCAGAGGTCAGAATGCCCTCCAGAGCAGAATGGAAAAGCTTACCCTGTCTAAATACATCTGGACAAAGAGAACACAAAATCAATTATCATTATATTTCTCAAGAAAAATCACTTCTTTGATTAAGGTATAACCCCCATTAGAAGATACACAATGAGTTAGTATGTGACCCATCATGTAGGCATGTGAGAGTTGAGTTACAGAGTTGATGGAAAGATGGATGGAACTAAATACAGGCCAATCCTGACTGTGATCATAGTTTGTTTTAGTTTTTGACCCCCAAGCATCCATGACGTTTCGGTAGGGTCATCCGAGTCAAGCCTTGGTTTAAAAACGCAACATTTAACTCTTGAAACAAAAATGCAGCTATAAAGCTTCATAATATATACTAATATTTATCAATCAGTGTTACTGTCATATTAACTAATGGCAGTGTTTTTGCCAGGCGTACATTTGTTACGGTTAAAAACACAATTTTATAGTTTTTAAAAATCTTACTCTGACTGTATTCCTTGAAGCCTTCCTCCCCCAGCTCAGCGATCATCCTCCTCTTCCATCTCTCCAGGTAAAAGATCTGCTCTGGAGAAAGTGTCTGCTGAAGAACGCGAGTCACACTCGGGATAAACGCCCTACTCTGTCCCCGATTTAACAAAATGCGGGCTGGTGGTCCTGCCTCAGGTTCATCCGTTTCTAGAGCCCTATCTGAATTTAAGAATGGATGAAGAGTTTTGGGTACCCTCGGCTCGGTCCGTGATGGCATCTGAGCTTTGACAACTGGTCCATAAATGTTGTCGTCTTCCGCCTGGAGGCTTTCAGGGGTCTGAGTGCTGACCCTGGAGGACATGACAGATTTCACCAGAGACGAGTAGCGCTCACTGTCAACAGAGCTGTAGGGACTGTTTCTTCTTGGGGATGTCAGGCGGTGGACAGCAGAGAAGTGGTTCACTGTGAGGGAGGTGCTTTCAGGGAGCATGATGCGCCCAGCAAACAAAACACGGTTTAAAACGAACATTCTTGCGACTTCAATACAACACACTCAGAGAATGATGCTATTAACTACAAAACGACAAGAATCACGGGTGGTTTTGTGTTTTAAATCAAAGTTTAGCACTTGTTCAGCTTGGGTATTTGCCCCGACATGTCCCAGCTAAAACTTGTCCAAGTAAACGGTTGTGTTTCTAAACGACGCGCCTTTTTGGTGGCACAAAATCTCGTAGATGGGAAATGAAGTTTCTGGTGCAGCTTCATGATAGCAGTTTGATTCGGAAAAAAACTACATTACCCACAGGGAAAGGTGTACCCTTGAAATACATCCCTGCAGACCAGTATCGAGAGAGAAAACGACGTTTATGTTCAATTGATTTCGATTAATCGTTTTTAAATGCAATGTTACAAATTGATTTGATTACTAATAAATATGTTAATTGAAACAAAAAAATTAACAATACCTGCAAATCCAAGCGTGACAGAACAATCTATTAAAACAGCGTTTCTTAAATGCGCAGTTAAACAAACCTCTGAAAATACGCCAACATATTAATTGTAATAAAATATTTAAAGTAATTAAACTGTATTTAGTTAAGCTAAGATGTTCTGCCGAAATTATTTATAATTTCAGAAATTCAAAATAAATTATTTACATACCTATTAAAGTGGACTGCACTTGGTTGTTGGCAATATAGCTTGAAGCAAAAAAAGTGCTTTCAATGTAATTTATTTATAAATTAGTATTGGCTATTATTAATACTAGTATTATTTCTGAAAGGAGAAACCGCACATCAGATGATTTTGTTATTTAAATAAGTATTTATTTATTTATAATTTAATGTGAAACAGAAAGGCGTTATGCTACTAATGCCTCACATTAGAGTCACAGAGCTTGAACCACGGAGCAGAACTTGCCAAAAAAAAAAAAATATATATATATATATATATATATATATAGTTGTAACATTGTTACCTAGAAAGAAAGTTTTCTTGGAGATGTCTTGTATTGTGATTGACAACCAGTTAATCCAATAGCGGCGTTATTGAAACAGATTTTTAACCAATCAGGTTAAATCAAGGCGGGATTTAAATCTCTCATTATCCGGATGGGGGCGGGGAACACTGTTTGACAGTTTGTTAGGTAGCTAACTGCCACTGCAAAGACGGCTTCCTGCATCTAGTTTGATTTAGTTTTACCTTAATTTTGTTCCCTTTTTTGTTAATTTGAGTACTATCATGACGTCCATAGACGATAGTGACAAGGAAAAGGTACCGTAACTGCGTATTGCCGTGTAATTTGAGACGGTTAGCTGACATTAACGATTGCTTTTTAGCAAAGTTATTGACTAGTCGTGTTAGCCTCTGGCTAAAGTTGGACAACGGTATATTGATAGCCTTATCAATGAGTGACATGTTAAAGTGGATGTCTGTAAGTTACTATGGTTGTTTGGTTTTGATTCTTCACCGAATGAAAGTGGACACTTTAACCCTGTTTTTTTTTTTTGTTTGCTTTTTTTTTTTTTTTTGCTTTGAACACTGATTAGCGGTAAAGTGTACAGCGAAAAGCCAGTCTGTTTTTTAACGTCTAACTCATAGGAATCACTCTTTGTAGGATTGATCAATACTCTGTATACTCGTAAAAATGTTGCCTATCATCTAACTTGTGTTATTAGTGAAATCAGAAGGAATTTGGAGGTTTTGCAACTTTTTCCACAATCAACGAATGATGGCAACCTACAGCAGATGTTACATTTTGTTTCCCACTGAAAACGTTTAATCAAATAATGGAAGTTAATCATATGTAGCTTGTTTTCCTACTTCTAAAAGAGCAGACTTGATTTCAGCAGTGTTTGCACAAAAGGGCCCAAGCATGTTCCTCCACGCTCCTCCTGCGTGCTTTAAAGATGAAGTCCTTGAAGTGTTACAGTTTTATACACCTCCAATGGTGGCAGTGCTTCCCTGAGTAGGGCTAGTGAATTTTAACAAGTGTGTGGGGTATGGATATCCTCTTCAGAAATTAAACTAAATGATAACAGTATTGGATGTCTAGCTTTAAACAAGATTTAAAGCACCAATACTCCTGCTGTCTTTGTTGGCTTTGTAACCTTGTTTAATTTACTTAGCATGCTTGTATACTCCGCTGATAGGGTGATAAATTATTTTGTGCGTCAAAAGGCTAAACATTTTTGGAACCAGTAAGTAAGATTGTAGTCAAATTTGCTTTCTGTTTTTGTATTGAACTTCCCCAGGAAGAGGCCAATGGGATGGTGGGAAATGGCTTTGGGCTTGCAAAATTAGTGTCTGTAAACCGAGCATTTCTTTGAACAGTTTGTGCATTGCTGAGCTACGAAAGACAGCAAGCTGTGAGAACTTGAAGAGATGCTTAAAAAATAAAACAGTGCTATACAAGGATTTTGCTGATACTGTTTCACACATTACATTTAGCAAGTATTTCATTTCTTAGAAAAGAAAAGTAGAACAAGGCCAATAAAAAAGGACATTTTCATGCAGAATGTTATGTCATTGTCTACATAATTATGTGGAAGACTTGACAACTGTGCAGCAGACATTCATTGACACCCTCCACAATGATGGAAAGCCACAAAAGGTCATCGTTGAAGAATCTGACTGTTCTGTATAGAAAGTTGAGTGGAAGGAAAAAGATTGGTAGAACACAATGGAAACATCCTAGACTTGAGAGGATTGTGAAACCAACCGGGATTCAGGAGTTTGGGGAAGATTCACAATGTGGGATCTGTGGCAAGAGGTGGTGCTTCAAAAGCCACCACTCACAGGCGTATCCATGACAAGAGCTTGAACTGTAACATTTATTGTGTTTAGCAACTCTTGAACCAGAGAAACTGCTGAAACATCTTACTGGAGCCATGAGAGAGCCATGTCACCTGCTGGTGTTGGTTCACTGTGTTTTATAAAGTCCAAAGTCAGTGCAGCCGTGTGGGAGAAAGTTTTAGTTTATTTTCCCCTCCTTTGACAAGCTTTATGGAGATGCTGATTTGATTTTCCAGCAGGACTTGACACCTGCCCACACCACCAAAGGTACCAATACCTCGTTTAATGACCATGGTACCAATGTGCTTGCTTGGCAAGAAAACTCACCTGACGTAAACCCTAGGGTGAATTTCCACCAGACCCAACATTAAGACTAAATGTCGCTCTTAAAGCAGCCCAGGCTTCCTTAACACCTCAGCAGAGCCACATGCTAATAGGCTTCATGCACACTGCATGATGCAGTAATTTATTGATATTATATTGAGTGCATATACTGTACAGTACATGGACATACTTTTCAGCAGCCAGACTTTCCTGTAATTAATCATTTTTATTGGTCTGATGGAATATTCAAATTATCCAACAAACTGAATTCTGGGTTTGGTTGTAAGCCATAATCATCAACATTGACAGAAATAAACACTTTAAAGACATCAACCTTTTATGAATATGACTTTGTTAACGAAGATATATTCTTTTTTTCATTAGCTGCGCTCTGTGTCTGTGGACCTGAACAACGATGCTTCGCTTCTTATCGACATTCCTGATGCTCTGTGTGAAAGGGATAAAGTTAAGTTCACAGTCCATACAAAGGTAAAAACTAAATCCCCAAAATGAAAATGTTTTACAAGCTTCATCTTTTAAAAAAAATCTGATTCAATAAATTTCCTTTAATCAACAACATTTTTAACAAGGAACATGATCTCTTTTCCCAGACTACCTTGAGCTCCTTCCAGAAGCCGGAGTTCTCTGTTCCCAGGCAGCATGAAGATTTTATCTGGCTGCATGACACTCTGGTTGAAACCGAGGACTATGCCGGTCTAATTGTGAGTTGGACTGACAGATGTTTTACACATTAGTTATCTTTGATAAATATACCACAAGCCAAGCGAATTTTTTGCATTTAAATGATGAAGCCTTCAAGACATTATCGTGTTTTTAATTGGTTTTGAATCGTTCAACGCACTTCAGCTTTGCTTGATCATTTCTAGATCCCTCCAGTTCCGCCCAAGCCAGATTTTGAAAGCCCTAGAGAGAAGATGCACAAACTGGGGGAAGGTGAAGCCACTATGACTAAAGAGGAATACACTAAAATGAAGCAGGAGCTGGAGGCGTGAGTTTAACATTCACCACCAGATAAATAGTATTATTTGATGACATGTTGCCAAAACACATGAACACTTTTTTCTTTCTTTCTGTTTTTCCTTTATATTTTCCAGTGAATACCTGGCTGTATTCAAGAAAACAGTTCAAGTGCACGAAGTCTTCTTGCAGAGATTGTCTTCTCACCCTGTTTTAAGCAAGGACAGAAACTTTCAGATTTTCTTAGAGTATGACCAGGATGTGAGTCTCTCATACTGCTGACTTCCTTTTCCGAGCTGTCCGTTGGAAAGAAAGGAAGACGAGTTTAGCTGAAACTTGTGACACATGGCATGCATTCTGCTGTGATCAGCAGTTAGACTTATGTGTGTTTGCTAGCAGAAATCAGCCACTTTATATAGCGTAATGAAGTGAGCAGAAAGATAATAAAACATTGGCTAGTGTGAAATATAACCCTGCCAAGATAACTCACTCCTGGACACCAGAGCATTATCTAAATTCATTGTTCTGAAGATGTGATCACATACATACATTTATCAAATACAGACTAATTTCTAACCCTGCCTGAATTCTCTTATTTTAGCTCAGTGTGAGAAGAAAGAATGCCAAGGAGATGTTCGGAGGATTCTTCAAAATCATGGTGAAGTCTGCCGACGAAGTCCTCATCTCAGGAATAAAGGTGGAGTTGTTGCATGGTTGGCTGTTTACGTTATTTATCACAGCGTTACAGTTGTAGGGTTATAGTAACTTCCACAAATAACACTTTACATTTTTGTTTCCTCAACAGGAAGTTGATGACTTTTTTGAGCAGGAGAAAACCTTTTTGCTTGATTACTACAGCAAAATTAAAGATTCCACTGCCAAAGCAGAGAAAATGACACGTTCACATAAAAGTATTTGATTAGTTTAATATCAAAGTAAAAAATTACGTTTTTAGGTGTTATGTTTGCTTGATTTTAATTTTTTTTCTGTTCTTGCAGATATTGCAGATGATTACATTCACATTTCTGCCACTTTGAACAGCCTCTGTGCTGAAGACAGTACACCAAATAAGAAGTAAGGATAACACATATGTTCCTGTTATGCAAGGGCTTTTCTTTTAAAAACAGCAGTTTTTAATGCTATTGCTTAGACGTTTTTTTTCCCGTTCACTTCAGGAACATCGAGAAGCTGTCGGACATGTTCGAGAGACTCAGAGTAAATATAATTATGTCAGACTATCGTATATCAGACAGCTATATCTCTAATTTGTCTACAAGTTTATGCAAGCTGAATTTTGCTTTTTTATGTGTATCTGCAGAAAGTGGAGGGAAGAGTAGCATCTGACCAGGAGCTGAAACTGACAGAGCTGCTGAGATACTACATGAGGGACATCCAAGCAGCCAAGGTAAGATATGTTCCACCTACAAAGAAAATGCTCTATTTTCCACATGTTAATTGAGACTATAGGGCCTTGCAAAAGTATCCATACTCCTCAAACCATTGCACATTTTGTCAGGTTACACCGACATGCTTTCATGCATTTTAATGGGCCTTCATGTGACAGACCAACAGAAAGTAGTGTATAATTTTTTTGGAAGAAAAAAGATGTATGTATTTTTATTGATTTAATTTTTAAATAGAAATCTGAATAATGTGGTATGTATTCAGCTCCTTCCCCTCTGATACCCCTAAATAAAATCGAGTCCAACCGTAGTGGTTAGGAATACAATTGTGTAGAAGTTTAAAGCAGGTTTAGGTTATAAAACAATAGTATAAGCTATAAACATATAACACAAACCTGTTCTAAACTAAAAGCCTGGACACAGAGATCCTTAATTAAAGAAGCAAATTATCACCTTTGTGTACTGGAGGCCATGGGTCTGGTGTCATCTGCATAGTTCTTCATAAATAAAAAATAAAGATTTTACAGTCCAATATAATATGGAAAAAGGCACTAAATGCTCAATAATCTTACTGCTGCAATGATAAGTACTAAAGTTCTTGTTTTTGTAATGAATATGGCTGATTGGAATTTATTTGTGTTTTAATTAAGTCCTTTTGTTTTCTTTTTTATCTTAGGACCTTCTGTACCGTCGAGCCCGAGCGTTAGTTGACTACGAGAACTCCAACAAGGCCTTGGATAAAGCCCGACTGAAGAGCAAGGACGTTGCCCAGGCAGAGGAACACCAGCGACAGTGCCTGCAGAAATTTGACAAGCTGTCAGAATCTGCAAAGAAAGGTTTGTCCATTAATGTATTACAGACGCAGGCTTGTTCTGTGCTTGTTTCTTTCATTGTAAAACCTTTCACACTGAGCAAGTTGTTTTTCTGCTGCACAATCTGTTACAGAACTCACCAGCTTCAAGGGCAGACGAGTTGTGGCCTTCAGGAAAAACCTCATAGAAATGGCTGAGCTCGAGATAAAACATGCTAAGGTAACTAGTAATCTTTTTTTTTTTTTTTGTTCCCCCACGGCAATTCACTAACTGACTGTAGTCGAAACATTGTGCTTGAGAAAAACCATGAACAGTCATTGACACCCCTGGTAATCTCTGTGATGCGTGAAAGTTCATCTTTTACAGAAGTATCATGATCCCACGTTAAAAAGTTATCTGCAGAAACACAACCCTTAACATACAGTTAGAGCTACAATGGAATAGTTGAGATGAACCGCCAATGTTCCTGTGTTTAAAATGGCCTACTCAAAGTCCAAGTACATATCTAATTGAAATGAGTTTCAGCTGTAACTGCAGCAATAGGTAGCTTTACGTGCTGAATACTTATGACTGTTCTGTGTTTTATCATATTGTGACACAAAAAAGCTGAAGTCGTATAAATATTTTTGCCAAGCAAATATGAATATTTTTGGCACAGTTATCTGGCAGATGGCTTTATGAGGACTGATTTTTACTGAACTTTAAAGTTTAAGGAGAAGGGAGTTTTGTCTTTCTTGTTGCCATATCAAGGCAAATATGCAAGTGTGCTCACACATGTTTTTCCTGTTTCCATATGGTTATTTTGTAACATTTGAACACCATCAGATTGAACATTCAAAATGCTCATGGTTGGAAACTAAATAAACATTACTCTAGACTAACCATATAATTGTTTTATTTTCAAAGAACAACATGGCTCTTTTGCAAGGATGCGTTGATCTCCTCAAGAGCAACTGACCTGTCTTCAAGTATTAATGTCCCAGCATCACTAAGTGACCAATCCTTGCAAATGGAAACCTGGCATCCCCAGGATGTTGCATCAACATTTCTCCAAGCACCATGTCTGCTCAGACCTGGGTCCAATGCAACTTAAAATCCCTACAAGATACGCTGTATCTTCTAAGCACAATGTCCTTGTGTTTACAGAGTCCCTTTCTTCTGCTCTTTGGCCCATCAGTCTTACTTAATGTGGAGCTCTAGCTCAAAGTGTCTCGTTAGAATTAGGTTCCTATCATTAAGGCCCTCCATAAATATGCAGCATTAATGGATGTGACATTTTCCTTTTCTCATTTTGTGCATTTAATGTTATTTCTTTTTTTGCCTTTTTCTTTTGAGCACATTTTCAACCATTCAGACTCTAGCCATCCCTTCATTTATGCTTTTAGATAACTAAAAACAAGCTTACAGCAGTTTTGTTTTTCATCATTGATGTTTTGTTTTCTAATGGAACCCTTAAATAAGTGAAGAGTGCCTAAACAATTTCTATATTCTGCATCATACACTGATCTACAGTAAATAAAATCGTGACTGAATTAGAAATAAATAAAAATGTTAATCTTTCTATGTTTAAAACTAGTCTCTCACCTGGTCCTTGTTTCTTAGAGAAGTTGCCTCATATTCTACATGTATAATGTTTAAGATATTGAAGTGTGTCCTGAAACAAATATGACTGGAAAAAACTCAACGTTAGCCAGTTTGTCATATATTTGAGGACATTGAGTGCACACCACTGCTGCATTTTCTTCATCCTCCATCATCTTTTGCCACTTACATCTTTACTTTTGAATATTTAACTAGGGTTTCTTTACTTTGCCCCCTTTCATTGATTAGTATTAGTCTTACAAACTGAAATTGAACCAGGTATATTAGCACATCCTGTAAACGGTTTGTTTATTTTGAATTTAAAATATATGCAATTAAAAAATGGAAAAGGCCCTCTACAATCATGTCCTAGCTCATTGGAGTGTTACATTGAATTTTGTTTTTTTTTTTAAAGAAATTGAATGTATTTCTAAAAGATTACAACTGTTCACATTCTTTTTCATAATGCCTTTTCTTACAAAAATAGCATTTTATGGATTTGTAATTGCATTGAATAAATTCTACTTTCACAAGTATACTTTTTTTGACGGTGTGCATTTGTTTTGCAGCTCTACAGGTGCATCTCAAATTAGAATATGGAAAAATTCATTGGTTTTAGTAATTCATTTAATAAAATGAAACTCTTGTAGATGCATTACTTACAGTGATATGTCTTTTTTTTTTTCTCTCTCTCTCTCTCTTAGCTCTGGTGATAATGGCTTACAGCAAATGAACCCCAAAATAATGCCAATAATGGATTTGTAGTACGGAAATGCCGACCTTCTGAAAAGTATTTCCATGAACCGTACAGTACCAGCTGTCGTGGCTCATTTTGCATTAATTACTGCATTAATGTAGTGTGGCATGGAGGACCTTCCATTAGTATGCTTTGTTAACCGCCACTTTCTTTAGCTATGGCTTTTTGTGGCTTGTCCTCATGATGATGGTGGTGACAGTCTGTTGAACACCTGTCAAATTAATGAAAGAAAAACGCTTCAAACATTTCTGTCTCTATAAAATATGAGTTAGTTTTTCAATTAAATTACTGAAAAAATTAAACTCTTTAATAAAGTTCTAATTTACTAATATGCAGCTATATTTTTTTAACACGTAAATGTGAGCCGGTATGACACTAAAAGTTCCTTGAATCCTTGAATTTCACAAAACAAATATGGTTAAAACATTCCACCAGGGGGCAGTATTTATTCATCTAGTGCATCGTGTGCATGCTTGTGTTAAATCCATTGACCACTGTTAATCCCGGTATGGGACATTGTGGTGTGTTAGGTAAACCTTAAGGAAATGCCAAGGATCTCATGGGGATTATAAACAAACTCCGAACACTGCATGGTCCCATTCACGGGGAGCTACTACCCAGGAAATGCTAAAACGTTTTTGTCCACCATATCAAACATGATTAACTACTACTTTATTACATTTTATTCATAAATACATAGTGATATTTTAATGTTTTTGTCATAGTTTAAAACAAATGCAATTATAGGTTGTACTGACTTATTAAATCAGGATTGACATTTAAATTCCAGCACTATGGTGGCAAAAGGTTATACGTGAGACTTAAAAATTTGTGACACTCTTGCACACAGGCAAAATATATGTCTCTGATGGATTTGTCAATAGTGATGGCCCAAGTCCTGTAGTCACAATGACCCTTTTGGTTTAGTTTATTTGCTGATTGGATAACACCAGAGACTCTATCCAATGAGCTGATGACAAATTATCCATGCAAACAGATTAGTTTGCCAGCTGTGGTCAGAGCAAACAGTATTTAACAGCAAAACATTAAAGAGATGTTACCACTCTGGATCCAAAGAGCAAGGCCTGCTTTTGTAACATCAGAATTAATGAGGCGCAGACATTAAATGAGAAGTCTGTTTTAACTCCATAAAATAAAGGTGTTTATTTATGGATTGTTTCACTTCACTGCAGCTACAATCTTAGAAGTTTCTAAATGTAGTCTTTTCAAGTTCTCCTTTGCTGTGATGATTTATGACAAAAGCAGCAGCATCTGAGAAGAGAAAAACAGTCTCTCTTCACCTGACTACTATTGTGCTACTTTATGTTGTTGAATGAAAAGCAGCCCAAGCGCATTACTACTCTGGTCTTGTTTATGGTTAAGTGACCTCCAACATGAAAAGTTATTGCGTGATGTCCTAATGCTCTACATGAGTCCACTGAAACGTTTTGGTTGGTGCAGGCTGAAGTCTTGAAGCAGGACTTACAGACGCTATACATGAAAGCCTTCACAAATAGAAAGTATGTCCCCTGAAGGGCCTTTATTAAAGAAACAGTGCACCTGCAGGGCTTCCTGACATAACTGAATCATCTGTGCTTCCTTTGAGAAACAGAACCAGATGTTTCTCCCTGGTGTCTGAGTGAAATTTGCACACAGATACAGTTTTTCTGACTTTTCAGGTTCACATTACCATGAAGTAAAGTTGGAGTAAAAAATATACTTTGCCCCATGCAAAAGTATTCATAACCCATGAACTTTTTCATATTTTCTCACATTACAAGCACAAACGTGAATGTATTTTATTAAACAAACAAAGGAGTACATAATTGTTAAGTGGGAAGAAAATTATAAATGGTTATTTAAAAGTTGTCATAATTTGAAACGCTAAACATTGTGGCTTCCGTGAGTATTTAGCATGCACTAAGACATCTTTTGTTGCAACTACAGCTGCAGGTCTTTTGGGGTCTCCACCAGCTTTACACATCTTTTTTGCAAATTACCACAAACTCAGTCAGACTGGATGGAAAGTATCTCTAAACAACAAGTTCTGCAACTGATTCTCAATAGGAGTACTTTGAGCCATTCTATCACAAGGGTAAGCCTTGTGTTGTCCTGTTTGAAAGTGAACCACCACGCCCATCTTAAGTATCATGGAGCCTCTAACAGGTTTTCTTTTAGATTTGCTCCTACATAGCTTCACCCATCTACCCATCAACTCTGACCGTCTTAATTGTCTCCACTGAAAGAAAAGCATTCTCTAAGTATAATGCTGCCACCACATTTTACGGTAATGAGAAAGTAGAATCTGACAAAGTAGTTTTTAAACTTTACATTTAGCTAAAAACAATACAAAGTAATCATATTCAATTAACGCTTCAGTAAAAGCATAAAACTGATAAATATTGGTTTTGACAGTAAACATTTCTCAGAAGAAATAGAGGAAACATTACTTTTCATTTAGAAAGATTAAGAAGATCAGATATGTGTTATTGAAGCACAATTCTTTTTTTGACCGTTATAGTGTTAGTGTAAAAGATACTTACAGATTTACTTTTTTTTTTGTGGCTTTTTTGTAACACTTGCATAGTTCAGATTATGAAACACATTTTAATATTAGACAAGGAAAAGTAAAGACAAAACGCAGCTTACAAATTATGATTTTATGAGGGAAAAGCACTATTCAAACCAATGTGGTGCTATGTAATTGACCCCCTTGTTAAATCATGATATAACTACAATAAATCACATTTTTTGGAAATCTGAGTTGGTAGGCCAGGACCGCTGGCCAACCAAAATTACTCAAAGAGCTTGTGAACGTCTCATCTAGGAGGTCACAAGAAACCAGAAAGCATCTCAAGCACTGCCAGCATCAGTTGGCTCAGTTAGGAAGCATTCATAATTCAACAATAGGAAGAAAAAAAAACTAGGGAAACATTTTTTTTTTTTTTGGATTGGCAAGGCAAAAGAGTACTTTTTTGGAGTGGATCTCTCTGGTATAAAACTAACAGAGCATTTGAAAAAAAAAAAAAAAAGACATCATACTGGCAGTCAAACACGGTGATGCTAGTGTGACGGTCTGGGGCTGCTTTGCTCCATCGGGACCTGGAAGACTTGCTGTAATTGACGGAACAATGATTTCTGCATTTATCTGTGACAAAAAAAGGAAAAACAAGAAATTTCTCTTAATGTGGAGTTAGTTTTAAGTTAATTTATATATTTGCTACTTCACTGAATTAACACATTAAAATAGATTTGTTTGTAGGTATGTTAATTATTCACTCCAGGTATGGAGGTGTATTGTGTTGTTTAAGTGTTCCCTTTATTTTTTTGAGCAGTGTCTATATATATATATATATATATATATATATATATATAATTTATTTTTCTTTAAATCTTTCCTAAGACTAAGGGTTTTTAATACATTTTTATTTTATACTATACAAAAGAAACTTTTGAATGTATATCGAACCATTTATAAAGTATACTTTGGAAACTATAAATGTTGAGACTGCAACTATAGAAATCTTTCTGAGCTTTCTCACATTGACAATTCTAAGACTACAGAAGGAAACCCCTTTTATTTTTCCTTTGTTCAGAGCTCCACATCAATTTCTGACAGGACTGCTAAAGGTAACGCAAAGTATCTCAAAAGTCTAAAGGAATTATCGCGGTTTTGTTGTAAATATGGAAGGTCTCCGTTCAAAAACAAACCGCTTTTGTTTGACTGAAAGTGAAGGACTACAAATCCCAACAGAATCTCTTCCGGTCTGAGCTCCTTCTCAGCCAATCGGAGGCCTTCTGGATTTACGGTAGCAGTAAGAGGCAGAGGGCCAGCGCGTCTAGCCAGCTCGAAGTGCCACGACTTCACAGCAGACCTCGGATCCAAGCGCAGTGAGGGGGAGAGCGCAGTTAGACGAAAAAAGACAAGAATCAAGTTAGCTGATTTATAAAGGTAGCTTTCCACAGAAGTCTCCTCATCTCCAACCCAGAGTCCGTTTTTGCCCTCAACCAGCACCTTCTTGAAGCAAGCAGACGTCGCTTTGCCAGGACCAAAAGCGCAGTAAGTGTGGGATTCTTGGAAAATGTTATTCATTGAGTCAGCT
Organism: Girardinichthys multiradiatus; assembly: GCF_021462225.1. Lineage (NCBI taxonomy): Eukaryota > Metazoa > Chordata > Actinopteri > Cyprinodontiformes > Goodeidae > Girardinichthys > Girardinichthys multiradiatus. The sequence goes on along the minus strand of NC_061814.1, from coordinate 32,298,292 downwards.
TTGCTAGCTTGGACAGCTATCTTCGAGCTAAACCGTTAAATAACTACTTGGATAGAAAAACTCCGGGTGAAACTTAAGAGGAACGATTTAGACTTTTCCTTCTTGGTCATTTTATTTTCGGGTTTTATTGCGGGACCAACAGTTGGCGAACTGAACATTAGCAAAATCGATTAATATTGATAGCTCTACAGCTAGCTGTTAAGTAACGTTTTAAAGCTTTAATGACATGATTCTGCGCACTATATCAGTGTCTTAATGTGTGCTTCCCCCTCAGGGCCCTTTAAACGTGTTAAATAAACAGTCGCGAAGTTGGTGAAAACGCTGCTTTTATAATAGTATATTACAATAAAAACTGAGGATTTATGCTCAGATATTGCTTGCAGTACGTCTGGGTGAGAAATGAAGACTTATTTTAATTCCCAAAGTACCCCACAGAAGGAATTCCGGTGCACAAGAATGCAAGGCAGAGTCTAGAGTTTGGAAAGTACACGTAGCCTGAACACATCAGGAGGTTGAGTCTCCTGTAAAGGCTGAAATCATCCCAAGTTGGGGTTTTCTTGAAGTCCTCCTCTTTTGGTCAGTCTGAGTGGAGATGCACTGACGTGTGACACCGCAGATCAGGAAGCAGCACAATGTTTTTTCAGTGTTCTTCTTTTAGGACCTGCAATGAACAGGGACTCTGGACTCTGATGGCACTAAAATTGCTGAGCAGTTGTTCCATGTGAATTTGTTTTTGCAGAAAGCTATCTTTATGTTCCCCCCCCCCTTTTTTTTTCTTTTTTTTGGAACACATTTATTTTACTTTTCCTGGATTTTAGTTTGTAGATAAACACAAATCAAGCAGAAGCTGCTGGCAACTTTTCCTGCCCTGCAGGCTCAGTGTTCTGGTTTGTGACTGGAGCTGTAGGTTGAAAGCCCTTCTTGGCTTATTTCTTTATAACAGGACAGGAAATTAAAGCTAACCATCTGCCAACTTCTGGAAAAAATATCTTTTGGTTTGTGTTGCTGTATGGTTAGGATTTGTATCACTGTTAAATTAATACAATAAGCATATGATTACATTTCACAAATTCTTACATTTGTTTAACATTTTCATGGATTAATTCAAAGATTTATGAAATTCTTGCTAATAACAATTATTAAATTTTATGAATCAGAATTAATTTGATCATAAAGAAATTCCCTTCAACATGAATTATGTAATCTGTTTTGTTCTAATTCTGTTTTGTCTGTTTCTGTAACTAACAGTTCACATTTTTGACATTAATTAAAAGAATAAAATGGCATAACCAAATGTATTTTACACATTCATACAGACAAATCATTTACTATCTTTATTGAAAATGATCTAATCTTTACAAAACAAATTTTGCAAAAAATTATTATTTTAAACATTTTGTAAAAATGATTTAAACAAAACACAATACTTACATTTGTGCAGATGGATAGAGGAAGTTCAAAAAATATTAAAAACACACACATCGATATACAAAACAAAACATACCCCCCTCCCCAATAAGTATTTCTTTTATTTGCAAAGAAGCTGTTGGGTAACAACGTCTCCTGCGTAGTTTGCTTTTGTGCTTTTTCTTGCTACGTTTTGAGTTGCAGTTCTCGGTGAAACAGCATTCAAAGTGCACAGAGAATCCATCCTTCAGTTATTTAAGCAGATGCTTTAACCAAACAGAACAAATATGTTTTTTTAGGTTATTTCTGAGCTACTGCTCATTGCTCCACAGTCTGGTGCATAAATCAACCTTCACTCAAACTTATTGGGGTATTAGCGACACCTTGAGGTGGTTAAAAGTAAAGACCACTATTGTTCCCCACAAAGCATTTCTCTTTCTCCATTAATTCACTGGTATGTTACTGTTTTTGTTTTTAGCTTGGCATACAATACAACACTGCCAGAATTACCCAATTACTTGCCTAGGTTATTGTTGTAAACATACTGTTAGTACTTCTGTACATAACTTCTTATTTGTCATTTTAGGTTCACTGAATTCAAAAGATGGATATCTATGACCCCCAGACCCTTGGGATTGTGGTATTTGGTGGCTTTATGGTGATCTCTGCCATAGGGATTGCCCTGGTGTCCACCTTCTCCATGAAGGAAACCTCTTATGAGGAGGCCCTCGCTAAACAGCGCAGGGAGTTGGGTAAAACACAGTCAGTTCGCTCGGAGAAAAAGAAAAAGGACAAAGTAGCGGAGAAGAAGAGCCGTGGGAAGAAAAAAGAGGAGAAGCCCAATGGAAAAATCCCGGAACAGGAGAAGGCTGAAGAAGTTGCTGACTCTGAAGCTGAAGTAGCCAATGAGCCTGCTGCTGCACCAGCTGTATCTGCTATTCCTGCCCCTGAGCCTGCTCCAGTGGTTGAAGTTAAACCATCTGCAGCCCCAGTGGCTGCAGAGACCCAACCCAAAGCTGCAGCTGAACCCAGCTCTGCAGCTGAACCCAGCTCTGCTGCTGAGCCCTTACCCGTGCCCTCGCCTAAGGAGAAAAAGAAGAAGAAGGTGGCAAAGGTTGAGCCAGCCTCAACTCAGCCAGCTCCAGTGGTGTCTACTCCCACACCAGTGAAGTCTTTAGCAGCCACTTCTACAACCCAGCCTCTCCTATCTGTGCAGACCAAAGCAGTGATATCATCCTCTGCACCAGCATCTTCAAAACCTGCTCCTGCATCCACCAAGGCTCCTGCAGCTCCTGCATCAACCAAATCTGCACCTGCTCCAGCACCTGCCCCCACATCAGCTAAGTCTACCAATGCCCAAGCTAAATCTTCCCCTGCACCAAACAAATCGACCCCCACACCAAACAGGTCTGCCTCAGCCCCAGCGAAGTCTACACCAGCTCCATCCAAGGCTGCCCCAGTGCTAGAGGCGGTCACCAAAGATGTCCCAGTAATGGCTGTGCCTCCAGTGGGGTCTCGGCAGGTTTCTGCTGCTCCAACAAAAGCACAGGAACCCAAGAAGAAGGCTTCCAAAAAGAAGTCTGAGCCTGGTAAGCACATGTGGTCCAGATTAAATATAGCTTTAGGAGCCATTTTGTACATGTACATTTTAAAAATGTGAGTTTAGTCCCATTCAAAAGTTCTTACACAGGCTGGGAAAAGTACCGAATTTGATTAAAGTAGGCCTGAATAATTACGAAAAAATGAAAATTAAAGTATGGAAAATGTTTGTATTTCCAGATCTTTTCTCACATTGTCTAAAAATTCCATTCGTCCTTCTGTCTGTTCATTATCCATCCATTTGTCCATCCATTGGTTGATTCCGTCTGTTCCTTCTGTATTTTTTCAGAGAACTAGCAACAATAAATTCATAGAGACCTTTTGTATTTCTCCTATAAACATTCGCTAAAAGAATTTGGGAAATCTGGAAAAAATGTGAATGAAGCCTGATTACAAGAACAGCATAGCTCTATTTGTGTTTTTAAATGCATCACTGCCCAGGGTTACTCTGTTTGGTAATTAACAGATATATTTCTTTAAATGAAAGGAAACTGGTTACTAGTTATGAAACCACAGCTACATTTCTCCAGCAGTCCTTTTACTGAAGGCTCGGAGCTACTGCTATGTCGCTTTTAGCGCTAACACACAACAACTTAGCCTTCTCCATTGAAGTGCAGGAAACGGTCAAGAAGCCAGGAACTACATTAGCCACAACACTGGTTAATATGCATTTTGCGCTGTTAAATGGAGAGATAAGGCATGCTTGCATAATTGGGGTACATAATTGTGCAGTCTCAGGAAGAAACAACCTGTCAGTAGTGATGATCTTCCAGCTCTGTACCCATAGTGCCAAGGGCCAGTGGTGGGTAACGTCTGGCACTCTGCTCTGAGGGGCCTAGAGCACAGCAGCTTGTCCAAACACTGTTGGGCCTGTTTGGTTAGCTTACAAAGCTTTTCAGTGCCTCTGACAATGAGCAGAGAGGAGGGGCTGACCTTCTCCTTTCCCTGAGACACGTCTCCGGCTGGTGCCACAATGACCGTGCATTTTGCCATCTGAAACTGCCCGGTGCAGCAGACTCGAAGGACAAGTCTCAACTTTGTTTTTTTTCCTAAAGCGGCGTTGACGTGTAGTCATCTCTAGGAAAGCCTGAAACTTTCAAAATGCTAGGATTTGTTTTAAATAGGTTGCACGGTGGCGCAGTTGGTAGCACTGTTGCCTTGCAGCAAGAAGGTCCTGGTTTCGATTCCCGGCCGGGGGTCTTTCTGCATGGACTTTGCATGTTCTCCCTGTGCATGCATGGGTTCTCACCGGGTACTCCGGCTTCCTCCCAGTCCAAAGACATGCCTGTTAGGTTAAATGGTCTCTCTAAATTGCCCTTAGGTGTATGAATGAGTGTGTGCTTTGTTGTTTATGTGTTGCCCTGCGATGGACTGGCGACCTGTTCAGGGTGTAACACCGCCTCTCGTCCATAGACTGCTGGAGATAGGCACCAGCTCCCCCGCGACCCACTATGGAATAAGCGGTAGAAAATGACTGACTGACTTGTTTTAAATAATAAATCGTTTCATTATTATCTCTCATATATGTTCATGCCTCCCCAGCAGCAGCAGCGGTGGTTGACACTGCTGACGCTCCGCTGCACCTACCCTATAAAGCTCTGGTTTCCACCATCAGCAGCATGATGTTCAGTGAGGGAGAGGCACACAGGCTCATTGAGATCCTCTCTGAGAAAGTCGGCATCATTCATGATTCCTGGCACATGGTATGAAACAGCAGTCAGTGATTGGGGGAAAAAAATGATGAAACGTAAAACAGGTATGTACTTTTTTTCTGTGCATTTTGGTGTTTTCAGGCCTCTCAAAAGGGAGATCCTGTCGCCATATTGAAGAAGCAGCTGGAGGAGAGAGAGAAGCAGCTGGCAGCAGAGCAGGAGGATTCTTCTGCAGCCAAGAATCGTCTCAGAGAGCTCACCAAGGTTCAAAACTGAAATACCCATCACAGCACATGTTCTGCCTGCAGAGCCACGTTGGCTCTAAGAGTGTTCGAATAAGTTTTTGCTGCTGTCAGATTTGCTCATGGGTTGCTTGCCAGTATCGAGGTAAACCGAGGTACAAAACAACTCAAAAGAGTTTATGTCAGTCATTGCTGCAAGTTAAAAGATCTGTGCATGAGATAAGAGACAACATGTTGGATTGGCCAGTTTCCGCAGGCAGAGTGGGGAAAAGATTTCTCCAAAAGTGGTTGACTCTGCTGACGCTCCGCTCAAAGTCAAAACATTTGATGTTCCCCTCCCGTATATGCAAATAGGTAGATTTACAGTACATGAAATAACTACATACCTTAAAGTACCCAACCTGGCCACATTTTATTCTAGTTGCATCAACACAGCCAACGTAGTATACATTTAGTTTGTGGATTAAATAAAAGCAATTGGATTATGTTAAACAGTTTTGTTTTAAACTTTAGTGTAAATTCTGTTCAGCCTTTTTGATGAAGGTTAACAGCTATAATTTCTCGGCCTTCAGAGTCTAGTTACTTTTTGTCCTGAAGGTGGAGCTAGAGGAAAGCACACAAGATAACTTGATGATTAAATCCGCATTTCTTAAAAGAGCAAATCCATAAAAATCCTTGTATTAAAGTCAGAATCCATCCTGCTACTCAGAGCTTTTAAGGTCACTATACTTTTAATTAAAAACTTAACAGCATTTTCACGGCTTTTCTCAGAATCACATTTATTTTATAAACTGGGTGTTTAATAATAATTATATTACTAGGCCAGAGACTCCAATAAAAATGATGCAATTAAAGCAGTGATGGTTGCTTTTCTTCACCCTGAAGTGACTCTGCAGCTACAGAGGCACGAAGTAAACCTGGATGGGTCTGACTGTATTTTGCATTAATCAGGAGCTTTCGGTAGAGAAGTCCAAGGTTGCCAGCGTGGAGACGCGGCTGAGTTCTCAGCTGAGCAAGAGGGAACAAGAAATGATTGCTCTGCAAGCCCGCATGCAAGCCAGTTACCAGGACCATGTAGCCCAGACCCAGAGGCTCAATGCAAAGGTTAGTTCCATTAATACTACGATTTATTTTGTCAGAACTTGATCTTGGGATCCTTATCTACTCAAAATAACTTGTATCTTAAGTTGAGATGGCTTTTTCAGTGCTTCTACAGTGTAGTTAATATGTAAACCTTAAACTGCAGATCCTGAGCCTGCAGGACCAGCTGGAAAAAGGCCCTAATGCCCAACTTGCTCGTCTACAACAGGAAAATTCAATCCTCCGCGATGCTCTAAACCAGGCAACTAGTCAAGCTGAGAGCAAGTGAGTTTATAACAATATTTAAGTACAGACTAAGTATCAACTTTGTGAAATTTTGGTTTTGAACGTTTTTTAAACTACTTTCTTTTTTGTCATTCTGCTTACAGACAAAATGCAGAACTGGCCAAGCTGCGTCAGGAATGTGCAAAGTTAACCAAAGAGCTGGGAGAGAAGACTGAAAGTCTGCTTGCTGATGAGCAAGTGAGGAAAGTGCTGGAGTCCAAGCTCTCTGCTGCAGAGAAGCAGCTCTCACTGCTGCAGGTTGGTCCGGCCTGTGGGAACGGCACATTTTCATTATATATACACGAGACGTACTCAAGTTTCCACGTGGAGGCAGATTTTTTTGTCTTGCCGTTTTCTGTTAAACCCCAGTGCCGTGTTTCAGCAGCCACTTGGTTATTGAGCGAAACGAAATGTAAGACTTTTCCTACCTATTCCCTGACCTTCTCATGTTCTGGGAATGGGTTACTGCAGGGATTAGGAATCAGCATAGCTGTGTAATAACTCAACTGCAAGAAAAATGCAGGAAAGATTTAGAATCTGGTCATCTTTACTCAATATTTGTATCGGACCCTTTATATAACTGTGTGCCACGCAAAGTACTTTACAAGAACAGACCCCTCACTGTGCCAAAACCAAAACACTGATGAAACGGAGAAAAACTATAGCAAAGAGAAGTTTAAATGTTTCAGTTTGTCAATGTAGACCAAATATCAAAGGGATTGCTGTGAAGAATTGTGTATAAAGACAAGCAAACAGCAAAACCCCCTGACAATGGACAAAGAAATGGATAAATATTTCTGAAACCAATAAAATGCACATCTGTAGAAATACAAGCAATTGTACAATAAAAATTATAAATATAAATAAAGTAAGATAAATGCAAATAAGTATATCAATAAAACTGTAGATGATTTTAAAAAAACATCCTAACTTGTTTGAAGGCTGATTGGACTATTTAAAGCCGTGCGGTCCAAACCTTTTGCTATGTGAACCAAAATCCTTAAGTTTAAAGTATGCAGGACACAATAAAAATGCAACAATGTTCTGCTCAACAATAAACTATTAATAGTTTTAATAAAACAAAGTATTCTGTCAAAAAAAAGGCATTTCATATTATAAAGTTTTTGACCTCATCGTTTTCTTGGTCTACAACTTTTTACTGTTTATTCTCAGCAACAACAACAGGATATAAAGGTCAAACATTTGCTTTGTTAAGCAAACTTTAATAATTGGTCTACGTCTGAATGAGTCACTAGGCGTGTGTGTGCTCCTTGCTATGAAATGAAAAGTAAAAGACAAATAGTTTGTGTTGTATCCGACATTTCCATTTTAACAATCTTTTAATCTGTCTCCATCTTTTTAAAAACATTTTTTAATTCACCCTAAAAGATTAAAAAAAGTGTCTGTCTTTGCTAGTGGTTTAAAATGTACTCGTTCTTGAATTGTAGTTTTGGACTGTAAAAAAACATTCAGAGGGTCACAAAGGGCCCCTGGGTCACACGTTGGACCCCCCCTCATCATAGGATGCTTTAAAACGAAAAATGTTTTGGAGACATTTAGTATTTTACAGTCATGGAATTATCAGAACCCCAGGAAATGTATTTTGGTGCCCATCAGAAAATCTATTGTTACACTTTACTGTTTGCAAAATAAATAAATAAAATGATCATATATGTTTGAATTAAAAAATAAAATGTTTTGAGTTTATAGTATTAAAAAGTGCATGTGTATACTGTAACCCTGCTGTAATGTTTGTTCTCTACCTGGTTTTAATTCAAACCACGTGCCTCAAAAAAAGGTTAATTTGCAACCTGTCTTTACCGTCTCTTCGTCTATTACTGGCTATTTGTAGGGACTTAGCACAACTGACAGGCCCCGTGGTTTAATCATTAACTTGCACACCATCACAGCTGTTTCATGTTTGTGTTACACAGCATTACACCTCCTTAAGTTCAGTGGACTTTCTGCGCAAAAAGAAATGCCTCAACAGTGTTAAAATGTCCACAACTGCCTGCCAAACTTATTCCACTTTTCTGTTAACACAAAGGATTCAGTATTGTGGTAAATCTTTGCTGCCCCCTGCTGTCTGATGCATTTTAACTAAAACCCTTTAGGAAAGCCGGGCAGAAAGTGAGCAGGCGTTGCAGAAGAGACTGGAGGAGGTGTCTGAGGAGCTCAGGACAACACAAAGCAGAAACGGCAGCCTGCAGGCCACTCTGGAGCAGACCCAGCAGGACAGTGGCGCACTTTCAGGTCAGAGAATGGCAAAGCAGCATTGTGTTCTTGGTCTTTCTTCTGCTACACTGTAGAGTATAACAATCTGGATTTAATTACATGTTGTCCATGCAGGGTATCAAGTACGCATAGAGAGATTGGAGGCTGAAGTCAAGGAGCGGTCTGCTCAGGTGGACACTCTCACTGTCCAGCTGGAGGAGACACAAGTAGAGAAGAACCAGCTTACACAGCAGGTAGTCTCCATCAACTCGCTGTTGGACGCAAGTCAGAACAAGCAGGATGACGACAGAAAACAGGTAGGCAATTTTTGCTTCAAAAATGTTTAGTTTGACTTTTGTTTGGGCGAAAAGCTGATTGATATCTATCATTTCTGCTTCAGCAGGCGGATCCAGCAGAACTGGAACATCTAAAGCTGAGGTAAGTGCATCATCTTTTTTGTTTTGCTAGCATCAAATATAAAGGTGATTATTTTAAAGATTTATTTTTTACCATTTCCTTTTTACAGCCTTCAGGAAAAGGACCGCCAGTTGAGTGCACTTCACGAGGAGGTGAAGCAGCTGCAGATAAAGCAGGAAGCTGCTGTGAGTGTTTGAATCATTTAATATTAAGTCCACTGTCCTGTAGCATCACTGCTTGTGTATAGCTATTGTTGTTTCTGACGCTAACAATAAGAATCTGTTCCAATAGGAAAACACAATTTCTGAACTCAAGCAAAAAAATAAGAGGTAAGGCAGTTCTTATGAATCTCTCAGATCCTGCAGGCTGCACTCACACTAACCGATACTTTTCATTTACGGTTGCATTTAGCGAGGATGCCACCCTCGTCTCGTCGCTTCAGGAAGAACTCAAGAACCTCAAAGAGGAGATGGTGCAAGTTAAAAACTTAAAAGTATGTTTTACTTTGTAAATGATTCTGTGGCCAAAGCTGTGTCACTGAACCAGTTTCTCATGTTTTTTCTGTTTTGACAGTCGGACAGTTCAGCAGAGCTCGCGCAACTGCAGAACAGGTAACATACAGCCATTGTTTTACTGCGCTCCTAATTATTCAGAGTGATAAAAGTTGCATCGGTGCTGCAGGAGAAAATCTGCTGAAAAACCTCACTAAAAATAGGACAAAAAGGAACAATTTACAATTCTTTTTGTCCCATAAACATTGAGATGACTCTAGATAAGGGTTTTACAGATTTGCTTCTGGGTCTTAAGAAGTCATAAAAATCCTACATTTAATCGGTCTCACATTGGGCCTTAAAACGTCCTAAATACGCCCTAATTTTCAGAACAGCTCTCGAATGTCTTAAATGTGCACATTAGGTCACTCATTGCTTTATGCATTGGCTTTTAGGTTTTTATTTAACAAATACGTCGGTGGCTTTCATTTCGTCTTTAATATGTAGTTCTGGCTGAGCAGTTCAGTTGAAAAAACTACAAACCCCATGGCGCTGGGAAGCAATAAGATCTGTCAAAAGGAATCTTTTGTCAAACCTTTAGCCTTCTCTGCTAAAGAACTTTAATCCTGAAACTGGCTTTTTGTATGCTTGGTCAAATAAAGTCAACATGTTCTTGTTACGTGATCTTCTACCAGCTACTTGTTGCCACTTTATTTAGGTGCAACGGCCCAGAAACACCTACTTAAATTGATAGTCACATTTAGTTTGCTTATGCTATAAAATAAGTTGTATGCAAGTTATAGGTTATATTATGAATAACTGAAATTAAATATAAACTCTTCAGTTAAATACATGTGCAGGAATGTACATGAATATGGAAAATATCAGTATTTGCGAAGTTTATTCCTATTATCAAATACTCCAATAAGTTGCATTTGTGGGTCCATTCATGCTTGACCACTGCAGGAGCCATAAATGTACAGTGAATTGTTGTATTTCTGCTTATAAACTTGGCTGAATAGAACTAAGAAATAAGGACGTTTTAGCCTGAAGAAGTATGGAGCTTGGACATTAAAATCATGTAGGAACCCTCGCCACATCGCTAAATCAGAAGCCAACTTAAGAGTTGTGTTGTTTCATGAAAATTCAGTTTGTAAGATGCTTTCTACCCAAATGTCCACAATCTTTGGAGTCTGGAAAAATGAGAAATTTCTTAGCTCAAAATCAGCTTTGCTTCTCGTCAGTCTGTCTGAGACGGAGTCCCTCGTTGCATCACTACAAGAAGAGCTGAGGGAAGCAAAAGCAGCTACAGATGCTGTAAGTCTTCATTTTTATGAGCTGCGTGACTTTATCAGTTGCTATTTGTGACCAGAACTGATCTTCCACTGCTGTTGCAGAATGCGGCGGCTCAACTGGCAGCTCTTCAAAGTGAAACCAAAGAAACTCTTCAGTCGCTCTTCCCACAGATACCAGTAGAAACAAAGCAGGTAAGAAATGGAGATCACTGACTGATGCACTCCCTGCTGTGCGAGGAAAGAACTGTACAGGGATGATCTGTCTGTTTTTATCTTCTTTTAGTCCAACTGGTTAAAGGTATTTACACAGAAAGCTCAGGAGGTACTGAGCCAGCAGAGTCAAGACACAGCATCGGCAGTAAGCAGCATTTTCTTTATATTTATTTGAAAAAAAAGAAAAGTTGATGAAAATGTTTCTAGAAGTAGGTTTGGTTGTGTTTGTTGTTGTTGCAGGAGAAACTGAAGGAATCAGAGGCAAACTATAGTTCCCTGCAGGCGGACTGTGACCAGTACAGGACTGTCCTGGCTGAAACTGTAAGTAAATAAAATAAAATAGCATGGACCGGTACTCTCAAGAAGCTCTCTAGATTACATAAATACTATTTGTTGAATTGTCATGCAGGAAGCAATGCTGAAACATCTGCAGCAAAGTGTAGAAGAGGAGGAGTTGGTTTGGAAGTCAAAGATGGGAAACTCAGAGGAACAGTTGAAGGAGGTATGTTGATGCCTGGTCTTTGTTTGTCCTGTTCAGACTCATCCTGTTCCAGACATAAATATTCCCTTTTGTGACCCTGGCCTGACAGGCTTTGCAGAAAGTCAGCAAGCTTGAAGCAGAAAGCCAAAGTGTAGAACAGGTTAGTTTTCCTACTATAAATCACCTTTTGAGGTAATTTTAGTCTAAAAATATTAAATGTTGTGTGTGTGTTTTAATTTCTGCAGTTGAAGGAACAAATTATGCTTCTTGAAGCTCAGCTTGAGAAACAATCAGACAACCCAATGACCTCAGAAGACGTGGAGCAGGTACACAATAAATACAAGCTGTCTTGTTTTCTATTAAGTCACATAAACAGCGCTTTGCAAAACTATTCACACCCCTTCAACTGTTGAGAATTTTGTCACTTTACAACACAAAATTATGCCTATTTTCCTGGGGTTTAATTCGATAGACCAACACAAAGTAGAGCAGAATTAAAAAGTAAATGCAAAAAAATTTTTTTTTTAAACTATTTTTACACCCAAGTCTGAAAACCCACTTTTTTGCTTCTGTATGGCGCATGTCTTAACCAGTTTCGTATGTTTAGAGACGCACATTGTTCTTTGCAAAATATCTCGAGCTCAGTCAGATTGGATGGAGGGCTTCTGTGAACATAATTTTTCACTAATTCTTCGTTTGATATAGGTCTGAACTTTGACTGGACCATTCTAACACATAAAAATGCTTTGATATGAGAACCGTTCTGGTTTCTGGTCTTATTCTTACTCCATTAGCTAAAAGATAAAAATGTAAAATTCTGAAAAATAAAATATCTGATTCCCACATCACAACTTGGGTATTTGTTCACTTTGGTTTTCATTTCGTTTTGTTTTTTTGTTTATTTTTAAGTTACTGGCAAAACCCACAGATAAATCTGTCTTCATGATGCTGTTTGTTCACCAACGTTCTCGTTGAGGTTTCAAGGTTGAGACCTTCGCAGAACAGCTGGATGTATACTGAGATTAAATACACACAGCTGGACTCTTTTTAGAAGGTGACTTTTGAAAGCAATTAGTTTACCCGGATTTTATTCAGGCAAATCTGTGTAAAGAAACTGAACACAAATGCAGGCCACCCTTCTCTTCTCTATTTCTTTATTTACTTCCACTTCACAGCTAAATGTTACTTTATTTTGGTCTATCAAACAAAATCCAAACAAATTACATTAAAGTTTGTGTTTGCATTGAGATACATGTGAAAACGTTCAGTGGGATATCATTACTTTTTACGACACTGAAGCTATTTCCTTGTTCCTCTCTGTGCTCAGCTGAAGCTGCAGCTGTCCGATTGTCAGAACCAGTTGGATCTGGCCCAGAAGGAGGTCCAGGCACACAAGGAGGAGCTCCAACAGGTGAGTTTTTAAATACATAGCCTTTTTGTTTCCTTCAAATGCAAACATTTACAAATCCAAATCCCTGAGTGACTAAAGTGAAAGAGAGGTAAAGGTGTTATTTAAGATCTGAGGAATGTGGAAATCCCTCCTTAATGCTCACAACCTGTTCTGAAAGGTGTCAGTGACGCGTGAGACCACAAGGGGATCAACCCCTGGTGATTACGTAACAAGTGACTGGCGACGGCTTCCTGTTTCAGGTCAGAGCACAGCTGGGCGAGATCACGACGCGGACGCGGGGAGAGCAGAACGGCCCAGCTGAGGCTGAACCCAGTCAGGTCAGGGTGCGAGGATCACAGGGCACCCTTCACTTCCTGTCAGAGAGTATCCGACAGTGACTGGAACAGCACCCCTGAACTTGGTTTAATCTGAAATGAAGAACCTTTATTTGTCATTAGGTTCTGGCTGATATCCTACATGAGGCCACCCAGCATGAAGTAAACATTAACAGATGGCCTTTGATACAAGAGGTGCTTCATTTCCAGTCAGTCCAGTACTTATCTGACAGTTGTTCTGTATGCTAACCGCTGTTTGCGTTGAATAAGTACACTAAACCCTCACCTCTGCTCTTCCTCCGCTATGTTGGCATGCTCACCTCTATCGTTTTAACCAAATTTTTCTTCACCATTAACAAAGTAGTAAAGATAAGTTCTGTACTTGAACATTTCAGAAACAATATAAGGAGAAGAAACTAACTTGGACCAGCTTGTGTGTGTGTTTTTTGGGTGTGTGCTGATTTGACACATGTCTTGGATAAGTGTGTGTTTACAGTGTGTGTCTGCGTGTGTGTACTGACAGGTCCAGAACGAGATGAATCAGACGATGGAGAAGCTGCATGGAGAGGAAACTCAAAGGCAGCAGCTCTCAGAGGAATTCACGCAGGTAGCAAAGAAGTTCTCTGTGCTCTAGTCGTATGTTCTTGTTCAACTCTAGTGGATAACATTGATCCATCTCTTTGTCCTCCAGGCCCAGAAGACAGTAGGTGATCTACAGGCCCAGCTGGATCTTTTAAAAGTTTCTTCAGATGCACCGCAGTCCGACACAGAAGATGTAGCTCAGCTCAAGGTTTGTTAGGATAATCAGATTTAACTTCCTGCTGGTAGGTGAACCTCCCAGGAGGTTTTCTTGCAGGATTACCCTGTATTTGTCTCCACCTATCTCTCCATCCACTCTGACCAGCTTCCTTGTCCCTGCTGAAGTAAATCCTGAGTGATTAAGTATGCCCCTTTTCCACTGACTCTATTTGGTCCGCCCGGAACGGCTCAGCACGGCCTTGCACTGCATTTTTTTTGAAAGGGTCTCCATAGACTCGCTTTCGCCCTGCGGAAGGTAACACTTCCTGGAGTTGCCGCTCCTCCTCTGTCCTGTGTTGTGCTGCATAACCGTGCCGAAACACGTGGCGTGAAAGTGCACCAATAAACACCTTTTCATTCCTTGTAGCCCCATCCAGCTGCCACTGAATATTGCAGTCTCCTATGATGGCCAGAAAAGATTGCACCTCGTCGTTGCTCCAAGGGGTGACTTTTCCAGATGACTGTGAGGACTCGGTCTTTCACTCTGTTGAATGCACGTTTCAAAAATGGCGGTTGTTTTTTTTCATGCTGGTCGACTCTTACGGATGGCCGCGCCCATGGCCAATCAGTGAACAGCAGTCTGTTCACGTCACATATGGTCCTGATTCTTGATAGTACCACTTCTGAAGCCGGCACTAAAAACGTAGGTACCGGTACTGAGAAAACGGTAATGGAAATGCTCGCAAAGAGAGCTGAGTCAGGCCAAATCAAGCCAGTGAAAAAGGGACAGTAGAGAGCAGCTGGACTTCTTCTTGTTTATTGAAGATGTTTCACCTCTCATCCAAAGTGCTTCATCAAGAAACGAGAGAAGACGACTAGTTGCCCTCTGTTTAAGCACTTGAGATCATCATATCCTGGATGACAAGGCATCCCCACAGCATGATCCTGCCAGCACTATGCTTCACTGTGAGGATGGTGTGTCCAGGGTGATGTGCATTCACAGAACTTTGCACATAGGCCTGAGAGTTCAGTTTTGATCTCCCACCATGTTTGATGTTCTTCTTTTACTTGTTTGCTGTTCTTACTACTTGTGACAAACTTCAAACAATCTTTTGTGGCACTTTCAATGTTTTTTTGCTATTTGTGTAGTGCACAACTAATAGTATTGTCAATAGATTCTTCCACCTGAGTTGTAGAGCTTTGCAACTCCTCCATAGTTACCATGTACCTGTTTCTTTTATCCCTAAAATGACACATTAAAACACTGTAAAACAAGTTTCTCACTATAATTAGTGACAATCTAACATGGTTATTTTATTTTAACTGTAATTGATGAGGTGACTTATGACTTCTGCCTTAAGTGCCCCTTGAGCCTTTCAGCCCCTTTTTCTCACGTTTTAGAAACTTTATAGATTTTACCTTATTCATAGTTCTGTTTGCCGTTCTTATTTAAACAGGAGCGCCTTGAGAAGGAGAAAAAGCTGTCCAAAGACCTTGGCCAAGCAGCCACTAAGCTCCAGCAGCTTCTTAAAGCTACTCAGGAGCAGCTGACCAAAGAGAGAGAGACTGTGAGAACACTACAGGAGCACCTGGAGGTCAAGGTGTGTCCGACACTGCTATGATGCAGAGATCGTCTTTAAATCTTTCCATATTCTGTCTTTTAAGACTTCTTATTTCTTTGTTTTTAGGGAGAATTTGTAGAACTGAAGGAAGGAACATCTGTCTGAGTTGAAGCTCACGAGGAACACTACAATAAAACTGCCAAATATGCCTTATGATTACCTAGTTATGCATTCCAAATTTATTCTTTCTTGTACTGTAGTTTGCATTTTTGTTCAAACCTTTAAGGATCAGATATTTTTGAATAATGATCATTTCAAAGTAAGACTAGAGGAGAGAATCCTGCTGCATTCTTTGTTGAAGCCCACATTCCAGCTACAATTCTGACCATGTCAGGAGTTATTTATCTCTTTGCCTTATATTATATTAACATTTCCCCATAGTTCAGTGTTAAAAAGGGAACGTGAAGGCACGTCAGACGTGCTTCAATCTGTGCAATTACTTTGTATGTCTTTTTTTTCTATGTGGTTGAATGATGGGAACACTTTATGGTTCATTGTTAGAGCCTGCTTTCCTCTGTATCTGGCTGACAAAACATCAGATTTGTATGAATGAATAAACTACAGTCGAGCACTATCTACTGCTGTCGAGTTGCACATCTGGGAAAAGGTGGGGCTGGAGAAGTTAATGCAAGTTTCAAGTCTGGTGTAACCTGCATCCACGACTTTCTCTTTAAGAGATGTTAACTAAGGGCAGCTGTGCAGTCAATCAGTGATGGTTTATGGCTCAGGGCGGCACAGCCTGGGGGGGCGTGATTAGTGCAGGTAAAAAAATTGGGTTTTTACCTTTTTCTTTTTTAAGGCTGTGGACTTAAATTGAGATGAAAACTGCCATTTATACCATATATAAAATGACCAAACAAAACATTTGTTTTATTGCATTTACAGATTCTGTAGAATGTCTTGCAAGATATAAAAACCATAACCCTGAAAACAAAAGGATTTAGGGTTAAGACATGCACATGTCAAATCAGAATATCAACATGATTTCAGTAATTGTTTAAACTTTGAAACTCATATGCTCTAAATTAAAGTGTTTTATAATTTCAATCTTAAAATGAAGTTTCTCAGAAAACCTGAATATAACAGTTATTTTTAATAAAGAAATGTGGGCCTGCTGAAAAGTATGTCTAGACTGTACAGTATATGCACTTAATACTTGGTTGGGGCTTTTTTTTGTATGAATTACTGCATCAGTGCAGCATTTCACAGAGTCAGTTAGCCTGTGGTTCTGCTGAGGTGTAAAACAAGCCCAGGTTGTTTCATTGTGGGTCTGGTGTCTTATCAATACCCCATAGATACTGTATGGGGTTCATGCCAGTCAAGCACAGTAACACCATAGTCAATAAACCAGCTTTTAGTACCTTTTGCAGTGTAGGCAGGTACCAAGTCCCACTGGGAAATAAATCAGCACCTCCTTTAAAGCTTCTCAGCAGAAGGAAGCATGAAATGCTCAGAAAATTCCTGGTAAACAGCTGCACTGCCTTTGGACCTGAGAAAACACAGTGGCCCAACACCAGCAGATGGCATGCACCCCAAATCATCACAGACTGTGTAAACTTCACACTGGACCTCAACATTTACTTTTTGTGTAAAGTTTAGATAAATCAAAATTTTGGAATAACATTACTGAAATAAGCTTTCACTATGCGTAGATTTATAGATATGACCTTGTAACAAAACCTCACTTTGATGCCTAAAAGGCTTCGTCTGGACTGCGTGTTTGGGGCCCAGAAGAATTGATTTGCCCAGAGTATCACTCATGCAAGAACCACCACTGTTCACTCACACATCCTGCCTGGTGTAAAAAACTGTCTGATGGAAAAAAAAACGGTCACAGCCCTGCTCTGACAGGAAGTATTGCTACACTGCAAAGTTCTTGCTGCATATCGTCAAATTCAAGTAAGGCTATATTCATAAATATAGCTCCCAACTTTAAAGTTGTTTCTGCGCCTTGCTTTAACATTAAGTTAGACCAGATACTGTATTGCACAACTGAAGTCTGCTTTGGTTTCAGACTTGATCCATATCTGCTCTTAAGACACTATGCAGAAGTTAAACTACAATACAGCATTGTTTAGACTTTTAACTTGCAAAAGCAAGCCATTGTAGTACATGATTTCATACAGATGCAGTTAAGAGCAAATAAATGTTTAAAAATTTAAATTGACAAAGATCAGTTCCTGCCAAACTATTCCTTATTTGGTGCGAATCTGAAGTGGAAATGACATCAAGACACTGCTGCACATCTGATGGTTGCCTTTTTAGTTTGCTCAGCCCTTTTCATGGTTTGCAGCAGTTAAGTCTCATTTCCTTACAGATAAAACAACTTTTGGGAAGTTTAACGGTTGCGTAGCTTTTGGACAAAGACTAATTTCAGTGTTTATGCATTACCAAAATCTAGAAATTGAAAATCCTAAGTTTTATGCTTTAACAATTTCTGTCAAATGAAACTTTTCCAGTCATCTCTTTATAAGCCCAGTGGTTTTGTGCATTTTAGAGCACAGTACACTTCAATAGCATTCATCTCTGACCTGTTAACCCCCACCCTATGCATTTTAAAATAATGTTCACCTTATGCAGGGTGAGGAAAAGTGCTAAGAGGTTGAATCTCCATACTTGTAGCAGTTTTAGGGCTAGCATTTATTCCCCTGCTGAAACAGTTGATGCTCAAGTTACTTTCGACTGTGTCCAAGTTCTGCAAACCCATTTAAGAGCCAGATTTCTAGAAGCATGTGATGCAGGATTGGTAGGCTTAAAAAAAAAAAAGTTAAATACCTTAACCATTAATGCACAATGTCTAGCTTTATACAACTAAATGTTCTCGTCAATCTCATATAGAAATTAAAAGCAATTTACCTGCAGATAAACCTGACTGAAAGCCAAAAAGTATTTGAAATAAAAAATAAACTTGGAAACAAATTTAAGTTCTCATTTACTTTATTTGACAATGCATTTACCGATTTCCTTTGAACTTTCAGTTCTTTTAGATACAGATGTACAGTACTTCCAAGTGGCCACTGTGTAATAGTCAAACATTAAGTCTAGCCACTCTGAGCTTGTAAACCTTAAGGGATTTTACAGCATATTAGATATACCTTATTAACTGTAGGAACATGCAAGAATTTGAACCATATGTACAAAACTTTTGATATGACAAAATGGACTCAGAGCTCAGTGTTTTTTGTTTAAAGACCAGTTTAAACAAACTGAATCAATTGGAAATTAGAAACAGTCATGATCAGATTTATATGGATTTTCAGAAACAGGAGGAATCCTTGAAGCTTAGATTTAGTGCCCAACAGGATGGCCTTCAACTTTGATAACGTTCTTGCAGATTTTTTCTGCAAATTGGTCCCTGGTTCCATAATCTGAGAGGTCGTTCATCTGTAGTTCATGTTTGATTCCTGTACGAATAAAGAAATGTTAAATTAAGAGTCAATTTGAACCATGGTTCTTTTACAAGTCTGCCAAATTTATTAAGAAAATGCAAAACCATACCTGTCAAGACCTTCTTAATAGAATCTTTTGAGCTAGCATACTGCATTTTGGACTTAATGGGTGCAGTTTCAGGAGCCCTGAAACAAAGAAATCATCCAGCTTACCAAACCTTGCTCAGTTTCAGTATACAACACAGTTTCCCCCCATGCCTCTAAAAATATAAATTTTGCCTCAAAGAAAAAACATAAGTACCACATCACAAAGACCAGCTCCTCTTTCCTGCTTGACTCCTTAGTCTCAAAGTGGCAGTCGTACAGTAGGTAACGACACTTCTCTTTGTTCAGCAGACTCAGGAAGAACTTGAAGATGTCGTCCTCCACGCTCAAATCTTTTTCCCTGTAGATGTTCTCCACTTTAATATAACCATCTTTGATTTCCAAGATCACAAGTCTGATGCGCTCGTTTGCATCAGCATCGCTCTTCACCACTTTCATGTTGTTGATAATGTCCTTCACTTGGTCGTCAACCTGCACTCCGGATGCCTGAGGACCAAAAAAAAAAAAAAAAAAAAAAAAAATAGATTTTAAGGTGGAAACAGGAGGTTTTTCCTCATTAACTGCATTTCTTTAAAGTCTGCATAGATAAATGGGCCTCATCGGCATAGCATTAATCTTAAATTGTCAGTTTTAAATTTTAGAATTTAACTTGAATTAGAAATCTCCACAGATCCAGGCCCAGATTGCTGCTTCAGTAGCCATTTCTCACTTGTACTTTGGTTCGGAGAAGAAAAGCAGAACTGAGAGCTGAAGAAACAGGAAGCTCTTAACTCAAAAACTGAGTGCAAAAATGTCAGCCCAGCTAAGGCAATCAAGTTTAAAGGCTCCATCAAACTTCTCTTTTACTCTTAAAAAGCAACCAAGTCTTGCTTCCCAGCGAGCTTTAGGCCTGGGTTCAGTCACATTCCAGTCATTGATGAACAAGTTAGCACAAGAAACACCACCCTAAGGGATTCACTCTAAACAAGTTTCAAACACGTACAGAGCTCCCTCCATTTTGGAGGCAAACCACACCTTGTTGAAACCCTTTTCAAACAGCAAAGGTTACTTTGCACCCCTGTTAAATATTTATCTCCCCAGATGCTCCAAACTGAATCCTTTAAAAATCTTTAAAATTATTTTAAAACCACATCTTTAAAAAGCTCACATGTTACAGAGATATTTTATTATAAGGAAGTAACTCAGAATACCAATTTCTAGCATTTCCTATAAGCCAAACAAATAAAACTGGACTCTTCTTTAGGAAGACATAATATAAATAAAACCCACCCAAACCTTATGGAAGGCTCACTCACCATTTTGGTTGTGATGTGTGAAGGAAAGAGACAGCAGAGAAAAAATGGCAGATGCAGTCAGAATGCTGAGGGGGTTATAAGACGGAAGAGCAGCAGGTTGACTCATTGAGGAGGAGCTGCAGTAAATGAGCACACCTCCAACAGCGGACCCCACCCACATCTGCGCAGGTGTGACACAGTTACAGCTGCAGCCTCAGCTTTTAATTGTATGAGATGCATAGCCAAAATCAGTTTTTGCCATTGCTTGGGTTGAATTACATAGTGCAAACATTTAGGTCACCGTTATCATCCGATTTAGTCCTGTAAATGCATAAACTGTCTTTGTTTTTCACAGTAAAAACCCAGTTGTAGACATTTAGGATAGCAACTCATAGCCTTATATGGAAAACAAATGTGTCCACATTTTAACTCATCTGCTGCTGTGAAGCAGCTGGATCTCCTTTTAAGGTAAAAGGTAGGACAAGTGGAGACAGATGCCAAAAGAATTTAAAAAGCTACCTGTTGAAACTGGGGCAGCACATGCCATTGATGAGTGGAATAAACACGTACACGCTCTAACAGACCATAAATGTCGAAAATTAATAAGGCCCCGTCCACTGTTCCAGGTAATAGAAAAATAAACAAAAAGCAGATTTCCACATGAGTGGAAAACGTCTCTGATTGAGAGTAAGGACATGGGACCCCTCCCGGCTCAAACATCATCTGCTGTAGTTTTGTAGTTACATGTTAGATGTTAGATGTTGATAGCTGACGCCTTTCTTTGAATACACTTTTCACTTACTGGCCACTTTATAAGGTACACCTTGCTAGTATCAGGTTGGACCCCCTTTTTGCCTTCAGAGGTGCCCATATTGCCCATGGCAGAGATTTTAGCACAGTTTCAGAAACATTCCTCAGATATTTTGGTGCATATTTACATGATGGCATCACACAACTGTTCCACATTTGTCGGCTGCATGTCTGTGATGTGAATCTCCCCTTCCATCACATCCTATAGGTGCTCTGTCGGATTGAGATTGGGTGATTGGCTGTAGAGTACAGTGAACTCATTGTCATGTTCAAGAAACTAATTTTAGATGATCTGACCTTTGTGAACTTTGTGACTTGTGCATTATCCTACTGGAAGTAGCTGACATTGTATAATACAACTATTTAATCCAAATACGGTCCGTATATAAACCTTTACATCACAGATACACAAAGTGGTACTTATAGGTATTTACTGATATGGAGTCCCATTCTGATATCATAGTCTCTCCTGTCGGCTTTTCTTCACACACACAAATACAGTGCCTTGCAAACCTATTCACCCCCATTGGCAATTTTAGGTTTTGTTGCCTCACAACCTAGAATTAAAATGGATTGTGAGATTTTGCACCATTTCTTTGACAGAACATGGCTACAACTTTGAAGATAAATCAGTATTTTGTAGAACCTTCTGCTGCAATTACAGCTGCAAGTCTCTTTGGATAAGTCTCTGTGAGCTTGCCATATCTTGCCACTGGGATCTTTGCCCATTCCTCAAGGAAAAACTGCTCCAGCTCTTTCATGTTGGCTGCTTTTCACATGTGAACAGCAATATTCAAGTCTAACCACACATTTGTAGTTGAATTGAGGTCTGTGACTAGGTCACTCCAACACATTTGAAGGTTTCCTCTTAAATCACTCAAGTGTTAATTTAGCAGTACGCTTCGGGTCATTTTCTTGCTGGAAGGTGAACTTCTGGCCCAGTCTCAAATTACTGGCAGACTAACACAGGTTTTGCTCAAGAATATATCTGTACTTACATTCCCAGTCCTTGCTGCTGAAAAACATCCCCACAGCATGATGCTGCCATCACCTTGTTTCACTGTGGGCATGGTGTTCTCCGGGTTATGGGATGTGGGGTGGTCCTATGGGCAGATACGTCAGTCTCTGCTAGGCATCTCCTTCAGGGTTACCTTTGGTCTCTGTGCTGCCTCTCTGATTAATGACCTCCTTGCCTGGTCTATGAGTTTTGGTTGGCGGTCTTCTCTTGGTAGGTTTGTTGTGGTACCATGTGCTTTCCATTTGAAGATGATGGATTTGATGGTGCTCCAGGAGACAATCCCAGAGGACCAGGATCTTCTCCTCTGATATTTTTTTGTAACCCCACCCTGACTTGTACTTCTCAACAACCTTGTTCCTCAACTGGTTTGGAGAGATCTTTGGTCTTCATGGTTTTATGCTGACAGATCATTTGATACTTAGATCAGGTGGACCCAATTTCACTAATTCTGTGACTTTTGAAGGTAACTGGTTGCAGCAGAACGTTTTAGGGGCTTCATAGCAAAACATATGCACATAGCAACTTTCAGTTTTATTTCATTTATACACTACACATTTCACTTCAACTTTTTGTGCATATCCATCACATAAAATTAGATTAAAATACATTTAAATAACAGATTGGAATGTAACAAAACAGGTACAAAGTCAAAGCAGGTGAATACTTTTGCAAAGCACTGTATTTTGTTGCAACCAGTTTCTGTTGCTCCAGGTTAAGAATGTTACTATGACATTCTAAAAAATACCTCACCTGAAGCATGGATAGCTATATCATATGTTTTACTGTTAAAAAGCAGTCATGTTCAATAAATTAGAATATGTGTTCCAACGAGGCTTATTTGTCAGATTAAAAGTACCTTTCTAAACTAACAGCCTTTATGCAGGTATTAAAAATACTTTAAATGAAGCCCACATTTCTGCATTAAAATATATATTTTTTTAATTAGTCCGATATGTCTTTTTCATTAGCTGTAAGTGGAAAATCATCAAAATTGACAGAAATAAAGGCTTTCAAACATCAGTGTGTAGATGATCTATAATGTGTTCCCTTTGTGAATTGAGTTTGTGAAATAAAATAACGTTTTAATAATACTGTCACTGAATGACTGTTATGTATAGACTGTTATGTATATACGTATATGTTTATATATATATATATGTGTGTATATATATATATATATATATATATATATATATATACAATTCAGATTTAGATTTGCAAAATACCTTTTCTATTGTTTAACTACTTTTCATAATTAGTGGTTGTGCACCAATTTCGCCTACTTAACAATTTATTTCCCTTCAGTTTATTTATACAATGCCAATTTCTAAAAAACATAATCTCAAAGCACTTTACGAAAGGGAAAATTATATAGAGAATGAATTCATTCAATCATACAGACAGATTCAAAGCGTATTATCACAAATTTAGCATCACAAGGATGTGAAACAGTTTATTTGGTGCTTTGCCCCTAAAACACAACATTTCCATTAGTGTGGACAAAAGCTGGCAACACACCTTGGGATTTTCACCTAAAGTAACAGCACTAGTAAGGCCCACAGGCTCATTCCACTAAAGATGAGGCAGGAGACGTAGTTCCACAATTCAAGAGTTTAAACGTATTATTCTAAAATTTAAAAGCCATTTTAAAAATTGACATATTCAACCAAACAGGAATGGGAATTAGGATTGTTCAGGACTAAGGCTTACCAGCAGGGAAACACTGTGAAAACAAAGGGAAACGAATTTAACAAATAAAGAAAAACTGAATAAACTGATCACCCCATGCACTTGTAAACATCCATTTGATTGTTAGGGAACCAGGAGTTGGACCCTCCAAGATCTTCAACTCTCGGCCTGGACACAAAAGTAAAGAAATTAGCAGGGTTTTACTTTCAAAAAAAGAAAGAAAATCGATTCAATGTGGCGAAGGACTAAAGTTGCATTAAACTAACCATAAATAAAATCAGAACATTATCCCAAAACAATTTTTAAAGAACCAAAGAAAAATAAAAGTTTGAATAATGGTTAATCAAACATGTATAATACAAAGTTAACCCCACCTCACACACACACACACACACACACACACACACACACCCTTAAGGTCCCAATTAAGAAGTTGAACATGGATGATTCTTAAGCGGCAGTGTAGCTGAGCCAGAGAATACACAAAGAAACAATAAATAGTACAGCGGCACAAAACATAAGCAAAGCGAAACAAAGTAGAAAAAATGCAGCAGAACATCCTGCAGAACTGCAGCAGCATCACGATCTGAAAAGTGACAAATTGCAGTTAAAAAAAATTACACTTTAAAGTGCCTGTGTCACGCTTTTCCCACAATGGAAAAGACGGAAATGACGTCAAGGGGGAAGTCTCAGGTCATTCATTGTGTGAGAGTCAATTATAAAAGATTCAGGTAGAAGCCAAGTTGGGTTAAAAACAGTGTTAATATGGTGAAAAGCTGAATTGCTGGTGGTGGCGCCAATATTACGACAGCAGCCATTAGTCTGCACTATTTTCCTGAAGTGAAGAAGATCAGAGCAGGAAAACTGACGAGGGACAGATGGGCTGGTCCCACCAAGCACAGCCAGTTGTGAGTGGACTTCTCAGCAAACTCCTTCTACCAAGAAACCTCTGAATTCAAAGATAAATTATTTAGAGGTTGCGATATTTTACAGACGAAGGTAAACGTGAATGCAGCTGCTTTAGCCACGCTGCTCAGAGCATCTGGTTGGAAAAGATCACCAAAAAAAGGTTGTTGCTTCTGTTGCTAAACGGATCTGTCTCAGCAGGTCAGAACACTTCCTTGTCACAAAAGTACATTTAGATATCGGCAGTTCTTGTTAATAATTAAAAATCTGAAATCATAATTTAAAAAAATAATAA
Source organism: Girardinichthys multiradiatus (assembly GCF_021462225.1). NCBI lineage: Eukaryota > Metazoa > Chordata > Actinopteri > Cyprinodontiformes > Goodeidae > Girardinichthys > Girardinichthys multiradiatus. The sequence goes on along the minus strand of NC_061814.1, from coordinate 32,273,345 downwards.
TAATACGAAATTATTATTATTCGTGCTCATACTCGTCGTCTTCCGCTTTATCCGGGACTGGGACTGGGTCGCGGGGGCAACAGACTCAACAGAGACGCCCAGACGTCCCTCTCTCCAGACACCTCATCCAGCTCCTCCGGGGGGAGCCCAAGGCGTTCCCAGGCCAGCCAAGAGACATAGTCCCTCCAGCGTGTCCTGGGCCGTCCCCTGGGCCTCCTCCAGGTGGGACGTGCCTGGAACACCTCCCGAGGAAGGCGTCCAGGAGGCGTCCGGTATAGATGCCCGAGCCACCTCAACTGGCTCCTCTCGATGAGGAGGAGCAGCAGCTCTACTCCGAGCTCCTCCCGGATGGCCGAGCTCCTCACCCTATCTCTAAGGGAGTGCCCGGCCACCCTACGGAAGAAGCTCATTTCAGCCGCTGGTATTGGATCTTGTTCTTTCGGTCATGACCCAAAGTTCATGACCATAGGTGAGGGTAGGAACGTAGACCGACCGGTAAATCGAGAGCTTCGCTTTTCGGCTCAGTTCTCTCTTCACCACAACAGACCGGCACAGCGCCCCCATTACCGCGGCAGCTGCACCGATCCATCTATCGATCTTCCGCTCCATTCTTCCCTCACTCGTGAACAAGACCCCGAGATACTTAAACTCCTCCACTTCAGGCAGGAACTCCCCTCCAACCTGAAGAGGACAAGAACTATGGCCTTGGACTTGGAGGAGCTGATCTTCATCCCAGCCGCTTCACACTCGGCTGCGAACCGCCCCATCGCATGGGGGCTTGGCTATTATTATTATTAATATAAGATAAATTACAGGCACGTCCAAGATAAATTACAGGCACAAACAATATATTTAAATAAATGTTTATCTAAAGGTTCTAATATAAAGTTTAAAAAAGTGACACACCAGGTAGTGTTTTAAGATCTTGAATCATCCCTTGTGTCTGCTGCTTCTGCTCCATGCTGCTTACTTCGCCTCTGGTTATTTCACTCAGGGCCGTATATATACTGTAATCCTGGATTTACACTGTATCTGCACCGGTCCAGTCCGCTGCAAAGCCCAGAGGAGCTCCAAGAACCATATGCAGATCGCCCAATAAAAGCCAGTGATAAATTCAGTAGTAAATCGGACTCGTTTCGGCTGAGGGTTGGACTCCACCAAGGTTGCCCTTTGTCACCAATTCTGTTCATAACTTTTATGGACAGAATTTGTAGGCGCAGCCAAGGTGTTGAGGAGATCCCTTTTGTTGGCCTTAGGATTGTGTCTCTGCTTTTTGCAGATGATATGGCCCTATTGGCTTCATCAGCTCGTGATGTACAGGTCTCACTGGAGCAGTTCGCAGCCGAGTGTGAAGCGGCCAGAATGAGAATCAGTGCCTCCAAGTCTGAGGCCATGGTCTTGTGCCGGAAAAGGGTAGAGTGCCTTCTCCGGGTTGGGGGGAGGTCCTGCCTCAAGTGGAGGAGTTCAAGTATCTTGGGGTCTTGTTCACGAATGAGGGGAAAAATGGAGCGGGAGATCGATAGACGGATTAGTGCTGCGTCAGCAGTGATGCGGGCGCTGTACCGGTCTGTTATGGTGAAGAGAGAGCTGAGTCAAAAAGTGAAGCTTTCGATTTACAGGTTGATCTACGTTCCTACCCTCATCTATGGTCATGAGCTTTGGGTCATGACCAAAAGAACGAGATCATGGATACAAGCGGCTGAAATAAGTTTCCTCCGTAGCGTGTCTGGGCTCTCCCTTAGAGATAGGGTGAGAACCTCAGTCATCCGGGAGGGACTCAGAGTAGAGCTGCTGCTTCTCCATCTCAAAAAGAGCCAGTTGAGGTGGCTTGGGCATCTAGTTAGGATGCCTCCTGGACGCCTCCCTGGTGAGGTGTTCTGGGCACGTCCAACCAGGAGGAGGCTCAGAGGAAGACCCAGGACATGCTGGAGGGACTATGTTTCTCGGCTGACCTGCGAACACCTTGGCATTCCCCCAAACGAGCTGGCCCAAATGGTTGGGGAGAGGGAAGTCTGGGTCTCTCTGCTTAGGCTACTGCCCCTGCGACCTGACCCTGGAGAAGAGGAAGACAATGGATGGGTGGATGGATAAAAATTCGATGTCACAGGCACTTTACATTCAAAGCCATGTGCAGACCCGTTTAATTACCCCAACAGTAAGGATATACAACACCTATGTTAGCGGTTGATCAGCTTGATTACTCATTGAGAGCAGGCTTAAAATATCCTGCTACACAAGCATTATTTATCAGTGACTTTTTCAGGCTTTTTCAGTTATCAGTTTTTAACCCACATTCTCCTGTTTGGGGTCACAGGGTGACCCCAAACAGCTGCTTCCGAGAGGTGGGGAAAAAATGTAAATAGTTTTATAGCAATCTATTTATGGAACAAAATCTTCATCAGTACACTCACTGAAAGTTTTTTTACTTGGATGTACACAACAAAACTGCAAGTCTGGTTTTTTTTATATTTCTTTGTGTTTTATTCTTAAAATGGCTGAGGAAGAGGTACAAGTTATCTAGCATACTTTAATTAAAATTGTGTTGATCAACACCCTGAGTTAGGAGAAACAGAAGAAAAGTGCTCCTTATCTCTGCTATATACATAGTTCAGTTCTTTTTGTCACAGCAACAATTCTGGTGGAGCATCCACCTCTTTCTGAGCAGAAACTAAATACAGATCCACTGCCTCATCATCACAGTGGTATTACTTCCCCTACGGGTGGATTTATGGTTTTCAGAGTTGCAGTCCCGCCCCACATCCGGACAAAAAGCAACGATTCTTATGCAAGCACTAGTTCTTGATTAGGTACCAAAAATATCCTCATTAATGTATGAAAAAAGGAAAATACTAATTATGTATGTCACACAATGGATTCTTTGTTTAGCAAAGGAATGATAATACAAAAAATGTTATGGAAATGTGGTCAGACTGGACTTAAATTGCATGCAATGTTAGAAGCAGCAAAAGGGGAAATACAAGCCAGAGCAGATCAGGAAATGACATAGCTCTCTGTGAGCTGAAACCCTCATGCTGCTGCAGACACACTGGGAGCCTGGCCTCACCTCAGACAAGTCATTGACACAAGAGCAAGAACTGGGACATCTGCTGGCATACCACAAGTACTGAACTGTGAATTTAGGTAATATTTGCAAGAAGCAAGTCAGGGAGCCCAATAAGAGCTCACAAATACAAAGACAAAAGCCTCACTACTAATGTAAACTTTTAGAGAAAATATTTAGTTGAAATCCCAGTAATTTATAATTATATTTTGTTTGTTTAAAGAGCGACAACCTAACTCAAGGCTCATGAACTTGTATAAATGTTAGAGAAGAGCATTTCAAACCTTTTATTAGTTTAGTTTTGATAAACAGTTTTCTAAATACCACTGTAATGACTAGTTTTAAAAAACATGACTAGCATTTTTAAAATTGCTGCACAGCAGAAATTCAACCTTTACAGTTTTTATGTTTTGTCCCTAAAGAAAAGATAAAAAGAAATGTTTTTTTATTCATTGGTACCACGTTGGTACTTATACCAAACCTCAAAATCCAATATGGCCACCATGCATTTAAAACTTGGTAATAGCTGCTGTAATAAAGTGTTTATTTAATTCAATTCAATTCAGTTCAATAATACTTTCTTCATCCCAAAAGGGAAATAGGATGTTATAGTAACACTGATCTAAGTTTCTTCAGTGAGTCATTAAAAGTGGCGGCCTGTGCTGTAGCAGATGAGAAGAAGCCTCTGACTCAAGTCATTCTGTTACTGCACTGTAAAGAGGATGCTTTGCGTTTTCCATTACCTTCATTATTTTATCAGGTTTCCTTCTTTGCACATCAGTTCTGTGGCGTCCTGTTTGATAGGCTTTTTTAAGGCACTGACTCCAATGATGCTACCCCAACACATGAATAAAGTAACTCCAATGTCAAAACTTACATAGTGGGTACAGCGCTGGTGGCGCAGGGGGTTAAGTGCGTGAAGTACAGAGGCCTTAGTACTCGCCACAGACTGTCGCAGGATCGAATTCTAGCCTGTTGATGCTTTCTGCACCTCCTAACCCTGCTCTTTCTGCACCAGTTCCTGTTTCATTACTGTAGAAAAAAATGCTTTGACAAATAATAAAGGTCGCTAGTATGGATAGTATCTCATAATAATGAGATACAAATGTTTTTTTTCATCCGAATGGCGGAAAAGGGCTTGCATACCACTAGAGCCTAAAAATAAAAACTTACAATGTGATTCAATGGCATTCCTATTTTAATACACCTTAACACTGCTCACTGTTGAAGTGCTAATTGCTATTTATTAGTTAAAAAGTCTTCACAGAGCCTGAATTCAAGGAATCTGAACTTTCCTTTTGAGTGTGAGTTGAATGTTTTGCTTTGAACACAATTTATTACCCAAAGCACTAAAAACCAAGAAAATAATATTTTCTTCACTTAGTTTACACAAAACACAAAGTTTAAAGATCAAAAATTCTGGTTTTATTTGGGTTAATGGTAAAATTTATTTCCCAGAAAAACACATTTTTACACGTCAATCATATGTCCGTTTTTGAATAATCCAAATGCAGCCAAGAGAGCTGAGCTGATGTACTACAGACATGGTCCTCATGTTTAACAAAGTAATGTGAGGAACGTATTGATTGTCTCATCTAGCTCTTGATTTGAAAGCCACTAAGTAGATTTCATGAAGAGTCAAACCACCTATAGGTTAGTTAATTAAAGCTCAACGAAACACAGACAAAATTAAAGCTGTCATGTTTTTCAGCCCCAACTGATCCCCCTTCTTCCAAAGAATTACATCATGTTTGATGATTGTATTTTTAATGTTGGCAAATAATGCAAGCATTAGCAATAACCGTTCCCCTTAAATCTAATACATAGTGCTTAACTTCTGAGCAGACCTCTTTCTGCAACTGCCAAAAGACATACAAATGTTCAGAGTTCATGACTTTAAGCAATCCTTGTAATACAAATCCACATACAGTGCCTTGCAAAAGTTCTTGGCCCCCTTGAACTGGTCAACCTCATGCCATATTTCAGGCTTCAAACATAAAGATATAAAATTCAAATTTTTTGTGAAGAATCAACAACAAGTGGGACACAATCGTGAAGTGGAATGAAATTTATTGGATGTGTCAAACTTTTTTAACAAATAAAAAACTGAAAAGTGGGGCGTGCAATATTATTTGGCCCCTTTACTTTTCAGTGCAGTAAACTCACTCCAGAAGTTCAGTGAGGATCTCTGAATGATCCAGTGTTGTCCCAAATGACTGATGATGATAAATAGAATCCACCTGTGTGTAATCAAGTCTCGGTATAAATGCACCTACTCTGTGATGCTCTCTGCGCTTTGAACAGAACCCTGAGAGCATCATGAAGACCAAGGAACACACCAGGCAGGTCCGAGATACTGTTGTGGAGAAGTGTAAAGCCAGATTTGGATACAAAAATATTTCCCAAGCTTTAAACATCACAAGGAGCACTGTGCAAGCAATCATATTGAAATGGAAGGAGTATCAGACCACTGCAAATCTACCACCACCCGGCCGTCCCTCTAAACTTTTGTCTCGAACAAGGAGAAGACTGATCAGAGATGCAGCCAAGAGACCCATGATCACTCTGGATGAACTGCAGAGATCTACAGCTGAGGTGGGAGAGTCTGTCCATAGGACAACAATCAGTCGTACACCTCACAAATCTGGCCTTTATGGAAGAGTGGCAAGAAGAAAGCCATTTCTCAAAGATATCCATAAAAAGTCTCGTTTAAAGTTTCCCACAAGCCACCTGGGAGAAACACCAAACATGTGGAAGAAGATGCTCTGGTCAAATGAAACCAAAATCAAACTGTTTGGCCACAATGCAAAACGATATGTTTGGCATAAAAGCAACACAGCTCATCACTCTGAACACATCATCCCCACTGTCAAACATGGTGGTGGCAGCATCATGGTTTGGGCCTGCTTTTCGTCAGCAGGGACAGGGAAGATGGTCAAAATTGATGGGAAGATGGATGGGGCCAAATACAGGACCATTCTGGAAGAAAACCTGTTGGAGTCTGCAAGAGACCTGAGAGTGGGACGGAGATTTATCTTCCAACAAGACAATGATCCAAAACATAAAGCCAAATCTACAATGGAATGTGTTGGGTGTGAAAACTTGTATCTTGTGTTTATCACTCATAAGACCTTGTACATCCTGAGCTGCACATGTGAAACTAGACACAGAGGCTGAATTGTACCCTGTTCTGCTATCTTCTAAAACCAGCCTCTTCACACACACACACAGACACACACACACACACACACACACACACACACACACACACACACACACACACACACACATCTGTGTTTTACTATCTTTATGAGAACTTTTCGGTTACTTCCATTGACTTCCATTCATTTTCCTTGAGTTTTAGTCTTAACCCTGACCCTAACACTAACCCTAACCCTAACAATTACTCAATTCATACCCTAGTCCTAATCCTAACCCCTGTCCCAAGAACGGAATTTGAAAAAGTGAGGACCGGGAAAATGTCCTCACTTTGTCAAAATGTCCTCACTTTGCGATAAAAGTACGAAAAATGGTTCTCACTCAGCAACAAGTAGAAGAACACACACACCCTAACTGTCTGAACTGTCTGTTGAACTGTTTGAACCAGCATATAAATTAAGAGAGAGGGTGTCAACACTTTGTAGTTCGCACTGCAGAGTGTGGACTGCCCTTGCTGCAAGATTAACAGAGACTCTGTGTCGTTCCTCTGAGTAAATAATACCTAACAGAATGGTTCACAAATAAACGTGTCCAGGTGTTGGAATGGCCAAGTCAAAGTCCAGACCTGAATCCAATCGAGAATCTGTGGAAAGAGCTGAAGACTGCTGTTCACGAACGCTCTCCATCCAACCTCACTGAGCTCGAGCTGTTTTGCAAGGAAGAATGGGCAAGAATTTCAGTCTCTTGATGTGCAAAACTGATAGAGACAAACCCCAAGCGACTTGCAGCTGTAATTGCAGCAAAGGGTGGCGCTACAAAGTATTAACGCAAGGGAGCCGAATAATATTGCACGCCTCACTTTTCAGTTTTTTATTTGTTAAAAAGGTTTGACACATCCAATAAATTTCATTCCACTTCACAATTGTGTCCCACTTGTTGTTGATTCTTCACAAAAAAATTAGAATTTTATATCTTTATGTTTGAAGCCTGAAATATGGCAAGAGGTTGACCAGTTCAAGGGGGCCGAGTACTTTCACAAGGCACTGTAAAATCTGCATTCTTCACTATTTACTTGCAGCTATACAACATCGCCAGATTCAGCCACTGTGCATAAAATCATTAACAGGTTAGTCTTTCTACTTTTACTTTCAGCCAGCCATTTTTCATTGCATCATTGATCTAGCCTCTTACCTCCATGACTTTCACCTCTATGGTACCAGACCCATCTGTGTCCAACTCCTTGGAAATGTCTGTTGGGATGTGAAGTCATAAAAATCCTAACTTTGATATATTTTAGACAGCAATGAAAAATAATGCCCACAAGGGGAATAAAACCTACTGAAGAGTGTCTCCAAGTGAAAGAGGCCGTTCACAAAGTTGTCAAAGTTGATGGTAAGGTTTGGGTCACTGTAGCGAGCCACACTGACCTGATGCAGAGCGTTGCTCAGTGAGAAAACTGTAGAAACACACCAATCACACACCTTTATCTTAACTAAACCTTTGTGATTTTGTTTACTTAAATCTTACTTATTCTCCTTTAGGGTCTGTAAGAGGATCAAGAAATGTATAAGAATACAGTAAACCAAATGAATTCTATTTCAAGATTTACACTTAAACAATGGATCCAAATAATAAAAGAATATAAGATTCAGAAGGAGGTTAAGATGGGTAGCATATGAGTGTTATTTCAAACCGCTTAGGAATGATGCAGGATTTAAACAATGGAACAACAAGGGTATCATTGCGTGGTGTGTTGCGGCTGGAGAGTTCCCAAAAACGTGAGAGAAATAAATAACGGAGATAATAGAGAACTCTACAACTAAGAGATTACTTTATAAACGAGATCAGGACAGACCCTGCAGGGAAGTACACAGAGTGATCAAAATCAACACATATAAAGAAATTAGAGTCATGTTTAGTGTGTATAAACACTTGCTAATGAACAGATCCTCAACTAAATACATAAAGGAAAAATGTGATTCAGAATTTAATATACAAAATTGGGAGATGAAGACTGGTCAAACATGTAGAGAATGCACTCAACATCTACTAATTCAAGGATCTGGAGGGAGTTCTTCTGGAAAATTTGAATACGCTTTTTTATTTCCCCCAGGATCAAGAGTAAACAGTTAAACAAGTGTGTACCCTGTTGGCAAAACTTTGGAGGGCTGGAGACAGATCATGCGCATATCTTTTGGAAATGTGATACAATAACACAATTTTGGAAGATTGTATATGAAAACAATTCTTGGTTATAAGATTCCTATGACCTCTACAATACTAAAAGGACAGATACTTGGTTAAAATATTACTAGTAGCAGGTAAGAAGACTATTATGAGGGGGAAAATAAGACCCTCCTTTTCTGGACCAATGGATACAGATTATAGAAGAAATCCAAATGATGGAAAAGATGACACACCGCCTAAGGCTACAGGAAGTTCAACACAATGAAAAATGGTCAAAATGGAGCTCAAGACAACCTTGATTGAATAGACGAAAACAGGAGCTTAAACTTGAATTGTGACTCTCAACTGTCAACATTTTATTTATATTTTGTATTAAGTGCATCAGTTTGTTCTGATTGTAAAAGATACACAAATAAAGTGGAAAAAAAATAAATATAGCTTGATTAACGTATTTCATATTTCGACTATCCTCATCTCGGAAGAGCTCATACAACCATTTTGATCTGCTATCTTGAATTAAACAGATCCTGAGTGAAAGAACAAAAAAATAACGGGTACCCTCAGCGATCTATTACTGTTACAAACAACATGTCATAGAGGTATAGAAGGAACAAACCAGATATTTCTCAATCTTTGTCCCCAGGATCTTCCCCACTGAATCAATGCAGTCAAATAAAAGGTTACATTTTCTAAATTTCCTACTTTTAGATTATGCAACAGCAATAAAAGAATAATTTAAAGTAAGATATTTTTGCACATCTTCACAAAGGGTGCCAATATGTGGAATACTCATGAAGAAAGTCAGAAAAGGACATCCAGTGGAAAAAAAAGATGCAAAACATCAAAAAACAAAGTGCAAAACGGTTTTCTCTTTGTAAAAACAACTACAAAATGGTTAATTCCCAATTTTCCATCCTCAGAGCGATTGGTCAGTCGCTCCTGATCATCACTGCTCACATATCTCCATTCATATGAGCTAGAATAAAGAAACATAGAGTAACATTTGAGCTCACAGTCAGTGGTGGGGATAGCCATAGCATTACAGGACTTTACACCTACATAGCTCCCACAAAACAAGCCTAAAGGCAGAGTATAAGTACAATTGTTATACAACAGGATTTTCCAGCCTTTCCAGCCTTTCAAAATTTTGCCAAAATGCCTTTTGGCAAAATGTCCAAGGCGTCCAGTCCTCTAAAAAACTTTGAGCCCTCTTAGAGATTTATCTTATTGCTTTTCTACCATCACACTCAAAAGCTTCAGATCACCAAGCAAATTTTAATATCACATCAGGAAAACCTGGAACGGAAAAAGCTATTCCAACTAACCTGGTCCTATGTGAATACATAATTGGTCTTCTTGTTAAATCTTGAATTACTGTGATTAACTCAATTTATTTCATTCCATTTTACTAGCCTGACAACTACCTGGAAACAAAGTTGTTTTTCAGTCTGGAAAGGGGTTGCAAAGCCATTTTCTCCACTTTGGGACTCCAGCAAGCCACTGTGAGAGCCATTATCCACAAATAGAGAAAATATGGAACAGTGGTGAACCTTCTCAGGAGTGGCCAGCCTATCAAAATTACTCTAAGAGCGCATTGGCGACTCCTCCAGGAGGTCACAAACAAACCCAGAGAAACATCGGAAGCACCGAAGACCTCACTAGCCTCAATCAAGGTCAGTGTTCATAATTAGGCAACAAGAAAGTGACTGGGTGAAAATGGCCTCCATTGGAGTGTCCCAGGCAGAGGATGACTACTGAGGTAAGTAGACACAAAGGCCCTTCTTTGCCAAAAAATCATTTTGAGGATCCTAAAGATTTTTAGTAAAATATGCTGTGGATGGAGAGAGACAACAGGAACTTTTTAAATGTTTACCATTTAGTACAATTTATTTTTCTCCTGCAAAATTCAGAAGTTGTGAAGCTACATCAACCTTGGACCCTGAATGTTAATGCAGACTTTAGGGCAATCCATTGAAAATTTCTTGGCCCACAAAAGGAGTGGACCCATCTCTTGTTTTTCATTGTAGGAGAGTCAGATGAACAAACTTCTCATGTTGGATCTCTGCAAAACTCCTTTGTCACTCCACGGTCCCGTCCACTCCACTTGACCCTATGGGTTTCTGATCCTGATCAGCTGCAGCATGTATCCTTCATACTCAACCTAATGCAGATCAGAAAATGAAATGTGTCTGCAAGAACAACACTGCTTCCAGAGGGATTATGTGTTTTGACCAAATAACATCTGGAGCCTCACCTGCTCTGCTCCTGTTACTGAGTAAGCATGTCCCTTCACTAGTTTGCGATCTGTGATTGCCTCAGAATCAGCTGCACTGGTGATCTGAAATGGGAAGAAATCATGTAATATACCACAAAGATAGCAATCGTACAAAGTGAAACAAAACATTAGACAAACATCAATGGAACAACCCAAAAGGGAGCCTTTCTTATTATTTTTGAAGAGATGTGGCTCCAGATTGCTCAGTTCATGTTGCTCAGCGATGCTCCCAGTGAAGTCTTCTAAGCCCTCAATGGTGCTGCCACGAGAAAGAGCCTTGTAGCAGCCATTTATTCTAAAGGAAAAACAGCTTTGTTAAGGCCTAGATCAACAAAAAAAGTTGACACAAACAGCTAAATATTCAGATTCATCCATACTAAGCATAGTCTTTCCCCAGCAAGGCGCTCCCAAACCCAGAGCCCTCCTTTGAGTGAAGAAAAAGCAGTTTTCCATATCTTTTGAGCAAAAGATAAGCTATTATCACAATATTGACTCTGAGGGAGACAGTGTTGTATCTGGAAGTGGAATATTCCAGCATAGTTTTCTTCAAAGTTTTGGTCATGGGGCACAATGCAGGACAAAACCTGCTTGTTGATAGTCAGGAAGGCAATAGCTGTCAGGAACCAGCAGTCACCTGGAAAAGATTGAGCAATGAAAATCAAATGTACCACCCATAGTATTTCATGTGGTTTCATGTTGTCACTCAAAAACATCCCCAAAAACAAAGTGACTGTGTTGGTCGGTTGCACAAAAAACCTTGCGCCATAAGGTCAAATGTTTCTTTAATTCTTGTTTAACAATGTTTAAGAGGACATCACACAGGCAAGATAATAAGGACAAGCTGACCACATACATGTATTGTAGGACAAAGTGAAAACTGATAATTGTGTGGGGCTGTGCATCAAAATTGTTCAAAATAATAATAGGGGCGTAATTACTTTTTCAAACAGGGCCAGGTTGGTTTGGATAACTCATTGGACTTTGAGAGTCAGTGCTGATGAGGAATATATAATGAGAAAAAAAAAAAAAAATTATTATTGTTATTAATTTAACTTGACCCTTAGAGGTGAGCACAGGCACCAGAGGTGAGTTTAATAAAATACACTCCCTCTGGTTGCCATTGAGCCTGCCCAACCCCAAGGCCTTACATGTGCATGTCATAAAAATGTTATAAGTGAGAGTATCTAAATTGTACATTAAAACTGGGCCCAGGCTGCCATGGGACCACAGAGATAAAAAACCCTTGCGGCACTCCATTGATACACCCACACCCCAAGGCCCTACATGAGTGGTAGTGTGATGGAGTGGGCAGGGGGGAGTGTCCAAGGATGGGGAGGGAAGGACTGGGGGACAAATTGCTCTCTCAGGCAGCCAGCTCCCTGGCTGACCCCTATAAGCACACCCGTTCACCGAGTTCCAACAAAGGAGGGAGGCACAGGCACATCCACCGGGCCCAAGACTACCATACACTGGAGGAAAGAACGCAGCAAAGAGCACACAAAGCAAAAGCCATGCAAAAAGTCCACACTAACCAAATATGACCCCACCAGCTCCCCAAAAATAAAGCCCCCCCATGAAAGACCTCCCCCCACCCTTGATGTTGAAGTTTTTAAAGCATACATGTTTTATATTTGAGTTAATAAATGGAAGGTCTGAAATCTTATTGTTATTGCATAATGTCGGTTCTACATCTAGCCAGGGTTCATCTAGAGGACTGTATTTAAACCATTTTGACATGTATTGTAGCCTAATGGCTAAGAAGTAATGGTGAAAGTAAGGCGATCTAGTCCTCCTTTATCTTTGGTCTTTTGTAGCATTTTTAAGCTAGGGGGGTTATCTTTCTAAAGAAATTTAGTGATGGAGTAGTCCAGAGATATAAACAAGTCAGATGATGGTTTATTTGGGATCATTGAGAATAAGTACATGATTTTTGGCAAGACCATCATTTTTATTGAAGCAACCCTGCCCATGAGTGATATGGATAGAAATTACCATCTATCGAATTCATAATTTTTTTTAAAGCAGGATGTGAGAGATTCTAAGTACACCCTTAAATCAAAAAGTTTTGACAGGTGACCTTTGACCTTAAGGGGGGTCATGGGGGACTAAGAACAGGTGGTAACAGGTGTAGGATGATATAAATAGAACAAGACCAAATATGGTAATATCAGAAATCTTATGGCATCAGCACCAGTTAAAATAGAGGGGTGTGTATGTATCAGGGGAAAAAGCACGAGAAAAGACGTAAGACAAATATGAAATTAACAGAAACTTTACAAACCCTCAGTATACTGTTTCATTTATCATGACAAATAACCAAACATCTTCCAGCTTCTATCTTCAGAGGGGCACCAGGCAGGGATTCTCACGTTCCCCATCATTATTTGCTATTTTTTATTGAACCACTAAAAGTAGCAATTAGGTAAACTAAAGATATTAAAGGCATAAAATGCATGAATATTGAACATAAAATCAATCTTTATGCGGATGATGCATTACTTTTTCTCCAACTTTCACAAACCTTTGTCTCTCAGGTAATTGGATTGATAAATTCTTTTTCAAAACTTTCAGATTATTCTATAAATTGGTTAAAATCTACAGTTCTTCCAATCAATTGTTCTTTCCACAATTCCCTTAATACACAACTACAGTCAGGGAATATTACTTATTCGGTATTAATGTTTCTCCTAGATTTGCAGATTTGACAAAACTAAACCACATCAGAGATTCTAAGTACACCCTTTAATCAAAACGTTTTGACAAGTGACCTTTGACCTTAAGGGGAGTCATGGTGGACTAAGAACAGGTGGTAACAGGTGTAGGATGATATAAATAGAACAAACCCAAATATGGAAATATCTGAAATTTTATGGCACAGCGGGTAACAGGTGTAGGGTGATATGAATAGAACAAGACCAAATATGGTAATATCTGAAATCTTATGGCGTCAGCACCAGTTAAAATAGAGGGGTGTGTTTAAGGGGCGTTATGGGTGAACCCATGAATGACACCAATGAAAACACAGGGGGTGTGGTTAAGGATGTTAATAATCTAAAAAAAAAAAATACATGCAGCCTTTATACTTTAAAGGTATACTCAACTTAATGCAGGCCTTGTCACATGAAATCCTAATAAAATGATCTGTGTAACCTGACAGAATTGTAAGTTCATTTTGCTTTTCCAGCAGGACCTATTTGCTGAATATATGAGCCAGTTTAAATCAGTTCAAAATAGAAAGACCTAAAAGTAAATAAAGTAAACTTCTGCATCAACAGATTGACTGACTGACAATCTGCACCAAACACTTGTAAAGAGCTGGGGGAAAAGCAGGAGAAAAGAGGTAAGACAAATATGAAATTAACAGAAACTTTACAAACCCTCAGTATACTGTTTCCAAGTTATAAACTTTAAAAGAAACCTTACAAACCCTCAGTATACTGTTTCCAAGTTATAAACTGACTCTAGGGAAGATGTGTTTGTTTGGAATAATGAGACTCCATTTAGGGAAAGGAATGATAATTTTAGTTACCTTTAACTTTGCTAAAACATTTTTTTTTCAACTTAGAGCAAAAGTTATCAAGGGGTTTTAGAGAAAAGAAAAAAAAACAAAAAACTGTTATTCTGTATCTGAACTCACTACCAACCTTTTCCTTCTGATTTAGTCTCCTCCACATCGAGTGTGTGACACATGGAAGTAATTACTGACTACTGTAATCAGTGGCGTGCACTTGCTCAAGTGGAAAGAAAAGGGCACCTTGTGCGGCACATGGAGCTGTCGGTTGCCTTTGTAGTGTGTGAGATTTATTACAGGCACAACATGAACATAATTCATATGTATTACTAAGCGCCCCCAAAACAAACTGTCCTGTGGGATGTAGGGAAATGACCACCCAGGAAAAAAAAAACTCAAAACAAGAATGCATTTTACAAAATTCTTAAGATTAATAAGGCAGCAAAATTATCATAGACTGATTTAAAGTTAGATTACTGATTCACAACCTGAACTTCCTGAGTCAAATTTGAAACATACGTTATCCTTCTTTCTTTTTTTTTTACACACTGAGCACAACGTGTTTGTCTTGACTATATCATTCTGTACTTTTATCACAAAATGTCTTCTGCAGAAAATGAAATCTGTACTGCTTTTAAAAAGTGATTGGTAAAAAATGTTTATTATATTGGCTACCTTATCTACATGGTAAACCGATGTTGTCAAAACCCACCTTAGTCATTCCCTTGGATGACTTTATTTCTCTGGTAAACTGTTAGATCTGTAATAGTACTGTCCTACTGAGAACCGCTTTTATCTAAGGAAAGACTTTTGTGAGTCTTTGGAATGAGAGACGACTGGAAAATAAATGCAGATGTCTGTAAAAGACTAGAAATGTGGGTTTCCCAAACTAAATTAGTAACAAAGAATGGGAGCTATTTTAAAACGTAGCTTTTCAGTTATAGTACTTGTATATGAAAAAAGCAATGAAGATAAGACTTTCTCTCTGCTGAACTCTTGTCTTTAACAGAAAATTTCTTAATGGCATCCTTTGGATTTCTAAGGGATCACACAAGTTCAGGCTGCAGGTAGGGAAACATTTGTGTTTTTCTTCACAGGTTAAGTTCCAAAAAGTGGGTAGGATTTGGTTGTAAGTACATCTTTGGTTGTAGGTCTAATAAAACACGCTTTATTGCACCTAAGCAAACTTTAAGATTTAAATTTTAGAATTAGAGAGTTTTCTGTGGTTATTAACAGGTTGAATTTAACAAAAGTCATGCCTTTCATTTTACAAATAATTAATCTACTAAATCAACCTTTCACCTAAACTGTTTAACCACCTTTTCATCCTAATCCAGGAAACAACTGATGGACATAAAAAATATGTGGTGTCATCAACTCTAAAGGAAGTTAGTATAAAAGTGTTGTTGACTTGTTGTTTGAGAAAAAAGATGTTAGACAAGAAATGATGAAACTGATGGATGTTCACTTTTACCTTATTGTGAGACTTGTTGGGAGGTCTTTAATCTTTATAGACCAAAGGTTGTGTTACAATTATTCAATTTGACCTGACTCAGAGCCCACACGATTTTTTAAAAGTTCTTGGATCATGACCAATCTTAACTTGTCTGACCAGGACTCGCACCTTTACAAAAGTTTCCACCCACCCCCATCACAGACTTTTTTCCCTGTTGCCTTCTTTTAAAAGGTTCAGCAGCTGCACCTGCAGAACAACCAGATTCAGCAATAGCTTCATCCCAGACATCATAAAACTGATAAATTCCCAATAATCCCTCCTCCCATTCATACACTAGTCACTTTACGTGGTCACTGTGAACTCTGTTACAACTCATCCAGCTGCTACTACAGATATTTGCAGTATTCATGTTGTCCTACATATACTTTTCTCTCAGTGACTTAATTTTCTAATATATTTCATTATCTGCTACATCCCTTCCTGTTGTTGCATATGCTCATATTTATACAGCTGTTGTCAAAATAAGGTGAGATCTTTCCATGTAATCCATGCAACATTCATTAACTTCTCACAGTTAAATCCATAAACATTACAATAAATATCCTTTTGTGTAATCCATGCAACAATTATTAAAATACACAGTTGAAGCAGTAGAGAGTGAAACAAACATATTCTCATATTCTGGGACTGAGAGACTGGAGAGGCCTGTGTGGAGTCACATATTATCTGTCTTATCTTTTACAGAAGTATAAACAAGTGTAACCAAGGAAATGATGTATGATGATTTTCCATTTTCTACAAGTATTAAATAAAATGAGTAATCTTTGATTATCAAGTTAAAACACATATGATTGAAATATGATTGAGAACTGATAATTAAAATAAAAAAAAAACATTAAGGTTTAGAAATTCTCCATCAGCTATATATGAAACAGATATGATGTTGATCAGTTGTGATGTACGAATAAAAAGAATGAAGTGATGGTTTTATAACTGTGTCTAAAAGTAAATGCAGAAAGCTGAGAGTGGAATGTGTAATACTGTGTAAAGTTTAAGACTGAGCAGATTAGGGAGAGAACTGTGGGATGACTAGGAGTGACGAGAGCCGGCTAGGGGATGACAGAGAACCTTTTGAAGACCAACAAACAACACATTTGAATTCCCGAATACGTTTTTTTTTTTTCCTTCTGTGATAAGAATGAGATTATTTTACCTCTCATCCCTGCTTTCCCTGCCTCCCAGAGAACAGATGTTGGTGTCCCAGGGGGGTCATGACACTCCGATTAAGCAGTCCACTCTTCTTTGAAATATTTGATAAAATCTTTATCCTTAAGCAATGATGTATTAAACCTCCAGCTTTTGCTTTGTGGGATTTCTTTCTTATTTACTAAAGTTAAGGAGACAGGAGCATGATCACTGATAGCTATAGGGTGTATCTCAGTATCTGTAATGTTAGTCAACAACAACCTGCTCACTAAGAAATAATCCAAACGAGAGTAGGAGTGATAGACATGTGAGAAGAAAATATATTCTCTGTGGTTAGGGTGAAGAGATCGGCATGTATCTCAAAATCCATAATTACTCATGTACTGTTTACCTATGTTTATTTACTGCGCTGAGTTCCTGTTGTGCTAAACCTGACTATTTCTTCATTTAGACCAAAGTTGACATCGCCCCCAAGAAGAAGTGAGTAGGCTAATCCAAGTGTTCAGACAGTGCAGAAATATAGTATGGAAGAATGGGGGTCATCAACATTTGGGGCATATATTCTGACAATACATAACTTTTGGTTATGAAAAGATATTTTTACTATTATAAATCTATCCTCTGGATCTGTAACTGTGTCTAATACTGTAAAGTTAATATTTTGTGAATTAAAATTGCTACTCCCCTTTCCCTAGAATTATAGCAGGCAGAAAGCAAATTGGGAACCTCAGGTGATTAAAGATCATTTGAACTTGTGGCAGATTTGTGAATCTCCTGTAATAAGACATCTGTCTGTAGTCTTTTAAGCTGGTTAAATGTTTCTCTCTAGTGCCAGCTCCAAGCACATTCCATGTGATAAACCCTAGTGTGTCCATAGTTGTACGTGTGTAGTCAGACAGAGCATGTCACTAGAGAAACAGAAAGACCCAGGTGAAATCATAGTTAGGGGTTGGGGTTTCCTGATATAAAGTCCAGAAGAGAAAAACACAGACAATTAAGAAGGTGCTGGGGGTAAGAGGGGCTGAGAGATATAGGATTATGTTAAGAAATACTCGTGTATGTGTGTGTGGATGTGTGCGAGTGTGCATGTTTGTGTGTGACAGAAATAGAAAAGAGTGACAGAGAGGTGTGGTAACAGGCAAAATGAGAGGAGACAAAAAGGAGCGGAAACCCAAAAGCTCAGCCTTGGCCCCATCCACATCTAACAATGTAAACATAATCAATGTAATTAGTTAATTAATTATTAATCAGGGAAACTGCAATGTTAAATGTAATCTAGCACCCACAATGTTTTACATGGTTTCATGCTGCAACTGCAAAACATCTCCAAAACATTATGACTGTGTTGATTGGTTGCACACAAAAAAAAAAAACTCAAAGAAAAAAAAGTAATGGAGCCTAAAAATTATTAAAATACTATTTACTTAAAACACTATAAAATAATACATTTTTACAACCAGATTATTCCAGATTGGTTCCAACTGTAGATAACGGCTAGTCATAACGTTTATGTGAGAGGTATTGTATTAACCTTTGAACCATTATCAAGTTAGAACTGGGTGGTATGATATTCCTGTGTGAAGCACGTACTGAGAATGGAAAATGTAAAGCATTGTATGTACTGACCTAATAAAAACGGAAAGGAGTGCAGAAATAAAATCTGCTTCACTTAAACCAAACTAAGCAGAAAACATGTTCTGTAACAGCATGTGTTTCACACAGGAAGATACTCTTTGGTGCACCATCCTCCACCTCTATTTCACATGTAACCAAGCATTAGCTGCTTTGTTAAAAGAAAACGGTTGGAGTGATATTTTAAAAATGCATAAACTATTTATTTCATTAGATGCAAGCTATCTTAGCCATTCTTCTTGCAGGATAGTGGCCAGGTCACTATGTGATACTGGTGGAGGAAAACGTTTCCTGACTCGCTCCTCCAAAACACTCCAAAGTGGCTCAATAATATTTAGATCTGGTGACTGTGAAGGCCATGGGAGATGTTCAACTTCACTTTCATGTTCATCAAACCAATCTTTCACCAGTCTTGCTGTGTGTTTTGGTGCATTGTCATCCTGATACACGGCACCACCTTCAGGATACAATGTTTGAACCATTGGATGCACATGGTCCTCAAGAATGGTTCGGTAGTCCTTGGCAGTGATGCGCCCATCTAGCACAAGTATTGGACCAAGGGAATGCCATGATATGGCAGCCCAAACCATCACTGATCCACCCCCATGCTTCACTCTGGGCATGCAACAGTCTGGGTGGTACGCTTCTTTGGGGCTTCTCCACACCGTAACTCTCCCGGATGTGGGGAAAACAGTAAAGGTGGACTCATCAGAGAACAATACATGTTTCACATTGTCCACAGCCCAAGATTTGCACTCCTTGCACCATTGAAACCGACGTTTGACATTGGCATGAGTGACCAAAGGTTTGGCTATAGCAGCCCGGCCATGTATATTGACCCTGTGGAGCTCCTGACGGACAGTTCTGGTGGAAACAGGAGAGTTGAGGTGCACATTTAATTCTGCCATGATTTGGGCAGCCGTGGTTTTATGTTTTTTGGATACAATTCGGGTTAGCACCCGAACATCCCTTTCAGACAGCTTCCTCTTGCATCCACAGTTAATCCTGTTGGATGTGGTTCATCCTTCTTGGTGGTATGCTGACATTATCCTGGATACCGTGGCTCTTGATACATCACAAAGACTTGCTGTCTTGGTCACAGATGCGTCAGCAAGACGTACACCAACAATTTGTCCTCTTTTGAACTTTGGTATGTCACCCATAATGTTGTGTGCATTTCAATATTTTGAGCAAAACTGTGCTCTTACCCTGCTAATTGAACCTTCACACTCTGCTCTTACTGGTGCAATGTGCAATCAATGAAGACTGGCTACCAGGCTGGTCCAATTTAGCCATGAAACCTCCCACACTAAAATGACAGGTGTTTCAGTTTCATTGTCCAACCCCTGTAGTTTTGTTAGTTCCTTTTCCCCAAGTCTTTTGTTCCCTTCTGTTTATTGTTACTTTAGATTTAGTTTTTCCTCAGGGTTGTCATTTAGTATAGTTCCTCATGTCCCTGCTTTGTCTAGTTAGTATTCCTCCCAGTTAGTTTAGTGTTTGTTTACTTTTTATCAGTCAGGTGCTTTTTCTGTTCCCTCTAGTTTCTCAATTTACTTTAGTTAATGGTTATTCTAGATTGTTATGCTTCATATGGTTATTTATCTTTGCCTATAGTTTTGCTTAGATCTGTTTTAACCTGGTCCCTCCCGTTAACTACCCTGCTGTTTCCCTGCCTACACTCTGCACCACCTTGTTGGAGACTTATGTAAGTTCTTGGAAACATTTTTTTCATTAAAAGAAGAACATTATTTCTCATCATGCTGCTGCCCAGTGTCTATCTGCGTTTTGGTCCAAACCCGCCACAATCTTTGACACTAGTACTAACTAATCTGGATGTATGGTAGAACAAGATATGGAGAGTTAACTACTGTAGTTATGATATTAGCAGCAAGTGGACATTTAACAGAAGCTCACTTTCAGAACTGTTGACCTATCATGTTTCCAAATAATGATAGTGATATCAAAGGACAACTAGGAACAATGCACATACTTGTGATTCTTGATTTTAAACTATTCCAGTTGCTGGACGCCACTATGCCCTTTTCAACGTCATCGGCCATTTTGTACCGTAGGATAGCCTGTTCCTACAAATCCCGGCGGGCACCGCGTCTGATATAACGGGGCGTCCCAAGTCTGACGTCACAAGACACTATATAAGAAGGCGCCTATTTTGAAAATTCACCTTCAGCTGGAGGCCGTGACGCGGTGACCACGCAACTGAAGCATCATCTGGAGAAGAGTCCCTAGTGGACTTCATTTATTCTCCTTCGTTGGCCAACGAAAAATTCATAACTGAGGTTTCTGGAATGAGAAGGCCAGAAATTTCACTTTGCCGATCGAAGACGTGAGTTTAACACGTAACTAAAAAACCACGGAGTTTCAAGGAGACTGATCGCCACCTTGTTTTGTCCAGTCGACTCCGGATGGTCAGATCATATTTTCCCCTTTCGCCAAGGAGGCCAGAGGACGAAGATTGACCGCTCTTCCTGAAGTTAACTGTGGACACACATTAACTTCCAACTTTTTTTTTCCTCTCTTCAACTCTGCTCAGAAGGAAGACAACGACAAGTAAAACCCATCCTTTATTTTTATTTCTTTTTTAGACATAGTCTGGGCAGGGTAGAGGAGGTTTTAGTGCGATTAGATTCGCCATTTAATCTAATGTGTTCTGAATTATATGTGCATGCAACCTTTTTATTGAAACTTTGACGTGCTGTGTTGGATGTCTGGAAGCCGCTGCGCTACCCAGCTTTGTGTGTGTTTTGCGGGGTTATTTACCACCTGGGAGCAAGCGCAGATGCGCTGTGAGACTGGACTGTTATAATAACCTCATGGCGAAATTCACCATTTTCTTTGTCTTCAACTTTACTGCCTACAAGCTTGCCGCCAAGAGTTTCATAACGCTTTGTGTGCTCACCTCGCAGAGTTGGGGGATGTTTTATGACTGAATTGCAGTTTGAGCTCCGCTCCCCACCTGCACTCACCACCACATCCCTTTGTCATATTATCATTTTTGCCATAACTGCTGGTTTGATCCCATACTGCTGTTTTGCTTTATTTTGTTTAGTTAGATATTTTACCACTTTTGTGTAGAACTTTGCATGTCTGAGTAGGTGAAGATTATTAAATCGGAAGAGCGGATTGTATCAGGGCTGTGATTTAATAAATGTTCACATAGATAAACAGAAGTCGTTGTGTTTATTTTGTGCAAGAGTGATTCGTCAGTCAAGATAAGGTTGAAGTTACACACGTTTTGGCAGAAACGGTTGATTAAACAGTGACATCTCTGGTAATAGTTATTAATTATTACTGAGTATTTAACGGTTGTAATTATCAAAGGCGTTGAGCCACAATTACAACTCCAGAAGACATCTCTGGTCTCGATTCATAAATGAGGATTTTGATTAAGAAATTAATTTAGTCAAATTATGATTTTTAATTATAATTATTGATAAAGATTAATTAATCAATAATCATAATTCTAACATATGGTGTTCCTTGACGGGCCTTAAAAAGACAGACATTACATCACTGTTGCACAGAATAAACAATTGTGATCTCTGTTAACTAGACGTTTTATTGTGAGATTTTTGGGTTTCGCACAGAACGTTTGTGAATTAGGGGATATTTTGACTAGAGTTTGCTCAGTTCTTATGTATGCTGCAGAGGATAAAATAATCTTTCAGAGGTCTTTGTTGTGGATGCAAGGTGAAAGTTGGTTTAAACTTGTGGAAAATTTAAAGTTAATTTCCAGCCGGCCAGCCTGCTGCATCAGCTCCAGAAAACCAGCGCTGATAAGCAGCAAACCTGCCCAGCAGTGTCCGCTGGGCGTAATTACAGTTGTGACCAACATTCTCCCAGTCAGGTAGAGAACAACACCTACATCTGGTGGCCATTTAATAAATTGCAGTTGCAGCTGGATTTCCCAAACCGCAGACCTGCACTCGGTACCATCTGGTGGTCACTAGTGAGAATTGCATTTCCTACTTTGATTTTAATCACTCAATTCATTAACGCAGGCAGATAATTCCATCACCTATGATCAAAAGGGCATAACTTAAAGTTGAAAGTTGAAGTTACAGATCATTTATTACCACTTTTGGATAAAATTTAAGCGTTTTTGCTGGGTTTTATTGTGTGAAGCATGTTTTGATCTGACTCATAAAACTAACTTAGTTGTCTAACAAGAAGGTAGGTGATCCATTTTAGAGAGCACTAACATTTATTTGAAGCTAAGAACAGCATTGAATGTTTTAGTTTCGTTTTCCCATTTTTAAAATTTTATTTTGAATTTGGTTTTGGGTTATTTCAAAATTCTTTCTCTTCTTCTTTCTTTCCCTTTTTGTGTGTGTTTGCTTGATTACTCCCACTTAAGCATAGACTTGGGTAAGCCACAGTTTGAACGGTCAAACCCGTGTGCCCATTTTAAGCACACCCATACACCTGGAAGATACAGGTATGAATCAGACAGCTAGCTGAACAGCTTAGCCTGTTGTGTGCGGCTAATTAATTTAGCAATCATTGGTCACTGAACAACTCAGTCTGTTGCGTTGCTGCTAATTTCTTTAGTAGTGGTTCATAGATAAACAGTTTTGTGTGTTTGCATTGTGCATGTTGGGCCAAAGATGGAGGGAACATCCCAGACTGCAGCTGGAGATGTGTGTATGGTGGAGGACCCCATAGGAATGCAGGCACAAGAGGCGATTGGGTCATTGATTCTGTTATCCCCAGAGGAGCGTAAAGGTCTCAATGATTATGGCATTGAGCAATGTGAAGCCAGGATTCAGGAGTTGCTCCAAGTCATTAAAAACCCACCAAAGGACAGACGGGTCTCAGATGTGTTAGGACAGCTCACTCTGTTGTATCAGCGAAGGTTAATGTTGGAAATTGACCAGCGTGTTAAACTGCAGTTTGAGTTGAATGATACTTTGCGGACGGTGGATGTCCTTAGAGGTGAACTAACAGAAGTTGAAAATAGGTTGGAGACAATAGAGGGTAGCCATGCCACCCCCCCATCCCTGGAGGAATGGGGGGGTGAGAGAACCTGCAGGTCAGATCTGGAGGTTGTAGAAGCTACTTTCCAGAGATTACCTTTCCAGGCTCACGGGGTTCCCCATACATCCACCGAGCCCAGAACAGGTGTAAATAGTCAGAATAGATTCAGTGGTGCAGTGCCCCACCCCACTGTAATCAGCAGCCATGAACGGTACCTGGTTGGGGACCCAGCAGGTGTAAATAGTTCATGGCTCAGAGGCGAGCAGCCTTCAAACTTGACTCGCAGTATGGTCCTCTACGATCCCTCACCTCCGCCAAGGCAACAGGAAAGCCGCCCCTGGGATTCAGGTGGTTCCTACCGCCCTCAACCGCTAACATTAATTTAGCTCTAAACATAATTACCAATTAGTATTATGACAAAAGTAGCTTCCTAGAAATCTCCATTTAATGGCAGCTCTCACAGAGGGTCTCTTCCAGGTGATTCCGCGCACATTGTTGGAGTTTGGTCCAAGCTCATTGTAGCCTAAGGATGAAGGCATAGGTTCGAAGCAGTCGTCCTCAAACAGCTGTTCTCTCTCCAGACAGCTTCTACCTAAATCTTGGTTTAGGTAGTGTGTGAGAGTTGGTTCCGATCCTTTGGGATTTCTCCCTAAAATGCTGAAGCTTGGCTGCGATGCTGGACATCTTGGCTAATTTTGAGCAGTCTCCGTCTACTTGTGGCTTGTAGGTGCCTGTGTGTTCAGTAAACAGGCTTTGTGTGACATGTACAGATCGAATGTTTCAACACCCCTTATTGTTTATGCCAGACAGGCCTTTCTGGTTCACATGTTTATAACCAGCTCACCAACTATGATTCTGTCCATACAGAAGCCATAAATAGTGTTAGAAATCACCAGTCAAGAGGCAAATGTCTTCAAGTTTCTTTATTTTCTTTTATTTCACAGAATCTATAGAGCCAAAAAAAATTATTTTATTTTTTCCCCTTCTTATAGTTAATATTTTCTTGTGTTTGTCCTCAGAGCTAATAGATTGCCAGGCACATCCACTGCAGAAGGAAACAATCATAACAAAGCTCAAAAACAAGCTCATAAAAATCCAATAATAATGATGTAAAGACATGTAGCTTTTATTATATCTTTTCCAACCTGTTTCAGACTCAGCTCAATCTTCCCCGAGTCTTCTTTCTCCAGGGCCTTAAACATTTCTGTTGCAAAAGCAGACAAGGAGATGTGTTACTAATGTAAATAACACTATGCTCTCTGCTGGATCAATGGGAAAAACATGGTCGTTAAATTGTTCAGTTTACTCTGCTGTCACTTACTAAAGTTCATTTCCAGCTTAATGAGACAGCCCACAAAGTTGTCAAAGTCTACTGCATAATGGACATCTGCATAGCGATTGACGATGGCCTGCAGCAAAGCGCTGTCGACGTGGAATCCTGCAAACAGGAAGATGAGCTCTGTGTTATCGTGTAGCTGATATGGGTCACTCTCAAAGATCAAGGTGCTAGTTCTTAGTCTGCTCAGGTATAGTGTCTGAAAGGTGTCAGGTACTAGCAAGGGAATTTCTTGCATCGTTTCAGCTGTGCACACTTTGTTCCTGGGCCAAGGTACATGCCTACATGCATAAAATTAAATGTGAGTGCTCAGCAGGACATAACTTGCTTTTCCTGTTTCTCAGTAACTGTCCTCACATGTATCTCTCTCATCCACACACGGAAACATCTGAGTCAACGGCTATGTGTTCCTGCAGCAGTTCCTGATCCAACAAAAACTTAGAAAAATAGGCATCGTCTTCTTTTTGCAAAGCTGTGTTTTAATTTGCTGAATAGAAAAGAACAGCAGACTTGTGAAATGTTTTAAGAAATTATTAGTTTTCTGACAAAACCATAAAAAAAATCATGTCGGAGTTTATTTCAATTTTTTTCTCAAGGTTTTGCAGTGAACAAAAGCTAAAGTTTGTTACCTGCTTTGTTAGCAGCAGCTCTCATTTCAAGGGAGCTCATCGTACCCGAGTTGTCTGTGTCGTGGCTCTTGAAGATCTCCTACATGACCGACACATTAATGAGTTGATCACGTGGTCAGGTTTTAAAAATTGTCATAGTGTGAAGCATAAAAAAAAAAAAATCACAATTTACAATGTTATTGTTTTCAAAGTGAATAAGTAATGTATTTATTCATTTAAAGATTTTGTGATGCTAATAGCCTTAATTTATTAGTAATTTGACAGGAAGAGGGGAGTAAATGACCCGAGATCGGGAATCAAACCCAGGACAGCCGTGCTTGGGACCATAACCTTTATATGAGTGCACCTGCTCTACCACTGAGCCATATGGCAGCCCAGAAAAGTAATTTGTAATAGCCTTTTTCCTAAAGGTCTCTACAATATATGGATGATGATTTTGTGCACGTAATGGCACATTCTTGAAGCTCGTCAGATGTTGATTCGCTTAAGGTGATAAGGGCCAAACAACACAAGGGCCAAACAACACAAAAAACTACTTGTATTCTGGTAGTTTGGGAAAATGGGAGGGTCGACATATAAGGGGCATAAGAGCAACAGTACAAAGCAGAACTGTAGCAGAAATTAAACTATCTAAATGCTAATATTTAGTTATTCACAAGCATTTTTTCACTGTGGTAACAGACTGGTGAGGTTTTGAACCTAGATATTTACTCACTACAGTGAGCTTTTAAACCGTGCCAGTCTGATAGGTCACTAAGCTTCTGCTCTTAGACAGTGCTTCTCCAGACTTCCTTTGCCTCGGTATAAAACACCGTGTAGATCTTCACTTTATTAACTCAAATGAAAATTACCACTACTGTCTTGGGTGATTATTGTGTTATACAGTGATGCCCAAGTTCAGCGTTTCAAACACAACATTATCAACCTCCTGCAACTTTCTGATACATTGTTATTCACCCTTTTTCTGACACAATTTTACATTTTTCTCAATGTCGAACTTGGAAAATTGAGCTACCAGTCTGAACCCCATGTAAATATTATGATATAAGCACTTAAAAAGGAGAAGACCGCATCATACCAGGTATTTCTGAAGTTTGTTCCAGATAACGTGGAATTCCTTTATCCCCAACTTGCC